>NC_056626.2:216456249-216781999 GCF_002870075.4 Lactuca sativa | reverse complement strand
GGCCGGCCTTGGTGCCATAGACCCTGTTGATATAGTGAGGATAACTCACCTCGAAACTGCCGGCTGAAAGGATAAGATCCCGCTACTCCAAACTCCGACACGAATTCCTCCACTGAACAACAACAAAGCACTGAACTCATTAAATACCCATAATTACCAAAATACCCCTGGAAGACAACTGTTCAACCCTTGGACAAAGTCAAAGTCAACCCCTGACTGACGCTACTCGCCGAGTCAACCCGATGACTCGCCGAGTCCCCAAGCTCAGAACTTCCCTCAATCCGCGACCTAACTCGCCGAGTCACCCCGAGACTCGCCAAGTCCAACAACTCTGAGTCACTCGCACACAGCTCACCGAGTCATCCCTTGACTCACCGATTCTCAACTCAACCAGAAGATATTGGGACTCTTCGACAAGACTCGCCGAGTCCAAGAACAGACTCGTCGAGTCTAAGGCTATCTTCAACCTACTCGCCGAGTTTTTCTTCCAACTCGTCGAGTTCCAGGCCATCTTCATCCAACTTGTTGAGTTGTTCTTCCAACTCGTCGAGTTCCAGCTCATCTTCAAGCAACTCGTCGAGTCTACCCATGTGACTCGCCGAGTACCACCGGTCTGAATCCATACAGAAGCATTCCAGGCCATGCAATTGATCCAAAACATAGATCTAGCCTCCTACAACCCATCCATCACGTAAAGTGGCAAACTTTACGTGAATCCAAAGAGATCTAGGCCTTTTACACTCTAGGGCTAGGGTTTGGGACATGATGGCTTCACTAAGCACTCAACCACAGGGACTTTAATGCATTCTATCCCTTCTTCATTCCAGATCTGAGGTAGCAACCTCAGATCAAACCTCTAAATTCCAATACACCAAAAGATATGATCTCTAACACCCCCAAAATGATGAATCTAGACAATAACAGCTCAAACAATGAAATAATACCTCAAAAGGAAGCTCCAAAAGAAGATTAATCCGGATCCTTGCAAAGCCCTTTGATCCAAGTCTCTTCTCCTTCAAGATTTCTTCAACAACCACTTCTCCAAGCTCCAATTCACTCAACAATGGTGTTTTCTCACGAAATCAGGGCTTCTGGAACTCAAGGGGGTGATAAGGAGGCTGGGGAGAAGACATAATGTTCTTTATATAGGGCTCAACCTCCGGATTTAGGGTTTTCTCCACTAAGCACCAACTCGCCGAGTCCACCCATGCTACTCGCCGAGTTGGTCATTTAACACGCGACTAGAGTCGCGACCCTACTCGCCAAGTCGCTCCTTCCCATTTTACTCTTTTAGCCCTTCAACTTTACTCTTGCTATACCGGGATGTTACAGATGTGTTCTTGAAGACACACACACACACAAGTAAATTTAGAAGAATGGAGGGAGGAATTACTTGTGCTAGAGAGGAAAGGATGAGAGAATCTTGAGTTTGAAATGAAGAATGATGGTGGGGAGGTGGATTCGGCCGAGGATAATAAGAGAGAAGAGAGAGAGAATTAGTTGGTTATTACATGAGGGATTAGAGTTCTTAATCTTAGAAACATGTGAGGTCATTTGCATGGATTTCCAATGAATAATAATGAGGTGTCAAGTTTTTTAATTCAAACAATTTCTTTTTTTTACATACATATGTATATAGCCAAGAACGAGAAGGAAATGAGAGAATATGGATATTGGGCTTGTTCTTGCATTGGCCCATTATGGATTTTTGATCCATGTGGGCCCACATAGGTGTTTACTGCCCAAAAGGGGCAAAGATATGGGTTTTCGGCCCATTGTAATTAAATGAGTGGTTTTCGGCCCAATGGAGGCCCATGAGGAGTCTTTATGGCCCAAACATGAATGTTTAATAAATTTCGGCCCAATGGCCCAAATGTGGATTTTTAACCCAAAATAATTAGGTTGTGGGTTTATTGCCCCATTAGGCCCAATAAAAGGATCCTGGTCCAATAAGAGGTTGAACCGGGAAAATTAAGGTTACAACCAAAAGTAGAGTGAACATAGTGCATTGAACTAGATTTAAGGCTTCACGAGTAAGTTTTGATTTGAATAGTTGTTTTTGAAATGAATAACATGTATAACATCAATCTTAGAGTTACAAGATACATCAAGAGTTGATCATACAAAGATAGAATTTCCTAGCCAAAAATGCTAGTTGTGACAACAACAATTTCTATCCCTCCTATTTTTCCGATGTTGGACCCTTTTGATTGGATTTACCGGGTTTACTGAAGGGAATATCAATTTATATTGGCATTGTTCAGCTTCTGTCTGGATTTTGATTGGATACCGTAAGTGTTCCGTTCGAGTTCTTCCTGGATTTCAATTAAAATCTTAGTTTCAGATGTGTTTCTATAAGTTTAGTTTGAAATTGATTTTATGGTGTTTCAATTATTATATTGGAACCTGACATTGATGCGCAAATTATAGATTAATAGAAACCAATTATTTTTATTTTTTTTACTATTCCACCACCACGTCCACTTTTGATTATGTTAAGAATCAATTTCAAATTACTTCAATTTACTTTTTAATTGATTCTCAAATTACTTTCAAGCTTATACCAACCACCGAATCCACTTTATTTTAATGTATTTAATAGCATATGTTATCATTTATTCCATGTAATTTTTAATCAAATTATTGTTTCCAAGAAAATTTCATTACATGGTGAGTTATTTTCTCAAGACAATTTATAAAATCCGATTATATTTTATTAAATTGATATATAACATCATAGTAAAACAGTTGAAGATGGTTTATACATTCTAATTGTTTTATTTTCGTAGGCACATTTTGTGTTAACATGGTCTTTTCATGCATTGATAATTTACTTGTCTTGTTCCTTGTGTAATTTATTGATAATAGAAAGTCTCTAAGAATGTTCAAAACCATTCTGAGAGTATTTACAAATCATTTTTGCACAATATTTACAGAATCATTAAGTTATAATGCTGACAGAACATACAAACACAAACAAGCGCAAAACTTGGAATCGAGTTTAATAACATGCATATTCAAACAATTACATTCTTATGGTAATACATCAAATTTTCAAAAGAATAGTTGGAATCAAGTAAAGAAAAAGAAGTTTGGTGAAGAATGAAAACTCGGTTTGAAGCCTGGTGAAGAATGGAAAGTAAGACAACAATATTCGTTCAGAATGCATTAGCATTTTTTTTCTGTCAGAATGATTAGCAACAAAATTCTATCAGAATGTATTACTGTTTTACTTAGGTTTCAATGTTTTTATTTGATTTTTAACCATTCTCTATTTTATTCTTAAAGAATAAATGTAATTGTTAACCATTATTTGTATTCTTTTCAGAATGAATGTCATTTATGCATGTTTATAGTTGTATTTGTTAAGAATTAATGTAATTACTGATTTTAAGATATTAAAATTCTTTTCATATAAAATTTGAATTCATTAAAAAATATTAATCTTGATAGTATATGTTTATAGTACTCTAACAGAATTTAATGTTTTTTTCAAGATAATCATAAATATGTTCTTTTAGAATGTCTGAATTAATATATTTATTACCCAAAAACATAGATTTTTAAAGTTTAGAGAATTAATTATTCCTTAAAATCTGTAATTTTCCTTTTTTTAAATTTATGCTAATTAACTAAAATGCTCTTAGAATGAAATTAGATGATATTTTTTAATTATCTCTAATTTAATAATATGTATTAATCAATTTCTTAAAATAAGTAAAATGATTGGCCCACATTCATTCTTAGATCCATATAATAATTAGTTAAAGTACAATAACCTAACCATATATATATATATATATATATATATATATATATATATATATATATATATATATATATATATATATATATTAATGGAATCTCATGTAGGTAAATAAAGAATATTCATTCATGCACCAAGGATTCTTTCAAATCTTCCTTTGGCTTCTTACATGTAGAACTTTGCACCATATGTTGTCCCCTAATAGTTTGTACAAGATGACGAGACTCTAAAATCCAAATTATCTACTAGCAAATAAGAAATCAAAAAGTGACATCATAGTGAGAAGCAATGACAAAGAAATCCATAAACCCAACTCTTCAGTAGTAGATAAGTGTTGATTGGCTCTAGGATATATAAAGATGTAGACAAAATCTCCAAAGGAAACAAACAACTCCGGCTATCAAAAGTAAGCCAAAAAAATATGACTTTAAAGCGTAAAAGTATCAAACATACCAATGTCACATCGGTCTTCAAAATCAATAATGAATAACATTTGCTAATGCCTTAATCACCCAAAAATACCATGTAACAAATAAAGATGTAGATGCTCAATCAAACTCAACTGAAAAAACCACAGTTGAGATATAAACGCCACAAGTCATTGCAAAAAATAAACTTTCAAAACACATCGAAACTAAAATAATTTTCAACTTTAATAATTCTTTCTCAAGCTACACCAAAAATCATGATTTGGGAAATAACAATTATTTTTGAATGACCATCTCAAATTCCCCCTTTTTGGTAATCAAAATAAGAGTATAAAACTTTAAAATAGACATGAGAATGTCCTCGAATAAGATGTATCGATGCAAAACTCCCCCTTACAAGAAATTAAAAATGAAACTTCAAATTCGAAAATGTCAAAAAACATGACATTTAACGAATTTTTGACTTTTCGGATTGCTTTTGACTTGTATCAGAATAAAAAAATATTTTGTTTTCAGAAAATATTATTGTGAAAACACCGAATATGATCATCCCAAACACCAACCGCATTTATGGTAAACATTTTTTATTATGTAGCATAAACGTAAATTAGTGTGTTTCTTCCATATCGACCACGTTAAGAAGCAACAGTGCACTTCGTCAGAATCAAATGCATTTGTTACGAAGTATTTGAAATTGATTCTTGACGGAGGGTAATTGGTGAAATTCAGCCCGAAGTAATGCATTACGAAGTAATTTTGAGTTCAATTGAGTCCGAATTGAAATTGATACCGAAGAGATAAAAAGCAGATATTAACCATTTATCCACGAAGCAGCACAATCAAAAGAGCTAATTTCAAATGGAGTACGAACTGATGTTGGTAAAATATAGGCCAAGGAACCCAAGTTGTGTTTGAATTGCTACATATGCTTCAGTGAGTACTAATCACCTAAATCACTCCATCTAAACCAATTTTGACTATTCTTTTGACTTTTCAATGGACTTTCAAGTAGGTTTCATATTGACTATTGCGGCCATCAATTTTGACTCTTAATTCTTCCTGGTCCATCGGAACAACAATATAACGAAGCATACAAAAGCATCGGCAACCATCGGAACAACAGATTTTCACTAAGCATCGGACCTTCATTCTTTGAATATTGACCAGAAGATCATCACTTCTTCTGAATTAATTAGAACATTAAAATACGTCTTCTAGTGGATTTGACTCCCCAAATGTTTGAAACGATTACAAACCATCCGTCATATTCTTTTGTCATCTGAATCAACAGGAAGAATCGAACCTCATACGAAGCAATATCATCGAGTTGAAATCATTAACCACTCTTGATACCAGATAATCACCAGGATTTAGGGAAAAAATCATTCTTTCATGGATCAAACTTCAACACAATCAACAATCTTCATCATCCATTTCTGATATTCCACCAATTCTTCAAGATCGATCATCACCACACCAAACTAATTTATCAAAATTGTCAATCCAGTAATCATATTCATCCAATTTGTCCACAATCAACAACTAAATTCCAAATGATGAAATTTATCTTCACATCAATTTCTAGTTTAATAGCCAAAATCATCGGATTGCATATTCATTGGATCAACACTAAAAAAACAAATTCTACAAAAATCACTAAGTTTACATGAAAATTCGATTTTGACAATGCTTTACTTTTTTTTTTTATCTCAAATTGGACAATACGTTTTCTAATTTGTTACAATTAGGACCACTTAACCGACCCACCTAGTTGTCTGTTGACGTGACAGTTTTGATGACGTGTCATGCTAACATTGCATTATGACGTGACACTTTTGGTGACATCACATTATGGGTGTCGAAATTTGAAAAAAAAAACTAAAATATAATGACTTTTGTGCAATTTGTTGTATCACCGGTCCCTACCTTTTTCTTCTCATGATCTTCTTATTGGTGGGTTTTCTTAGCATCTTTACACTAGTTATAGCAACGAAAGCATTCAATAATAAACCTAAGTGTACAAGCACCATGGGATTTTAAGTTTTACTATTATAACAACATACTTTTAAAACTTGCATCTTGTAACAACATGTACTTTTCATAAACATTTAATATTTAAAAATTAGGATTAATATTAGAGTTTACATCAGTGTTACCAAAAACCAGAGTTTCCAAAACTTCAAAAAGTATTCCCAACAACACATTAACATGTGTTACTGAATTCATATCACAACCATAACTAAGCAAACAAGGATAAATGAGGAAACAAAATTATAGTAGAATGGTCCTTTATGCTTCTAAGTCCACACTCTCTATTGCTTGCAGCAGAACCTGTTAAACACATGGAAACAAGTTATAACATAATTATAAAACAACATAATTATACATAACATATCTGGCTTGTCACATGAGAAACCAAGCATCAACACATATACTGAGTGGTGAACCACTAGTCATCATCTTCTCTGTTTCCATGCATACTCTAACATACTCTTCCTCGAGATCCCTTAATGTAACACCCGACTAAAATAAAGTACGCCCGGATTTTTTATTTATTTAAAAGCATAAGGATTTTACATTACATTAATTTATCATACATGCCAAAAGAAATAGTACATGATCGAGCCGAGTTTATAATTTATCAAAATTTCACATTAAGCTTTAGTTTCAAAATATCTATTATGGATACTACTCCAAACCTTTCCCTCGATCCGCATGACTTGTACCTATAATCATGAAATGTCAACCATAGTAAGCTTAAATGCTTAGTGAGTAATTTATTAACATGTGGTTAAACTCATCATCTAACCATACTCGAATAACATAGTCAATTCAATAATTTTTTTTATCATCAATTCATTTCGTCTATTAAAAATATATTATAATACTAATTGTTATCTTTTAACATTGTGATGATTCCTTACTCAATGAACCCAATCATCTCTGATTCGTATGTAAATCTCATATTCTCATCTTGGTAATCATGATGAATAACACATTCACATGATATGATATACTTACTTCTCATAGTCTATCATGTGATTTATCATAATCTCAACAAGATATATCTTTTAAATGATCTTATACATAATCTAGCCCATTCATATCTCATGGGTTGACCATGTACATTTTGTACACTCAATCAAGTTTCCCTCATGAATCAATATAAGTCATATAACTACAATCTAACGATTTCACAATCTATAATAACAAGTTCATCTCTATTTATCAATTTCTTCAGTTAAATCAAGAATTACACACCTTGTTCATGTTCTATGTGGATGATATTACAAGCTTTTAACCTCCTTTTCTATAGCTTTTCCTTGACTTTAAACTCAATTAGCTCATATTCATCAATGATTATGTCAATTAAATTGCTTACCTCATATATACATATACATATATCATCTCTTTTAGGTAACAATGTCATCATCTCAAACTTAAATAACTCATACATAAATTAAATGTCTAACCCTCTTAAAAGTTTATTCTCATCAGTTACGAACACCGAATACATCATCCTTTACCACCAAATGACTTAATTCATCAAGTCAATTTCTCTATCTATGTGTTCTTGACCCTACAAATTAAACTTTCATTTTAATTTCTACTTTTCCACATATGATATTTAAAATCATGAAATAGACTGTAATCAAGTTATATAACATTAACTACTAACTCACTTTCATCATTCAAGTCCACACCCTTCACCTATAGTTTCATCAAAATCCTTAAAATCTTGCCTTAAATCAGAAATTAATGTGTTAGGAGGAGTAATTATTACCTTAATCCTCCAAATTGAAGCGACAATCTCTTTATCTCTTCAAATTGGAGCTCTAGGGCTTAAGTGTGCGAAAATCAAACCTGAATGTGTTTTTAGGGGTGTTTTATTGGAACTAATATGTTTACATATCATTTATTTTTAACCTGATCTAGTAGCCACATTGTGGCACACTACATGCCATGTTGTGTAGTATCGTTTGTGACACTTCTCTTTCGCGACGTTACTTGATCCGTCATTGAAATAAAGGGCAATATACTTTCCGCCATGTCACGCCTATAGTTCCCCACATCGCAAAATTTCAAATTACGTTCTTGTCACTATTCATTTCACTTCACTCGAATTACCGTTGTGAGGCCACGCCGTGGTCTCATCTTTGCCACCTCGTGGTTTGGCAAAAATGTGTTTTCTACACCCTTGATCATTAAACTACTCTCACTTGTACTTTTGCAGTATAATACTCATTTTAATCAAAGAAAACATATAATACTCCTACTAATATCATATTTATATAATACAACACATTTATAAAAATGGTTATTACATGTTATCCCTCCCGTCAAAAGATCTTGTCCCCGAAATCTGTTCTAAAGTTAACTAAAAGGTAAGGATATTTCTCTCTAATCTCAACTTCGGGTTCCCACATCATATCGGAACATTTATGATGACGCCATTATACTTTCGCTAACAAAAAACATATTTCTCAATTTCTTTATCTTATGATCAGAATCTTCTCAGGTTGGTTGGGGTATCTCAATTTTTCATCTATCTCAATCTCTTGCACAGGAACAACTTGCATCTTATCAAACAAGTTTTTTCTCAAATAGGAAATATGGAATATGTTTTGAATTTCATGTAACTTCTTGGAGACACCTTCAACATCACCATATCCACAATGTATCGAGGACATAACTTTCCTCTTTTACCTAAATGTATTATACCTTTCCATGGAGACACCTTCAACATCACCATATCACCAAATTTAAACTATAAAGGTTTTCGTCTCTTATTTACATATTGTTGTTTGTGAAGTTGAGAAATACTCATGTGCACTCTGATTTCTCTTATTTTGGTCTCTTTTCTTCGACAATCTTTGGTTTTGCTAAGGGTTTTTCTCCAGCCTCAGTCCAGCATGGTGGGTTTCTACATGGTGCCCCATATAACAATTGAAATGTTGCCATTTGAATACTAGATTGATAACTAGTATTGTATGGAAATTGGTCACACCCCCTAACCGGAACGGCGGAAACGTTCGGGGGCAGAGGACGTCATGTACAGTATCACAACACATGTATAATAGTAATCAAAGTAACAACAACCATTGCATTGATAACATAGTATTTACATTGTATTCAAAACATTACATTGCTTAATGTTTAAACTATAGCAAAAGATAAGAAGCGATACTACTATGCTCCGACTTTGTAATGCCTGTGAGGGTACCTGTCTGCTAACTTTCCTAAGAATACAAGTGGTTTGAAAAAGTGTCAAAATTAAAGTTGGTGAGTTCATAAGCATTTTTGTTATAGAAAGTATATTCTTTGTTCTTTGAAAATGTTAATGTTTCCTCCATAGAATCCAATATTTTCTTTGTAAATAAGTTACAGTCCTAGTACTTTTAGACTAGAAAGTATTAGTTTCTTATGTTTATAATCTGTGATTCAAGGTTTAGATTCATGTAATTTGGTATGACTCATAAATAAGTGTTGAATCTTTTGTAAATATGTTCCTAATTGCACCTACTCTACTATAAAACATTGTTTTCGATAAGAAATCGTATTTGTTTTCAGAAAGTTGAATTGCAAACTATTTACTTGTAAAATAATGATCTTGATCCTGGAATATCCTATATTTTCCATAGAAACCAAGTTGTAGTCTTAAACTTTCCAAGACCGAAAGGTACAAGTATAAATTTCATACTTAATTTGATGTTACCTTGTTTTATTCATAAATAAAACTAGATGAAAATACGTTTGCTCTGTAGATTAGAAGCGATGTTAATAACCTTTTAGACTGTTTAAAAGTATACTACTAGGTAAATGAGTCGTTTTCTCCATGTGAGTCCTTTTAACCATACTGTAACCTATGATGGCCTGATCGTGACGTTTTTCAGGCGTCGGAATGTTAACGACATTTGTCCACCCAGGCCTGCCGGCCTAACTATAGCTAACAATTAAGGTGTGGGGTTGTCAGTCTCGTATAGATCTATACACAAATATCTCGCTCTCCCTACAAGAGACTCTGGTTATAAGTCAGGACTTGGTAGGTACATAGATAAATACGTGAAGGCGTCTCACGAATTGCTTCAATGAGTTTACGAGTAATAAAGCGAAAAACCTTTCAGTAAATAATATGTAACTTAGTAAAAGTAATTCGTTTGTTCCATAAACTATATCTATTATAGTTTATAAGTTTGTGAAATAGTTTATTTGTTCCTTTGATGTGAAAACCGTTTCGACTTAAGATATTTCTTAGTTTAAAAAGTAATGATGTCTGGCGTATTTAATAATTTCACATTCAAATACATGGTAACGGTAAGAAAATATAATAAGAAATTTATATTTTTAAACACAAGATTGCTTGTTTTTTACTTATATTCCCCCCTAAAACAATTTAAAAATCGTGAAAACGTAGGTGTATGAACTCACCTCGATTGTGTGTGCTTAGTTGAGTCGCGAAGTGCTAATGATGATCCTTAGATTAGAATATGTAAAGGTACTCATATCCTAATAATATGTATAAATGATATCGCATTTAAATTAATAAGCTATGAATTTAAATAATAAGTTAAGTGACGTTTAAATAATAATTAAAGTGTTTAGACGACACTTTAATTATGTAAGGAACCCTTACAAAAGCATTAAGAATTAATCGGAATAGATCTACGCGTTTTCGGTGTGTATGTGGGTCCAAAAGTAGAGTTTTCGGTCAACTTAAAGATTTGAAGATTGTTATTGGTGTTCTTGGTGAAAATTATGAAGATTTGAATGATTTTGCTTGAGGTTTTGAAGATTCTTGGATGATACTTAAGAGAAAAATGGGTGTGTTTTCGGTTGGAAAAGTGAGAAATGACTTATGTTTTCGAGTTAAATCATATATATCGAGAGGGTTCTCGGTCGGAAAGGATTTTTCGGACGAAAAGGGTTTTCTCGGTGGGGTTTTTGGTCCGAAGAGTAGGACCTTTCGCATGTTCTCGTTTCCTAATTTGGCCCCAAAATTGTGTTTTTAGTCTAAGTGTTTATATCCCACACATTAAATACTTATATAAAAACATCATCTATATATTTTAAATCATATTTAACCCTTACAATCTTAACAAAATAAACAAAACTCGAATTTTATTTAGAGGGTTTGACGTTTATTGACTTTTGTTGACTTTTATTGACTTGAAATTAACGGCTTGTTACATTATCCCCTTGTTAGAGGGAATTTCGTTCCGAAATTTGAATTCTGAGTGGTTATTCTTTAAACTAGGGAAAGGGGTGGGTACTTTTATTCCTATTGATCTTCTCGTTCCTATGTGACTATGTTTCGTTTAATCTGACTGCCTGCATAGGGATGGTAAGTTGTACTTAAGACGAGGAATGGTGTAGGTTTAGTTTACTTGTCTACATTTGCTCGAATGGTAGCGTGCTTACTTGTATGGGTAGCTTTGTCCTGAAGTTCATAGTAGACTCACACTTGGTTCATCTATCATCACCTCGTATATACAAGTCGTATATAATTAAGATTTGAAATTACGATTGGATGGGTGGCTCTGCCCCCAAGTCTACAACCAGAAAAGGAACACGAGGTAGGGGGAATTACACATCCTAAGTCCGTAGAATCTTAATTGAATACTACCCTCGCGTATACACTTAGTAGTGACAGGGTCGTTGTATGGGTTCTGTCACACTCCCGAACCAGGACGGCGAAAACGTCCAGGGGTGGATGACTTCATTGTATTGTATCATCTCAATTTAATATAATTGAAAACATAACAATCAACATCATACATTAATGATACCAACAAACATTGTTTACAAAATTGTATTGATTCACAACTTTACACAAAAGTGACAGTAAATATGATGTTCCAAAAATGTAGTAATTATCCAAAATCCATAGCCTAGGGTACCTGCTTACAGAGTCCCTGAGAATACACGTCGTCTTGAAAAGCGCAAACTAAAAAGTTGGTGAGTTCATAAGCATATTTGTATAAAAGCTTTGTAAAAAATTTGATTTGTAATAATTTGTAAAACTCTAGAAATTCGATATTTCCTGTAAAAAAATTTGTTTGTAGTCTTGTTCTAAAACTGTGGATAATTACATGTGTGTATTTTTTTTTCTTTTGGTTGTAATTGAGAAGAGTGTGAGTTCCCAGAAAATTCCATATTTCCTATTTTATAAAAAAAATGCAGTCTTAAAACCCTAAGACTGGTGTGGTAGTAGCAAAGTACGAGAGTGATGCTTAGTTTTATATTTTATAAAACTGGCGAAGTGTATAATTTCATAAATCCAAAATAACATTGTTAATCCCTATGTGAGTCTTTACAACCATGCTTGATACGACTAAAATGTCTGTCATGACGTTCTTTAGGCGTCGGTTACATGAAGATATTTGTAACCCTAGACTGGCCTAGTCTAGCTGCAGCGAACAACACATGTGTGGGGGTGTCAACCCCGTATAGAAGTATACACAATTACCTCGCTCTCCCTCCAGGAGACTCTACTTACGGTGTATGCTAGGTAGGTACGGTGAAGGAGAGTCTCACAAGTGCCTTAACAGGTTGACGCATAATTTTCTATCCTAAAACTTTTGGTTTATATACCGTTTTAGTTCAATTATTTATAACGCTTTTATAAACAATCATTAATGAATTTGTCCAATTGTAATATACATTGTGTAGATAGTATAATCCTTTAAGTATTAAAACTAGTAACATATGACAACATTTTATGACTATTTTACTAATAAAAATAGTTTTTAGTAAAATATTCAAGTTTTATGGTGGGTTTTAACACACCAAAATTTGTTTGAGTGTTTAGTAACACAAAAATACTTTATTTTTGTTGTGACTAAACATGTCACAATTTCCATAAGATTTCATAAAATCCTTGAAATTTATAATATTTCAACATTTGCACAAGTATTTGTTGTAAAATTATATAGGTCCAAAATTAACAATTTGGAGTCTAACTCACATATTTTCACCACCCATCAAGTGTTTACAACCAAATATATATGTGATAAAATTTTCTTTGATATTATTTTCTTTCTTTTTAAAACACACATTAAAACCCATTTTCCCCTAGTAACTTATTTCCTATTCAACATAAAACCATGGTATATGATGTTATACAAAACAACTTTATTCTTACCATATGAGATTTTGTGAAATATCGAGTTCTATGGGGTGTTAGCATGATGTAATCAACATTTCAACACACACAGACATATAAACATACAAGTGCACGAAAATATTCAAAGATTTAAACAAGACTTGACTTGTATTCCCCCCCCCCCCCCCCCCCCCAAAAAAAAAGGATGAGAAACTCGAAAATAGTGGGGTATGAAGCTCACCTTGAGGATTTTCGAGATGTAGAAGAAGAAGAGGAAGAAACTTTCGAGCCTAGCTTGTGTCTTGGAGAGATTCTTGAAATGTGGGTGTTCTAAGGAGTTTAACATAGAACAAAGTGAGTAAATGGAATGTTCTAAGCATAAATATGAAACAAAACACTTGAGTTTAGCATACAACTTACCAAGAAGCTTAGAATCCAATTCTTGATGATGATGAAAAATTCTTGAGAGAACAATGGGAGCTTTGAGAGGAAAATGAGTTTAGATTAAAGTTTGAAATGAGAGTCGGAGGAAGGGGGGGGGGGGGGGGAGTAGGGGTTGAATCTTCCTAAAGATGATGGGAAGTGTCTTGATGTATGGAGGTTAAAGAACTTGGAGACATGTTGGAAAATGATGTGGTCTAAAGTCCATTATCCAATCTTATTTCTTTTTTTTTTTTAATTGTCCAACCGTCCCAAGAGGGTCCTCAGCCCAATTGGTGGCCCAAAATAGGGGTGTTCATTTGTTGACTTGGCCCAATAAGGGTTCTCGGCCCACTAATATTCAATGAAGGGTTTTCGGTCCAATTGAGGAGTTTTCAGCCCAAAGGAAAGTCAATTAAAAACTTTAAGCCCAATGGGAGGCCTAATAGTGGTTTTCGGCCTACTAAGGCTCAATAAAAGTTTTTCGGCCCAATATCGAGCCCAATAGAAGTAGTCAGCCGATTAGAGCCTAAAGAGGGGTTTTCGGCCTAACAAGGCCAAATGGGGGAGTTATCGACCCAATAGGGCCCAATGAAGAAGTCTTGGCCCAACAAGGGTTTTTGGCCGAGAATTCTTGGGCAAAGGCCCAAAATGGATTGGACTTGCCTTATTGGATCGAGTTTTGGACTTCCATTAAGTTGTGTCGGCTTGAATCACAATGTATGGACGTAGGAACTTAATAGCATTGAAGTTTGTATTTCACTAAATGAATTGTTGCAAGGTTACACAAAAGGAATTATCTTGTATAAGGATCAACATCTTTACCCTAATTTTCTAGTTGTGACATCATCCCCCCGTTAAAGGGAATTTCATCCCAAAATTTGTTCTGGAGTAGTCTTCAAGAACTTGGGAAAATATGGGGGTATTTTTGCATCATTTGATCTTCGCGTTCCCAGGTGAATTCGGGTCCACGTTTGGCGCTCCATTGGCCTTTCACATTGGGAATGCGACTTTGTTTTGTTGTTTTTACTTGTTTATCCATGGTTTCAACTGGCTCCTCAACGAAATGGAGATCTTCATTTACTTCAATTTCATCAAGCGGGATAATGAGGGTCTCGTCAGATAAGCATTTCTTTGGGTTTGACACATGAAAGATGGGGTGTACTTTGATGAGCTCTGGTGGTAACTACAGGTTGTAAGCCACCGAACCAATCTTGGCAAGGATTTCGAATGGTCCGATGTATGTTGGATTCAAATTTCCCCGCCTTCCGAAGTGTATCCTTCCTTTCCATGGAGAGACCTTAAGCTGTACACGATCACCGACTTGTAATTCAAGGGGTTTTCGTCGCCGGTTAGCGTTGCTCTTCTGTCGGTCTCGGGATGCCTGGAATCGATCCCTGATCTGAATGATCTTCTTAGTTATTTCCTAGATAGTCTCGGGCCCAGTGAGAGTGTTGTTTGGTACCTGGCTTTTCGCCAATTGTGTGTCTCCTACCTCCGCCCAACAGTGTCACACCCCCAAACCAAGGATGGCGGAAACGTCCGGGGGTGGAGGACTTCATGTAGAGTATCACAACAACGAGTATAATAGTGCTCAAAGTAAATACAACCATCATAAATATAATTGAAAAAAAATTACACCAAAGTATATGTTTACATGATTCAAATCAATTACATTATGATACAAAATGAACTGTTCGACGATTTATCGTCCCATCCTCAAAACGTGGTTGATTTCCTGTTTCACTGAATTCCTGAGAATACAAGTAGTTTTGAAAAGTGTCAACACAAATAGTTGTTCATTTTTGGTCCTGGTATTTAGGACTACATAACTTTTGTAAGGAAAATATTGGATTTTTCTTGGTAACATACATCTCTTTACAAAGATCGATTTTCAAACTCTTACTGTCAAAAGCTTATGAACTCACCAACCTTTGTGTTGACACTTTTCAAAACTACTTGTATTCTCAGGAATTCAGTGAAACAGGAAATCAACCACGTTTTGAGGATGTGACGATAAATCGTCGAACAGTTCATTTTGTATCATAATGTAATTGATTTGAATTATGTAAACATATACTTTGGTGTAATTTTTTTTTCAATTATATTTATGATGGTTGTATTTACTTTGAGCACTATTATACTCGTTGTTGTGATACTCTACATGAAGTCCTCCACCCCCGGACGTTTCCGCCATCCTTGGTTTGGGGGTGTGACAGATTGGTATCAGAGCTGGGGCACGGGTCGATGTGTTCGACGGGGACGTCGAACCCTATAATGGGGGGTGAAAGTGGGTTAGAAGATCTGATCCCACATCGGCTTGGAAGGAGAACGAAACATCTGCATATAAGGGGTGTGGATACCTTCCTTATCACAACGCGTTTTAAAGCCGTGAGGGCAGCAGATCCCATAAGAACTCTGCAGTTAAGCGTGCTCGGGCGGGAGTAGTACCGGGATGGGTGACCCCCTGGGAAGTCCTCGTGCCGAGTGGCCCAAAGCGGACAATATTGTGATACGTGCCAGAGGGGGATGTTACAAATGGTATTAGAGACAGGGCATGGGTCGATGTGTTCGTCGGGGACGTCGAACCCTATAATGGGGGGTGAAAGTGGGTTAGATCTGATCCCACATCGGCTGGGAAGGAGAACTAAGAATTCCTTATAAAGGGTGTGGATACCTTCCCTATCACAACGCGTTTTAAAGCCGTGAGGGCAGCAGATCCCATAAGAACTCTGCAGTTAAGCGTGCTCGGGCGGGAGTAGTACCGGGATGGGTGACCCCCTGGGAAGTCCTCGTGCCGAGTGGCCCAAAGCGAACAATATTGTGATACGTGCCAGAGGGGGGTGTTACAAACAGAGAGGTGATCGACATTTTCGTCCGTAAAGGGCCTCAAAGGGAGCTACCTTGATGCTCGTGTGATTGCTGTTGTTTTACGAGAATTCGATTAGAGGAAAATGGGTATCCCATGCCTTGCCGAACTCTATCACATAGGCTCGGAGCATATCTTCCAAGGTTTGGATGGTCCTCTCACTTTGCCCATCTGTCAGGGGATGGTAGGCGATGCTCATATCGAGCTAGGTTCCCAGCGACCTCTGTAACGAATGCCAAAACCGGGAGGTAAACCTACTATCTCTGTCCGAGATAATAGATATGGGCACGCCATGTAATCTCAACTCTTCTATTATGTATATTTAGGCCAGCTTTCCATCTTATATGTCTCCTTAATTGGCATGAAATGGGCGGATTTGGTCAACCGATCGACAATCACCCAGATGGCATCCAATTCGTCTATCGGCTTAGGCAAATTGGTTATAAAATCCATTGTGATTCTCTCCTATTTCCACTCAGGTATCTCCGGTTGTTGGAGAGGTCCCGAGGGCTTTTGATATACTACCTTCACCTTGGCGAATGTTAGGCACTTGCCCACGTAGGTAGCGATTTCTGCCTTCATATTCGGCCACTAATATTGTTGTTTGAGATCCAAGTACATCTTGTTAGACCCCAAATGGATAGATTATCGTGTCTTGTGTGCTTCATTCATGACCACATCTCTAAGCCCTCCAAATTTTAGGGTGCAGATCCGGTTCATGAGATAGTATGCTCTGTCCTCTTTAATTGTAAGATTCTTGTCCATCCCCTGCAAGGCTTCATTTGCGATGTTCTCCGACTTCAAAGCTTCCAGTTGTGCCTCCTTGATTTGTGAAGTCAAGTGGGAATGGATGGTCATCGTTAGTGTCCTTATCCGACGACCAGAGTATTCCTTTCTGCTTAGGGAATCGGCCACCACATTGGCCTTGCCCAGATGGTACCTGATCTCACACTCATAGTCATTCAGCAGCTCAACCCATCGTCGTTGTCTCATGTTTAGTTCTTTTTGGTTCATGATATGATGGAGGCTTTTATGGTCTGTGAAAATGGTGCACTTTGTCCCGTAGAGGTAGTGCCTCCAAATTTCTAGAGCGAAGACCACAACTCCCAAATCCAGATCGTGTGTGGTATAGTTTACTTCACGAGTTTTCAGTTGCGTAGATGCATATGCTATAACCTTCCCGTACTGCATAAGTACACATCCTAGCCCTTGATTCAATGTGTCGCAATACACCACGAACTCTTCTGTACCCTTTGGAAGAGACAACATCGGAGCACCGCAGAAGGTTTGTTTCAGGGTTTGAAAAGCAGCTTCTTGTTTCGTACTCTAGGTGAAGGGTACACCCTTCTGGGTTAGAGAGGTGAGTGGATTGGAGATCTTGGAGAAATTCGTAATGAACACCTGTAATAACCAGCGGGGCCCAAGAATTGTCTGATCTCCATTGGGGTTCTCGGGGTTGCCCAACCCTCAATCGCTTTGATCTTGGAAGGGTCCACATGTATCTCTTCTTCAATGACTACGTGTCCCAGAAAGTCAACTTTGCGGATCCAGAACTCGCACTTGGAGAATTTCGCGTATAACATTTCTGCCCTTAGTATCTCTTGAACCTGCCGTAGATGTTGGCTGTGTTCCTCTTTGCCCCGAGAATAAACCAGTATGTCATCGATGCAGACTATCATTAGGTCCATAAATGATGCGGGTGCGTTCGTTAGACCAAAGGGCATTACCACAAATTCATAGTGCCCGTAACGAGTTTGGAAAGCAGTTTTGGGAATATCTTCTTCTCGGCCTCGTAGTTGATGGTATCCAGATCTCAGATCTATTTTCGAGAAGTAACTGGCTCCTTGCAATCGGTCAAATAGATTGTCGATCCTAGGGAGAGGGTATCGATTTTTGACGGTGAACTTGTTGAGTTCACGGTAATGGATTCACATGCGGAAGGAACCATCTTTCTTTTTGAAAAACAAAACCGGCACTCCCCAAAGAGAGAAGCTCGGTATTATGAACCCCTTATCTAATAATTCGCTCAATTGGCTGGAGAGCTCTTGCATTTCTGCAGGGGCTAATCTATATGGTGATTTGGCAATTGGTATGGCTCCAGGTATTAGGTCAATCCGAAATTCGACCTGTTGTTTAGGGGGTATCCCTGGGAGGTCTTCAGGGAATACGTCTGGGAAATCGCATACCTCCGGGATGTCCTTGATGTACTTCTCTTCCTTCTTTTTTATCCACAACGTGGGCTAGGAAGGCATGATTCTTTTTGTGCAAGCACTTTTATTCCTTGATGCACGAGATGAGATGGAGGCTTGCACCGGGTTTATTGCTGTAGATAATTAGGGTTTCGTCGTTGGGAAGGTGAAGGCGAACGACCTTGTCGCATAACATAATATGTCGCATCACATACCGATGATCATATCAATGGTCCTACTAGTAACTGGAATTAAGTTGATTACAAATGAGTGTTTATTTAGTGTTAACGTGCACCCTAGAAATATGTCATTGGTTGTTTTAGTTTTCCCGTTAGAAATTTCCACCGTGAAGGTTTCGTTTAACTTTTGGGGACTTTGATTTAGTAAGTGTTTAAATGTATGGCTCACGAACCTTCGTTCCGCCCCACTATCAAATAAGATGCATGCATAGATGTTGTTGTGGAGGAACGTATGGGTGACTACCGCTGGATCCTACACAGCCTCCCCTTGTCCCATTGCTAGGACTCTGCTTGATCCACCTGCACCCTGATTGTTGACCTTGGGGTAGTTCCGTTTGTAATGGCCAGTCTCCCCACAACCGTAACATGCTTGATTGGCCCCAACGTTGGTGGGTTGGTTGTTTTGTTGAGGTTGTGCTCTACAATACCGGGTGGTGAGACCTCTTTGATTACAGCTGGTGCATTGTAGGTCTTGGCAGGTGCCATTATTGTGGAAATTACACTTATCGCATTTTGGAGGAGAACCTGCATATGGGTTTGCAGGTGTTGGTGCAACTGTCGTTGTTGTAGCACGAGTGGTAGCAGCGTGAGCTGCTATGATTTGTTGTTTCTTCCCAGGATTTTGAGCTTGTTGTCTCTTTCTCTTCATTCCCCAGTTCTTCTTGTTGTCATCTCCTTTCTTTGTTTCAGCGACAGTAGCCTTTGTTTCCCTTTGGTGCCCCGTGGTCATAAAGCTTTTGTGGTAGGCGTTTGGCACTGTCGAAGGTTGAGGGGTTAGGAACAATCACATTCCCTTGAATTGGGGTGGGGGGTTAGTCCCCAGATGAACCGTTCGAGCTTCTTTCTATCGGAGGTAATCATTCTCGGGCATAAGAGCGCCAGGTCGCCGAATCATGAAATATAAGCTTCAATGTCGGAATCTTTTACAGTAAGATTCCATAGTTCCTGATCAAGTTTTTGCACTTCACCTCATGGGTGATACTCACCGAGCATCAGGTTTTTGAGTTCCCCCATGCCATGGCGTTTTCTATCGACAGGGTTAGGGCCTTGACATGGCCGTTCCACCATGAAAGTGCCCTGTCAGAAAACGTACATGCTGCGATTGTACTTATAATTGAAACTTTACTACATCAAATAAAAATGAAAAGAGAGAACATAGCAGATAAAAACATCAAAAATAAAACACATGATCGTTTCATTAATGATAACGTTTTAGTACCTAATGCATGAAAATTTACCTTTGAAAAAATAGAGAATAAAATCCGACATCATAATGACCCTGCGAGTAGTGTAATCACTTAAACGTAGGGTCTATCCTACATACATAAAGAAAAAAAAGGGTAGTACCAACACACACCCATAACCAAAGCTACAACAAAGTAGTGGGTAGGATGTGCCCTACGCACGACGAGTGGTCTCGGGTGGTGCCAGTGATGAGGTAGAAACGCCCCGAAACTCGGCTAATCGGTGCTCAACGACTCTCACCCTCGTCTCTAGTGTAGTCTGCCACTCCTGAAACTCCCTCATGAGGTCCTGAGTGCGCCTCTCCGCACGCTCCACTGCGGCTCTCATCTCAATCATCTGGTTAGTGGTCACCTGTGCCTGATCACCAATGTCCCTAGTCCGTCGAACCATAACTGGAAGAGCGCGACTCGCCGGGCCTCCATGTTGGAGGTTGTAAAAATCTATTTCCATGCTAAATGTTGGGCGCTGGCCCTGTTGTCGGCTCCACCTCTCAATATCAAGGGCCCAAGGGGGTGTAAGGCCATTGTAGCCCATCTGGTGCGCCGACATCCTCACCATGTAGGGTGGGTTGATGACTTTGAACTTTTCATCCAAGTTACCCTCATCTCCCTCCTCGTCCTCATTGATATCCTCGTCGAGTTCCTCCTCTTCAAACTCCTCCTCTATCTCCTCCGGATCCTCCTCAATCCATCCTCCATTCCCCTAGTTAGGGAAGTTCGGGTCTCCAGGGAGGTGGAAGCCAGCCATAGTGTTTGCACAAGAATATATACGTGCGAGAAAAATAGATAGAATGTTAAAATGCCCATATAGTATTTTATGTCTTTTTTTGTTCTCATACCCTATTGATTTACAGTTAAGGAGTTTTAGATTTGTTGTCCACCTTGACAACTCCTAGACACATCTTGGTCGTATCTTCAATAAATATAGTTGATCATGTTATATTTACCCTAGATAGGATCACATAACTGTCTAAGTTTAGTCACGGTGTCCAACTGTTCTTATTGTTTTGTAATATGCATGTATGTGTGTAAACTTGGTAAAGTATTTATATTTTTAAAGTATACTTTTAGTCAGAGTGTTTTGCTCCCGTTGCATTTATAGTTGTATATCTTGTATGGTTAGATATACTAGTTCACCATAAACAATGCTATGATACCAATTTGTCACACCCCCGAACCAGGACGGCCGAAACGTCCGGGGGAGGATGACTTCATTGTATTGTATCATCATAATTGAATATAATTGAAAACATAGCAATAAACATCATACATTAATGATACTAACATAAATTGTTTACAAAATTGTATTTGTTCACAACTTTACACAAAAGTGACAGTAAATATGATGTTCCAAAAATGTAGTAATTATCCAAAATCCATAGCCTGGGGTAGGTGCTCATTGAGTCCCTAAGAATGCAAGTTGTATTGAAAAGCATCAACTAAAAAGTTGGTGAGTGTATGGATTTGTGCACTATAACACTCCTATGGTGCACATGCAACCCTAAATGCTTTGGATCTATGTTTTCTCTAATTATACATGCGTATTTTCAATTTTCCAAAGCATTGTCCCAACTAGCATACATTTGAACAATTGAATGATACAACTAGTCAGATGACTTACCTTTTAGAAGGACTTGTAGTTCTTCACCTTTAAAAGCTTGAGCACCGCAAGTGTTATGGCTCTAATGGTTCACAAACACCAATATGCAAGAGGAGGCTTGAGAGAATAGGTTACTTAGAACAAAATCAACTTCACTCTCTTAGAATGGATGGGGTAACCATTTTGGCACTAGGGGGTTTATATATGGTGTAGGAAATGCTAGGGTTACACTTTGTAAACCCTAATGCTCCATGACTTTCCACATTCTTATGCTCCATGAGTTTAACCTCCATGGACTATCCATGTATTATCACATTGGTTTAGCCCATCTAAATAATCATGGATCATTGGCCCACAATATAAGAATAATTAATTTACATAATCTATCCCCATATATTTAATTAGTCTCTTTTGACCACAAAATTAATTCCAAACTAATTCTTGATCAATAATAATTAAATAATATGATTTCATATTAATATATTATACCTGTAATATATTAATGCATCATAAATAACCTTATTGTCTAAAGTCCATCCTATCAAAATGCACTAGTGAAGGCAACCCAAAAGGACCATGCTACAATCGGTTCAAGTACATTCTAGTTATAGTTATGGGCTTAGACACCAAATCCAATAGTCTCTTACCTGGATAAGTCCGATAACTATAACTATCAATGCAACTTCAGGATTCGACTTAGCAATCGTAAGCTTTCAAAAGCCTCTGTCGAACTCTGACCTAGTCAGTAACACGTCCTTCAGATAAGGGAACATATATTCCTCTGTTCTCAAGATATATATTTGGACAAACACATGGAACATAGTCATACTTATTGTCCTTCAATTTTTTTCCCGATTTCTGATTCGTCTGACATAGAACATAACTGAACACATCAATTTAGTTCTGATCGTGCCCAACACATAGTTAAAAACAAAATCATAGAGGGGCCCAAGATATCTCTTTTAATCCTCTTAGGATAAAAGGAAAAGATAAATTTCAACATTATATGCTTGTACTAACTACTTAATAAGTCATGCACAATGATATGTTTTATAACATCAAGTTACTGATGTGTTTTCGTATCATCAATGCACAACCAACTCTTAGTCAACAACTCATATATATTGTTTGAAGATTATATGATATTATCATCTCACAATTACCCATGATAAATTCCATGAAGTAATTTAGGTGAGCGCGGGTTAAATCTAATACTCAAATCTTATTTCAGGAGTACTCTTGAATGGTGTAGCAAATGTTTACTATGTATAACACCTTAGACAATCTACAAGCCAACTCATAATAGTCTTCTTTCATACTTACTTCCAACGTATGATCGACTGTGGAGGGTTTGAATAATCTTATTATTCAGGAAGTCAAAACATGAAAAGCGAAACACAAGAATAATACTAATCCTATATGGCCCCAAAACTTCTGAGTGTAAATAAAACACCTTTTATTTAATCACCATATTGATTACACATTATTAATTGTATGTTGTTTCGATTTATCAACTACTACTTGAATTAAAAACAATATCTATCCCATGCTCGAAGCATGCACACTATGTTTACCTACGGTCCTTACTTTTTTAAAATAGATCAATTATAAACATTTTCAATGATACTCATTTCATAATTCCAAATCCTTATCGTAAGTGTACGCCCACCAAGTTCTTGCCACTTACTGTAATTTGTTAGATTCTAAACTTATATGTAGTGATACTTTTGTAATGACTATGTACACAGGTCATAGAGACTTTGTCAATTACAAAACTTTCCATTGGAGATTATTACAAGACAATTCCATAGATGCGAAGTCTCATATTCAAAGCATATTCCTTTGAACATCCTTCTTGCATAAATGTTTCTAACTCTTTCATAGATTCTTGATATCCCACTCTCATTATGGAAACATTTCCATGTTTTCCATGTGAGAACTCATTGATAATAGAATCCTGTCTATTCATAATAATGTCAATATGGTCCATCCATTACTATACTTCCAAATATCCATAAGCAACCAATCTTTAGCGAACCTTGGATTGTTCTTAGTAGTTGTTTAATAACTTTAGTCATATCCAGTTCTAGTCTTTTTTCCCTCTTAATGCCCTAGGCATTTGGAAAATTAGAACACATGAATATTATAGCATATGCAATCGATCCTATACCCAAAGCATATGGGATACGATTCATAATGTCTTACATAAATACATTATACTTGACCAGTCTTTTGCTATAATAGTTTCATATATAGAATTTTTAATGTTGAACCATTTCAACATGGTATTCATATAAATCCTTGACTAAATTTGATTAAAAGCTCAATCTAATCTTTTAGAATTGAAATGAGCTATAAGTTCCTCTCCCTTAACTATAGCAAAACAACTTTTCAACCCTGTAACTTTGCGAATTGAAAACTTTGTTTTCTATAACTAACATTTGTAACTTGAAACACTTACCTTAAGAATTATTCTCCCACTAGCATAACAATTATTTTGTTACTTGCATAACATTTATTCTCCTACTAGCTGTAACATAAATCTAGAAATCAGCTGGACTTATAGAAATCAATATGTTATTGACTTCCTTACTAAAGTTCAGATTGTGGACACAAGATGCTTTGATAAGACATTATCTAAGCTCACACACCTTCTATTAGAAAGCTCATATGTGTGTATAAACAATTTTATAACTTACATCAATAAGTCTCAAATGTTTAGACCTTTTGGCTTTGCTCACAATTTGAACTATGAAGAGGGATGCTGTAATCATAATCGAATTTGAGAATGCAGATATCACAATTGCTAACTCTTTAAAATCTAGTTGGTGAAAGCGTTTCCTCACAATCATTTTCATGAATTGGAGAGAAACCTTATGACACTTAGATTTTTTATGGTGTATGTGTTCCTATCCATGAGAATTTTGTCATAACCACAATTTTAAGACAAGGTTAGTGACAAATCTAAACTCATATGGGTTGAACCTATCTAATCCTAATTCCTTGCTACACGGTAGCACCAGGGGCTACCATGTCTTCCAAGTTATTGAGCAACTCATCCTTACTGATCAATGAACTTTCAATGACCAAGGTGCTTTGCCCTATGCAGACAATTGAGAACTCTTAGAACTTACATGCATAGTCAACTTTAAATGGAATAGGCACAAAAAATAAGAATATGTCAAAACGATAGGTTACAAACCTCAAGTCGTGTGCTAGTGATTAACAATAGATTTACTCTTGATTAGTTCTTAAAACGTTTCAAGATCTTTAAGACTCCCACTGAGCTCTTAACATATAAATTTCTCTCTGTCAACAACATTACTTGAAAAACAAATATTCAAGAGTTAGTGCGGGTTCTTATCAAGAAAACACTTCACACAATTGATCTTAGTTGGTCTTTGTCTTATCCAAAACATTAACTGTTACCAATTTCAAATGTACAAGAGTAGAAAACAGTTTACTCTACCTTTGCTGATATATCATTCAATATACAATCTTAGAGTATGACTTTAAGATTTGATTTTGGAATGCAGTATGATTCATCTTAATTGATTTAACCATTTCACCAATTCCTGATTCCTCTTCATTGCCAAACAAATGCACTAAGGCATCCTTAGAGGATCAAATTGTGATATGGTTTCCATAATCATTAAGATGATCATAACACACGATGCTAAATGTAGTCTCCCATCTTTTCAGATTGGAGAAACTTTTAGCTTTTTTTCAAATTTTATTCTTCTTATTTCTTCTGCAATAGATTGAGACTTTTCATGTATTAAGAATCTACCAATAGGAACCAAATAAGTTAAATAGTTGACTTACCTGAAGCAGAGTCAAACTGCTTCAAACTTTTTGACCTTACCATTCTTATGATCCTTCATGTAGATATGACAACTTTGCAACCAATTCCCCTTCTCTTGGCATTAGGAACCTATGGACTCTTTGGGAATGGTACACAGGACAATCTCAGACTTAGCGTTTCCCTTTCCCTTGGAAAGAGAAATCTTTTCTGGACTTCTAATTTTTCCATTGTCAATGTCGATGGAAGTTTGGGAAGTAGATCTTCCAATCAAATTTGCATTACCAGTGCGCCAAATCATTGCTGATTCGCCAACAATTAGCAAATAAGTAAGATCAATAAGGGTCACGTCGCAGACTATCATATAGTAGTCTTTAACAAACTGACTATACAACACGGGAAGTGACAGAAGAACCAAGTCAACAACCAACTTCCTTGAGACATTGACTCCTAACATTCTTATCCTGTTAATGCATGACTTCATCTCCAAAATATGTGCACACACAGATCTTCCATCTTCATGTTTGCTAGCCAATAGGGTTTGAGTGACCTTGAACTTTTCAAGTCTTTAAACTTGTGAGTTAGGGAGAATACATAGAGGAGGTAGAGGAAGTGAAGTATGATATTATGGAATATCATCTTCACGTGGAAAGCCTTTTCCAACTGATTCAGGAAGACCATAGTTGTCTGACCTAGAAATCTATAAAGGGAGAAATTCAAGTTATTTGATTTAAGTCCTTAGTATAACACCCAAAACAAAATATTAAGGCTAGGACCCAACATAATATTTTACAATTGCGAAGAGGGATGTCGTAATCCAAATGTAAGATATTTTAAGTTAGGTAAATGACGATTTAACAATTTCCACCATGAAAAACGAAATAGATTATTAAGTTTTAATTGGATTGAAATTCCCAGATCCTTTGAGATTCATTGAACTATTCAATGGCATGTTTAAATCTCAATTGTGTCCTTCAAGTTTGTGATTGGGATGCTGAGGATCACAAATAAGGTGTAAATAATCATGCAAATTAGCTTGGTACACTCAATGTTACAAATCACCTAATCAATATGTCGGTTAACCAAAAACGCACCATTGATCTATGATTAACATCAAGCTACCCTTTGCCACACATTGTCAGTCCCAGATTAGTGTGTTGGTTAACCACACACGCTCCACTAACAACTTAACAAGGTGCAAATTGAAATTTCATGGATTAGCACCATTTTCACATTTACCTAAAGTAACTAAGGGTAGGTAGCTCTGCCCCCAAGTCCACAACCAGACGAGGAACAAGAGGTAGGGTGGAATTACACATCCTAAGTCCGTAGAATCTTAATTATATACGTACCTCGCGTATACACTTAGTAGTGATAGCCTCGCTGTATGAGTTCTGTCACACCCCCAAACCAGGACAACGGAAACGTCCGGGGGCGGATGACTTCATTGTATTGTATAATCTCATTTGAATATAATTGAAAGCATAGCAATCAACATCATACATTAATGATACCAACATACATTTTTTACAAATTTGTATTTTTTCACAACTTTACACAAAAGTGACAGTAAATATGGTGTTCTCAAAATGTAGTAATTATCCAAAATCATTAGCCCGGGGTACCTGCTCACTGAGTCCCTGAGAATACAAGTCATTTTCAAAAGCATCAACTAAAAATTTGGTGAGTTCGTAAGCATATTTGTATAAAGGCTTTGTAACAACTTTTATTTGTAATAATTTGTAAAACTCTAGAAAATCTGATATTTCCTGCAAAAATATTGGTTTGTAGTCTTGTTCTAAACCGTGGATAATTGCATGTGTGTTCTTTGTTTTCTTTTGTTCGTAATTGAAAAGAGTGTGAGTTCCCAGAAAATCCCATATTTACGGTTATGTAAAAAAATGCAGTCTTAAAACCCTAAGACTGGAGTGGTAATAGTAATGTACGAGAGTGATGCTTAGTTTTATATTTTTGTAAAACTGGCGAAGTATATAATTTTGTAAATCCAAAATAACATTGTTAATCCCTATGTGAGTCGTTACAACCAAGCTTGATACGACTAAAATGACTGTCATGACGTTCTTTAGGCGTCGGTTACGGGAAGATATTTGTCACCCTAGACTGGACTAGTCTAGCTGTAGCAAACAACTCAGGTGTGGGGGTGTCAACCCCATATAGATCTATACACAATTACCTCGCTCTCCCTCCAAGAGACTCTGGTTATAACTACAGGTATTACGGTGTACGTTAGGTAGGTACGACAAAGGAGTGTCTCATAAGTGCCTTAATAGGTTTACAAGTAATTTTCTGTCATAAAACTTTTGGTTTGTGTACTGTTTTAGTTCAATTATTTATAATGCTATTATAAATAATCATTAATGAATTCGACCAATTGTGATATACATTGCGTAGATAGTATAATCCTTTAAGTATTAAAACTAGTAACATATGACAACATTTTACGACTATTTTACTAGTAAAAATAGTTTTTAGTAACATATTCAAATTTTATGGTGGGTTTTAACACATCAAAATTTGTTTGACTGCTTAGTAACACAAAAATACTCTATTTTTGTTGTGATTAGAACATGTCAGAATTTCCATAAGATTTCATAATATCCTTGAAATTTATAATATTTCAACATTTGCACAAGTATTAGTGGTAAATATATATATATATATATATATATATATATATATATATATATATATATATATATATATATATATATATATATATATATATATATATTTATGTCCAAAATTAACCATTTGGAATGTAACTCTCATATTTTCACCACCCATCAAGTGTTTACAACCAAATATGTGATAACATTTTCTTTGATATTATTTTTTGTTTTTAAAACACACATTAAAACCCATTTCCCCAAGTAACTTATTTCCTCTTCAATATAAAACCATGGTATATGATGTTATACAAAACAACTTTATTCTAACCATATGAGATTTTGTGAAAGCTAGAGTTTTATGGGGTGTTAGCATGAGGTAATAAACATTTCAACACACATAGACATATAAAAATACAAGTGCATGAAAATATTCAAAGATTTAAACAAGACTTGACTTGTATTCCCCGCCACCCCCAAAGGATGAAAAACTCGAAAATAGTGGGGTATGAAGCTCACCTTGAGGATTTTCGAGATGTAGAAGAAGAAGAGGAAGAAACTTTCAAGCCGAGCTTGTGTCTTAGAGAGATTCTCGAAATGTGGGTGTTCTAAGGAGTTTAACACACAACAAAGTGTGTAAATGGAATGTTCTAAGCATAAATATGAAACAAAACACTTGAGTTTAGAATAGAGCTTACCAAGAAGCTTAGAATCCAATTCTTGATGATGATAAACTAAAAAAATTCTTTAGAGAACAATGGGAGGTTTGATAGCAAAATGAGTTGAGAGTAAAGTTTGAAATGAGAGTGGGAGGAAGGGGGGGGTGCCCGATTAAGAGAGTGGATGGGGGGGGAGTAGGGGTTGACTTTTCCTAAAGGAAAATGAGTTTAGAATCCAATTCTTGATGATGATGAAAAATTCTTGAGAGAACAATGGGAGCTTTGAGAGGAAAATGAGTTTAGATTAAAGTTTGAAATGAGAGTCGGAGGAAGGGGGGGGGGAGTAGGGGTTGAATCTTCCTAAAGATGATGGGAAGTGTCTTGATGTATGGAGGTTAAAGAATTTAGAGACATGTTGGACAATGATGTGGTGGCAAGTCTATTATCTAATCTTTTTTTTAATAGTCCAACCGGCCCAAGAGGGTCCTCGGCCCTATTGGTGGCCCAAAATAGGGGTGTTCGGTTGTTGACTTAGTCCAATAATCGTTCTTGGCGCACTAATATTCAATGAAGGGTTTTTGGTCCAAGTGAGGAGTTTTCGGCCCAAAGAAAAGTCAATTAAAAACTTTTGGCCCAATGGGAGGCCCAATAGTGGTTTTCGACCCACTAAGGCTCAATAAAAGTTTTTCGGCCCAATAGAAGTCTTCGGGCCATTAGGTCCTAAAGAGGAGTTTTCGGCCCATCAAGGCCAAATGGGGGTGTTATCGGCCCAATAGGGCCCAATGAGGTTGTGTTGGCTTGAATCACAATGTATGGATGTAGGAACTTAATAGCATTGAAGTTTGAATTTCACTAAATGAATTGTTGCAAGGTTACACTAAGGGAATTGTCTTGTATAAGGATCAACATCTTAACCCTAATTTCCTAGTTGTGACAGGTACTTAGTCTCTATTCTTGAACTTGACTTACTGTACTAGTGGTATTCATGGGAGGTCTACTGAGGATACTTCAGGAATGTTACGGACTTTCGGAACATTCTTAGTGTTTTGTACTTTTAGTTTCTTGTCTGTAAAGTAAGCTAGGAAGGCGAGGTACCCCTCGCTTGGGTACTTCTTATTTTTGTAGCGAAAAATGATACGAAGGTTTATACCGGGTTTATTATTATAGGTCGAAACGATTTCATTAGACGGACGGTTAAGACAAAGGGTCTTTCCGTAGCACATGAATTTGATATGGTGCGGACCAAGCCAATCCATTTCTAATGGCCACATCGAACTTCTTATCGTAACGGGTGTTAAGTCGATTAGGAAGAAGTGTTTGTTTAGAGCCATGACGTATTCTATGTATATGTCTTTAGTGCCTTCTGTTTTACTCTCGTTATTACTGTTGCGAATATTTGTACCTTTAGTCTTGTTTTATTCGGATGACGGAGCAATTTATGATTTTGTTTTTAGTTAGCAAATATTTTTAGTAAGAATTCGATGCTGAATTATTATTATTTAGAGATGTACCAAAAATCCCAGAAGAGTTCCTCGTTGCTCCTTCACATCCTGTTGTTAAACTTCTCCTACTCCTCCATCATTCCTCTTGTTAGGGAATCTCTCTTGAAATGCCTGGTCTCACTACATGCATGGCATATTTGGCTTGTACCAACATTGGTGGTTGAGGTGATGTGTTGGGCTGGAATCCTACAGAGGAGGGCGGTGTGCCCCTTCTTGTTGCATTTTATGTAATGCAATACTATGCAGACTCCATAATAATGATACTAACACTTGCTGCATTGTGGGAGATTTCCATTGTATGGCGTTGTCAGTGTCGAGTTAGTAGGGCCAGTGTGGGTATGGACTACTACCGCTTGTTGCCTTTTGGTAGGTCCTTGAGTCGAACTGTCCCCTTTCTCGTTTCTGAACTTTCGTTGCATGTTCTTAGTTCTGTGGGTTGGGGTATCCTTGTAGGTAGGAACTCGTTGGTTTCCTTGGTTATTACTGCGGTTGGGATTTACGACACCATTTCCATTCTCACTAGCGTTATTTGCATTGAGATGCGCTATAACGGTTGACACGACGGATGTGACCACAACTTGAAAACTAGTGGAGTCTATTTTGCAGAAATGACGTTTCGCCAGTTGGTTGGTTACTTCCATTTGGAGGCATGGTTCTGTTGCACGGCAAGAAACGAGCTTGTAAATAACTATGGTCGTTGCTAGTTGTACTTTATCTATTTATATATACATATAAATTTCATGTTATGTTGTACGATTCTCATTGTTTTGACCTACATCCCCATGATGTATTTAATGTGGAGAGTAGAAATAGGTATTGTACAAAGGCTAAGTTTTCCCATCCAAGTACTACTCTCGACCAATCACGCTTAACTGCAGAGTTCTGATGGGATCCGGTGCATTAGTGCTGGTATGATTGCACCCGATTAGTCTACGGGGAGGCATATTTTTACCCTAAGGTTTAAAAGAACGAAACAGTGGTAAGTCCTTAGTAGTGGCTATAAGTCGTGTGTCGATTGAACTATGTTATCTTGGTTTTGTGCGTACCATGTTTTGGATTTTATACAGTCTTACGATCAATTCATAAAGAGGTCTATGTAAAATAAACATATGGATTTTTAGTAGTTACCACCCTTTTACGAAATTCTATGACTTGACGTACTAGTATTTGTTGTTACGAAAGAAGTGATAAGCCTAACACATACTATGAGTAGTATAATTGCTAACTCACTAGGTATATTCGTTTGTAAGTTATTAGCGTGAGGCATAAGGAGCTCGGCTTCCACACATGATTCACGAATAGTCTCTTATGCTCTATGTCCTAGCTATGATTGCTCTGTTTTTAGCGGTAAGGGTTGGCTTTCTCTTGGTATTCCTATGGTGTTATCGTTCCTATGATTGCCATAATCTGAACCCAAATGTCCGAGCGGGCTCTCCAGTTTGTTTCTGATAGGGTAGTGTTCAATAATAATCTCTCCAGGGCCTTTCTCTTCGTCTGGTCCTTTCTCGAGATCTTCTTTATGAACCATCTTTTGGCTCTTCCTCAGCTCATTTGCTTTGGTTGTTATAGTGGAGTGACTACATCTACTTATTTTGTTCGTGCAAAAATGGGAGTGTCAAATGAATCTATTGTTGGATTAGTGTCTAAGTCCATAACTATTTTGGTATGTACTTAACCCGATTATGAGCATGGTCCCTTTGGTTGCCTTCACCATAGCAATATGTAGGACGAATTAAGAAGAGAAAGGTTTAATTATGATTTATTAATATAATATATTAAAGGAGAAATCATAATGTTTAATTAATATTAGTCAAGAATTAATTGATAATAAATTTTGTGGCTAAAAGAGATTAATTAAACTTAAGGGACTGGAATTGTAATTATAAGATAATTGCAAGAGTGGGCTAATGGACTCCATAGAGTGGAGTGGACGAAATTTATGGGGAAGCCCATAAGATTTCATCCATGACTCTAAAGAAAGGGATCCATGGGCTGCTTAGGGCATAAGCAGTCAAATTAGGGTTTCCTAGTTGAAAACCCTAATAGCCTACATGTATATAAAGGACACTTAAGCCTCAAAAACGTGGACAAGTCTTCCTATAGGGTTTCTAGACGTTTTGGGCAGCCTCCTCTCTTCTTCTCTTCATCAAAGTTGCTTAGTGGTGTTTGTGACTCCATTAGAGGTGCAACACTTGAGGCACTAAGTTTTCTAAAGCCAATCAAAGATAGGAATTGATTGTTATTGCAATATAACTGTAACACCGTAAAAATTTAAAACAATTTTTCGCATTTTCAAACACATTTTTACAAACTCATTCATTCATAAAATGTCATAGTATCATTTATTTGTTTCACAAAACATCTCCTAAGATCGAAATACATAAAATCCCATGTGTGTGTACGAATCAAGCCGACGCCTTCCCGCGGTCATCACTGGTACCTGAAACACATAACACGTAACACTGTAAGCATAAGCTTAGTGAGTTCCCCAAAATACCACATAAACACATATCAGCCACTAAAGGCTGTAACTCTGTTGACCCTCTGGTCGAATATCTCTATGGGACCCTCTTGGTCCCACAACTCTGTGGACCCACTGGTCCTATCTCTGTAAACTCTGAATCATGCAATCACATATCGCAATAAATCACAACACGTAGTATCATACAAACACACTGGCATATAGCTCTAGAATACTCTGTCACACAACTCTGTTACCACACTAGGTAAAGTATAGTGAGAAGACTCACCTCAGGCGTCTCGGTAAATCTTTGACTCGGTAGAAATATTTCCTAGCCTCCGCCTATTCACATAAAGTATATACTCTTATAAATATAACTCTCAAGACTAGACTTAACTTGCCATTGGCACCCTCATAAGGGTAAAAGACTATTTTACCCCCCTCTTGACATAAGTACTCCATTGTTGACCAAACCCTAAAAAGTCAACAAAAGTCAACAGTCACACTTTGACCCTACTCGCCGAGTGCACTCTGGTGACTCGGCGAGTTCACACATGTTCTCTAACACTTTGTCCCGCTTGGCACGCCGAGTCCCTCCCTATGCTCGACAAGTCATACCAAGCATGAATCGCGGGGCCACCCCGACTCAACTCGCAGAGTCTCAAGAACAAATCGGCGAGTACCGCCTTGAACTCCAGTCCTCTAACCCCCTTCTGACTCACTTAGTCATCCCCAAACTCGGCAAGTCTACTCACTGAGCAATTTACGTGAAACCCTAACCCTACACGCCGAGTCTCAAGAACAACTTGGTGAGTTCATGCCATGCACAAACTCTACTGACCTATTGAGGTCAGATCTGTTTCCCTAAACCATAGATCTGGCCTCCCTAAGCATGAATGTCACGTTAATTACGAAACTTGATGCTTGTATAACAAGGCATCAAAAGGAGATTTAGTACCCAAAATGGCAACCTAAGTCAAATAACCCCAAACTAATCCATAAAGCTCCAAGGTTCAAGGTCTCTGGACCTCTTTGAGTCCAGATCCAAGGCACAAACTCGAAGAGGGACCATTTGCTCCACATAATCACTCTCCAAAGGGGTTAGAAAACCCTAACTCTAATAATCAACACCAAAAATGAAGGTGGTTCGAACTATTACCTCAAAATGAAGTCTCTGAACTCTGGAACTGCTAGAATCGCACCTCCTCTTTGCTCTTGGTCACCTCTTTCTTGCTAAACCAAAGGTACAAGGATCAAAAGTGACTTCTTCTTCCTCACAACGATTTGGCTCACTTAGGGTTCTCTCAAGGGACTGGTAGCCGCAATGGGAGGCTATAAGTGCCCTGAAATAGGCTCCAAACCCGGGGGATTAGGGTTTCATTAAATAGCATGGACTCGCCGAGTCCATGAATGGACTCGTCGAGTCCGGACGTGAACCCGGATGAACATTCGCGACCCTACTCGGCGAGTCTTGGCTCCAACTCGCCGAGTTCATCCACAAACTCCAAAATAATTAAATAAAATAATATACCTGGGAATTCGGATGTTACAATTCTCCCCCACTTGAATCAGACTTCGCCCTCGAAGTCTCATTCTGGAAACAACTCCGGATGCTACTCACGCATATCCGACTCTGACTCCCAAGTCATCTCGGACCGCTTCCGATGTTGCCACTGAACCAAAACCAGAGGCACTTCCTTGTTCCTCAAAACCTTGATCTTCCGATCCCAGATCGCCACCGGTCTCTCAGCATAATTCAGGCTCGCATCCACCTGAATATCCTCTAATGGCACCACTGCCGACTCATCGGCTATACATTTCCGCAACTGCGACACGTGGAAAGTGTCATGAATCTGCCCCAACTCCTCAGGTAGCTCCAAACGATATGCTACCCTGCCCACCCTCGCGATCACTCTAAACGGATCAATATATCGGGGCCCTAGCTTGCCTCTGTTCCTGAACCGGATCACTCCTTTCCAAGGAGATACCTCCAGGAGCACAAAATCTCCGACCTGAAACTCAAGCTCGGACCAACGCCTATCCGCATAACTCTTCTGGCGACTATGAGCGGTCAACAACCTCTGTCTGACCTGCTGAATCTGCTTCGTCGTCTGAAGTACTATCTCTATACTACCCATCACACGTTGCCCTACTTCTCCCCAACAGATGGGAGTTCGACACCTCCTCCCATAAGACAGCTCAAAAGGTAGCATACCGATGCTCGAATGATGGCTGTTGTTATAGGAAAATTCTGCCAAAGGTAGGTACGTGTCCCAACTCCCTCTGAAGTCCAACACACAAGTCCGAAGCATGTCCTCGAGCGTCTGAATCGTCTGCTCGCTCTGCCCGTCAGTTTGTGGGTGGTATGCGGTACTAAAATGCAGCCTCGTACCCAATTCCTCATGAAATTTCTTCCAGAATCTGGAAGTGAAACGTACATCTCGATCTGATACGATCGATATCGGTACTCCATGCCGCGATACCACCTCTCTCACGTACAACTCTACCAACCTCTCAGCGGAAGAGCTCTCATTGATAGCAAGGAAGTGCGCGGTCTTCGTCAACCTGTCCACAATCACCCAAATTGCATCGACTCCACTAGTAGTCCTCGACAATTTGGTGATAAAATCCATGGTAATCTGTTCCCACTTCCACTCGGGAACCTCCAACGGATGCAACTTACCATGCGGTCTCTGGTGCTCGGCCTTAACCTTACGACAGGTTAAGCACCTCTCAACAAACCACGCGACATCCCTCTTCATATAGGGCCACCAATACTCTCTCTTTAGGTCCAAATACATCTTAGTGGCCCCAGGATGGATCGAGAACTTCGATCGATAAGCCTCTTCCATCAAAATGGTACGCGTCCCGCCCACAAACGGTACCCAAATAGGACCTTGGAATGTCTTAAGCCCCCGACTATCGGTAACGAACTCCGACACCAACCCGAGAACTCGTTCTCTCTTCTGGTTTTCTGATCTCACGGACTCAGCCTGGGCCCCACGAATGGTGTCCAATACCGGAGTCATCACAGTCAACCTCAAACAGACATCTCGCATCGAGGCGCTCTCCGCCCTTCGGCTCATTGCATCGGCTACAACATTAGCCTTACCCGGGTGGTACATGATCTCGCAGTCATAATCCTTTACCACATCCAACCATCTCCTCTGTCGCATATTCAGGTTGGGCTGATCCATCAAGTACTTCAAGCTCTTGTGGTCCGTGTATATGGTACACCGAACCCCATACAGATACTGACGCCAGATCTTGAGGGCGAACATCACTGCCCCCAACTAGATCATGGGTGGGATACCTCGTCTCATGAGGCTTTAGCTGCCTCGATGCGTATGCTATCACATACCCTCTATGCATCAGTACCGCTCCGAACCCTGATATCGACGCATCACAATACACCACAAAGTCCTCCACCCCCTCTAGAAGGGCTAAAACTGGGGCTTCGCACAGTCTTTTGCGAAGTGTCTCGAAGGAGGCCTGCTGCTCTGGGCCCCATGAAAAAGCAACAGCCTTCTGGGTCAACCTGGTGAGTGGCACCGCGATCTTGGAGAAATCCCTGATAAATCTCCGATAATAGCCTGCTAGCCCTAAGAAACTCTTGATCTCGGTGGGTGACCTCGGCACCTCCCAACTCATCACAACCTCAATCTTGGCCGGGTCGACTAATATCCCTTTCTGGTTAACGAGGTGCCCTAGGAACTGGACCTCTCGCAACCATAAATCACACTTGGAGAATTTGGCATAAAGCCTCTCCGATCTCAGAACTCCGAGGATCTCCCTCAAATGATTTTCATGCTGCTCTCTGGATCTCGAATACACCAAAATATCATCGATGAACACGATCACTGATCCCAGCCCAAATATCGATGCATCACAATACACTACAAAGTCCTCCATCCCCTCCGGAAGGGCTAACACCGGAGCTTCGCATAATCTCTGGCGAAGTGTCTCGAAGGAGGATTGCTGCTCTAGACCCCATGAAAAAGCAACACCCATCCGGGTCAACTTGGTGAGTGGCACGGCGATCTTGGAGAAATCCCTGATAAATCTCCGATAATAACCAGCCAACCCTAGGAAACTCCTAATCTCGGTAGGTGACCTCGGCACCTCCCAACTCATCACTGCCTCAATCTTGGCCGAGTCGACAAATATCCCTTTCTGGTTAACGAGGTGCCCTAGGAATTGGACCCCTCGCAACCAAAAATCACACTTGGAGAATTTGGCATAAAGCCTCTCCGATCTCAGGACTCCGAGGATCTCCCTAAAATGCTCCTCATGCTGCTCTCTGGATCTCGAATACACCAATATGTCGTCGATGAACACTATCACCGAGCGATCCAACATCGGCCTGCACACTCTGTTCATGAGATCCATGAACACCGCCGGTGCATTGGTGAGTCCGAAAGGCATCACTACAAACTCGTAATGCCCATAACGAGTCCTGAACGCTGTCTTCTGGATGTCCTCATCTCGCACCCTCACATTATGATACCAAGACCTCAAATCAATCTTTGAGAACCAAGATGCTCCCTGCAACTGATCGAACAAATCGTCGATCCTCGGCAACGGGTAACGGTTCTTGACCGTCAGCTTGTTCAACTCCCGGTAATCAATGCACATCCGATATGAACCATCCTTTTTCTTGACAAAAAGGATATGTGCTCCCCACGGCGAGCTGCTCGGCCGAATAAACCCCTTCCCCAACAACTCCTGAAGTTGTGAGGATAACTCTTGCATCTCTGGAGGCGCAAGGCGATAGGGCACCTTGGCGATAGGCACGGCCCCCGGAACCAAATCGATACTGAACTCCACCTGCCTCACGGGAGGCACACCCGGCAACTCCTCCGGAAATACGTTCGGGAACTCACACACTATCGGAACCTCATCAACTAACCTCGGTCTCTCTGAGTCAACCCTTGTATCCATCAGATACACTACAAAGCCCCTACAGCCCTGCTGTATACACTGTCTCGCTCTAGCGGCTGAACAATATGCTGACCCAGAACGTGTACCCTCGCCGTACACCATAAGAACTCCCCCACTAGGGTCTCGTATGGTCACCAATTTTCGCTCGCAGTCGATAACCGCTCCAAATCTGCTCAACCTGTCCATGCGCACGATCACACAGACATCCCCCATCGCAATAGGAAGTAAATCAATCGGGAATTCAACACCGAAAATCTCGAGTAAACACCCTCGGATCACCTCTGTGGCATGCACCGCCCTCTCGTCAGCTATGGAAACTCTCAGAGGTCGACTCAACGCCTCACGACTAACACTGATGTGCTGACTAAAATCCAAAGATACAAAAGACCGACTCGCACCTGAGTCAAATAACACCAAGGCAGGTACAAGACAAACAAGAAAAGTACCTACGCATAACATAATATAAGCACAATATATCAACATCAAAATAAATACACGAAGGAATACATACCAGCCACGGCATCAGGCGCTGTGCGGACCTCCTCTGCGGTCAACTGAAAGGGTCTCCCTCATGCTTTCGGTGCCTTGGCCTTCACTGGCCAGCTCTCAGTAGCTCTGATAGAAGCAGGGGCAGATCCCTGAGATGCTCCCTGTGCTGATCCCCGCAGCTGTGGACACTCTACCTTCCGATGTCCGGTCTGGTTGCAGTGAAAACATACTGCTAACCCCTTGGGGCAATCCTTGGCCATATGCCCCTCCTTGCCACATTTGTAGCATGACCCTGCTCTGCACACCCCATCATGGCTCTTGCCACACTTGCCGCAAGTGCGGCCCCTCTGACTCCCTGGCCTCGAATCAGCGGGCTTGGCCCGCTTGGCTACTGGATGAGACTGCACCGGTTGTCGATCCCTCCCATGAAACTCAGCCTCTTCCCTAGCTTGGGTCTCCAGCTCTATCTCCCTCTTCCGGGCATTTGCCTGAAGCTCGGAAAATTTCCGGTACGTCGAGTTCGCCACGAACTCTCGTATGTCCCTCCTCAAAATGCTCAGATATTGGCTCATACGTGCCTGCTCGGAGGACACGTACTTTGGGCAGAACATTGCCCGCTCATGAAACATCCTCGTAATCACTGTAATAGACTCAATACCCTGCTTGAGGGTCAGAAACTCCTATGCCAAATTCTCCCTCTCCACCTGGGGAACGTACTCATCTCGGAACGTAGCAGTGAACCTCTCCCAGGTTACTGCATCAAGTTCAACAGGCGTATAGTGTGCCGTCACAAACTTCCACCAATCCTTCGCTCCCAAGGAAGCTAGTTCAGCGCGAACCGAACTCTCAAATGCTCTGGAGATGAGCAAGTAAAGAAACACCCTTCTATGTCTGAAATCCACCTCAGCGCCGCAATCAGATCCTGGGTCCCATCAAACTCTGGTGGTTTTGTGTTGTTGAACTCTCGGAACAGCAACGCATCACAAACCTGCAACCTAGTCGTAGCTATAGCTACAGTGGCCGCAGCAACAACAACCTCAGAAAGAGTAGCGTACTTCTCATCAAATGTCTCTATCAGTGTGGTCTTGATAGACCCGAACATCTCTAGTATCTCAGCCCTGATGGCCGTAACCACCTCCTCCTGGATGATCCTACGGATCTCCTCATCACTCGTACCGCTGCCCCTGGTGTGTGGCGTATCCCAACCATGATCTGCCTCTCTCTGAAATACAAAACAAGAATAAATATCAAGGACTCGCTCGAGTATGCTCACACTCGAATACTCCACCCTACTTGTCCCCTGGGACTCCAAGGATTCTTACTTGAGCTGTGCACTGACCCGGTGTCTTCAGTAGTACGGGCCTAATACTACCGTTCACACCGCATCAGCATTCACCTCAAGTCTTCCTCCCAGAGTCCCAAAACCCAAGTACTCTACTCTCTCTAATCAAATGATACTCGCTAGCAGATCTCTCATAATCTCATCGCTGCTACCTAAACACTCTGAAGTATCCCTAGCAGCGAGACTCCTAGACTCAGGCATCACACATCAGGCCACTCTAGTCCTAATAAGAACACCTAGTCTACTCTAGCATGCATAGCATAGCTCATCATATAACATGTCATATCATATCTCATAACACTTATTATAATGGTATTTTGGGAAATCACCGTTCGGGCGCTGGCTGTTCGTAAACACGACTCTGCTCTGTTTGTCTCGAAAGTTCTTCTTTTGAAAACTTATTTTATTATCGAAATTTCCTCAAATCCTCAGTTTGAGTTCAGATACGCCCAAAGGTGCACCCGAATCCCTCAAACCAAGGCTCTGATACCAACTTGTAACACCGTATAAGTTTAAAACAATTTTTCGCATTTTCAAACACATTTTTACAAACTCATTCATTCATAAAATGTCATAGTATCATGTCTTTGTTTCACAAAACATCTCCCAAGATAGAAATACATAAAATCCCATGTGTGTGTACGAATCAAGCCGACGCCTTCCCGAGGTCATCACTGGTACCTGAAACACATAACACGTAACACTGTAAGCATAAGCTTAGTGAGTTCCCCAAAATACCACATAAACACATATCAGCCACTCAAGGTTGTATCTCTGTTGACCCTCTGGTCGAATATCTCTGTGGGACCCTCTTGGTCCCATAACTCTGTGGACCCACTGGTCCTATCACTGTAAACTCGGAATCATGCAATCATATATCCCAATAAATCACAACACGTAGTATCATACAAACACACTGGCATATGCTCTAGAATACTCTGTCACACAACTCTGTTACCACGCTAGGTAATGTATAGTGAGAAGACTCACCTCAGGCGTCTCGGTAAATCTCTGACTCGGTAGAAATATTGCCTAGCCTCCGCCTATTCACATAAAGTAAATACTCTTATAAATATAACTCTCGAGACTAGACTCAACCTGCCATTGGCACCCTCAGAAGGGTAAAAGACTATTTTACCCCTCCTCTTGACATAAGTACTTCATTGTTGACCAAACCCTAAGAAGTCAACAAAAGTCAACGGTCACACTTTGACCCTACTCACCGAGTGCACTCTGGTGACTCGGCGAGTTCACACATGTTCTCTAACACTTTGTCCCGCTTGGCATGCCAAGTCCCTCCCTATGCTCGACATGTCATACCAGGCATGAATCGCGGGGCCACCCCGACTCAACGCACCGAGTCTCAAGAACAACTCGGCGAGTACCGCCTTGAACTCCAGCCCTCTAACCTCCTTCTGAGTCACTGAGTCATCCCCCAACTTGGCAAGTCTACTCACTGAGCAATTTACGTGAAACCCTAACCCTACACGCCGAGTCTCAAGAACAACTCGGCGAGTTCATGCCATGCACAAACTCTACTGACCTCCTGAGGTCAGATATGTTTCCCTAAACCATAGATCTGGCCTCCCCAAGCATGAATGTCACGTAAAGTCCAAAACTTGATGCTTGTATAACAACAAGAAGGCATCAAAAGGAGATTTAGTCCCAAAAATGGCAACCTAAGTCCAATAACCCCAAACTGATCCAGAAAGCTCCAAGGTTCAAGGTCTCTGGACCTCTTTGAGTCCAGATCCAAGGCACAAACTCGAAGAGGGACCATTTGCTCCACATAATCACTCTCCAAAGGGGTTAGAAAACCCTAACTCTAATAATCAACACCAAAACTGAAGGTGGTTCGAACTATTACCTCAAAATGAAGTCTCTGAACTCTGGAACTGCTAGAATCGCACCTCCTCTTTACTCTTGGTCACCTCCGTCTTGCTAAACCAAAGGTACAAGGATCAAAAGTGACTTCTTCTTCCTCACAACGATTTGGCTCACTTAGGGTTCTCTCAAGGGACTGGTAGCCACAATGGGAGGCTATAAGTGCCCTTAAATAGGCTCCAAACCCGTGGGATTAGGGTTTCATTAAACAGCGTGGACTCGCCGAGTCTATGAATGGACTCGCCGAGTCCGGACGTGAATCCGGATGAACATTCGCGACCCTACTCGGCGAGTCTTGGCTCCAACTCGCCGAGTTCCTCTACAAACTCCAAAATAATTAAATAAAACAATATACCTGGGAATCCGGATGTTACAATAACAATCAAAGGTAATCACTAAACTCTTATTTCAGTTATTATATGATACATCTAGGGTTTATAGCTTTGGATATTCAATTGCATGTTCATTAGACAAACTAGATCCAAAAGCTATTAGGGTTTGCATGTACACCATAGGATTGATGTTTTGCTCAAAACCCATCAGTGGTATCAGAGCCTAGGGCTGTTTGTTTGATGTATTTGATGCTATTTTGGATTATTCTTGCTTTAAAATCGAAATTTAGGGTTTCTGGGGGCTGGACTCGCCGTATCCATGGCTGAACTCGCCGAGTCCATGTGAACTCGACGAGTCAGCTGGTCAGAAAGAGCTAATTTCGAGATTTTGTGCTTCTTTGGCTGTGGGATAGTTACGAAAACGTCTTTTATTGATATAAATCAGTTTTTTATGATACTGGGTGATTATCTTTGCCAAATTTAAAGATATCTTCATATTAATTGAATAGTTACTTCCTTTTATGATTAAATTTAATTAATTGAATTATTTGGTGAATTATCTTGCCAGAATTTGGACTAGGTGAAATTAGATAACCACCAATTAATTATTAATTGCCTTATTTGAATTATCTGATCCAGAATATTCTTGATAAAGTTTGGAATAATTTCACATTGCACCCTTTAGGTTTTATAGTTTAAATTGAACTTAAAAGTTTTGTTTTTGAAATCTAAATAAGTTAAACCCTAATGTTTTGAAAAGTTTCAAAACTTGCCCTCAAGTTTTGGAATTTAAAATTTTGATTAAAAGTTTATTTTGAAATATTTAAATTCTAAACCTTAATGTTTTGAAATGTTTCAAAACTTGCCCTCAAGTTTTGGAATTTAAAAGTTGATTAAAAGTTTAATTTTGAAATGTTAAATTCTAGAACCCTAGTAATTTGAAAAAGTTCAAATCACACCCTTATGGTTTTATTAATTAATTAAAGTGTATAATTAAAGGAGATTTAATAAAACATAAAGTTTTGGTTTACATTTAATTAAATTAAAAGTATAATTTATTAAATTAAACCACCTAGTATTTTACAAGTGTAAAATACACCTTATACTATATATAACATTAAAAGTCTTATATTATATATATATGTATGAGTAAACAGTCAGTCTTACCGTTAGTAGGCCTCATTCGTGAAGCTGGTTTCTAAGGGGTGTTTAAGGAAATTGCCTATAAAATGACGATTGAATGGGTATCCACTCTTACCCACCACACTTTTGACTAGTGGAGGGTCATTAGCCGAACGGGTAGGATAGAACAGAAACCTTCCATTATAAGTAAAATGAAGTACAAAGTAACTAAATGCTTTTACAAATTCCCAAATCATAGTTACTTTAGGCAAAATGTGAAATTATATGCTAATCGATGGAATTACACTTCGTACCCTTGTCAAACGTTAGTGGAGCATGTGTGGTTAAACGACACACTAATTTGGGGATGACATTGGTAGCGAAGGGTGACTCGATATTTTTCATAGATCAATGGAGCGTGTGTGGCTAACCGGCACATTGATTAGGTGATAGTAGCATTGGGTGCACCACGTGATTCATATGGTTATTCACACCTTATTTGTGATCCTCGGCATCCTAGTCACAAATTGTAGGGCATAATTGAGATTAAACAATCCATTGAAAAGTTCAATGAATCTCAAAAGATCTAGGAGTTTCAATTCATTTAAAACTTAAACTTCCTTTTCGTTTTTCATGGTAGAAATTGGTAAATCGTCATTTACCTACCTTCAAATATTCTTCAACTAGATTACGACATCCTACTTCTAGGTTGTAGAATATTGTGTTGGATGCTAGCCTTAATAACTCATTTGGGTGCTTTATTAAGGACTCAATCAACTTAAATTGAATTTTCTCCTATTTTATAGATGTCTGAATCTTACAATGATCTTCCCAAATCCTTTGGAACAAGCTTTCCAAATGAAGATGGCGTTCCGAGATACGATCAAGGAAATGAGAGTCATGCCTCACTTCCTCCACCTCCTCCAATTGTTCTCCCTAACCCACATGTTCAAAGGCTTGAAAAGTTCAAGCTCACTCAATCCCTTTTGGCAAGTAAACACGAAGATGGGAAACCTGTGTGTGCACACGTCTTAGAGATGATGTCACACATTGATAGGTTAAGCATGTTAGGTGTCGAGATTTCAAGTGAGTTGACTGTTGACTGGGTTCTTCAGTCACTTACTGAATCATATACTGAGTTTTTTAGAGAGTACTATATGATGGATCACGACGTAACCCTCATTGATCTCACCTATTTGCTTATAACTGCTGAATCAACAATGATTTGGCGTGCTGGTCTAGCAAATTTGTCTGGTGAATCAAACTCCCAAACTTCAATGGTCACTGGCAACATTGGAAGTCCAAAAAGAACTAAATCTATGATTGTCCGATGTGATGTTCCAAAGGAGTCCATTTTCTTTTACTACCAAGAGAAGGGGCATTGGAGATGAAGCTGCCCAAACTACCTGAGAGATATGAGAGATGGGAGAGTCAAGACATATGGCTCTGCTTCAGGTAAAATCCATTAACTAACTCTTTTAAGTTCATATTCTAGATTCTTAATACATGATTTGATAAGATTACATTTTTATGTTTTGTAGGATCAAAGAAAAGAGAGGAAACTTAAGCGAAGAAGTGAGTTGAATCTAATCGTGAAGAAATGGATTTCGATTGCATTGCATGAAGATTAGATACTTGAGCTACTACTTGGAGTTTGAATAGATTGCTTAGGAATATGTATAACATAGTTTTTCAATTGAATTGCATTGTAAGGACAAATTTTTCCGCAATAAAATGAATTTTGATTTTGTCTTATTTATTTATCCTTACAATGGCGTGTATGAAAAATTGATGTTTGAAGGTTTCTATGATTAGCGGTAATGGATTTGATCCTTAATTGTATTATTTGTGGAAATGCCAAAAGTTTACCAAATAGGGAGAGTTTCTCATCGCCCAAGTTTCAATTGGACAGAAACTTGGAATCGTACAACATGTATTGTATGATGAATTAAAAACTTTCATAATTTGGGAAATTTAGACTAATTCTGTGACAAAGTGTCAATTGAAGGACTAGGAGATCAAGTACACTAGGTTGTGCGTTGATTTAGTCCACCACAATAGTGAAAAAGATATTCGTCATGGTTTACTAAAGTTTAGTAAATATGCTTATACGTATAAGATTGAGTATAATTCTGATTTAATTGGAAGAGTTTCAATTAATGGCAGAACGAATAAAAATAATCTAGTAGGCAGAAAGATAAAAGTTTCTCTATTCTAAGAAGAAGGGAGAATAAATTTTATTGTGTTTTATGATAGGTCTTAATAATTAAGAACCATGTCTCAATTGATCATCTAAGTAAGTCTTAGTGCAATTGCATGTCTAATAAGAGGAATCAAGAATTGTAGAAATGGTTAAATCAAGAAGTCAATCATACTTCGTTCCAATATCAAGTCTTAGAGTCAAGACGGTGACTTGAGTGAAAAGTCTTAAGAAGGTTTATAACACTCAACAAATGTGGAATTTGGAAAAGTTTTCTTATTCTTGCACATTTGAAATTGGTAAGTTGTGCTGTCTTGGATAAGACGAAGACCAACTAGGACCAATTATGTGAAGTGTTTTGTCTTGATAAGAACTGCACTAACTCTTGAATATTTGTTTGTGAAGAAATGTTTCTTGACAAGAGAACCTTATATGTCAAGGATTCAGTGGGAGTTTTAATGATCTTGGAAACGTTTCAAGAACATATCAAGAATAAACCTTATCGATCATCACTAGCACACGACTTGAGGTTAACAACCTATCGTGTTGACATTATTTTGTTTCTGTTCCATTCCAATTGAGTTAATTATGCATGTGAGTTCTATGATTTCTCATTTGAATGCATAAAGACAAAGTACCTTGATTGATTGAAAGTACATTGATATGTAATGATAAGTTGCTAAATTACTTGGAAGACATGGTGGGCACTCGTGTCACCATAAGGCAAGAAATCAAGATTAAGAAAGTTTAGTCCATTTGAGTTTGGATTTGTCGCAAACTTTGGTTTTGAAAAATTCACATGGATAGGAACATATACACCATAAAATCTAAGTGTCATAAGATTCCCTCCTTCATGAAAATGACTGTGAGGAAATGCTTTCACTAAGAGAGATTTTAAGAAGATACCAATTGTGAAAATTTTATTCTCAAATTCGATTATGGTTACGGAATCCCTTTCCATAGTTCGAATTGTGAGATTTGGCAATTAGTTTGAACATTTGGAACTTAGTAACATAAGTTTTGAATTTTTTAAACACACATATGAGCTATCTAAGGCAAAGGTGTATAGGTTTAAGTAGCTTAGATAAAGGCTTATCGAAGCATCTGGTATTAGAAATATGAATTTTAGAAATTCAATAGGCATTGTTTTCTGGAAGTTCATTTGTTTTCTGAATACATGTCAAAGCTAGTGGGAGCATAAGTGTTATGCTTATATGATAATAATCATCATGATAGTGGTAGCATAAGTGTTATGCTTGTATGATTATTATGGCGAGCATTGCAAGTCAACAATATTAGTTATAGAAAAACAAAGATTCAATTTGCAAAGTTGCATGGGTTGAAAAGTTGTTTTGCTATAATTAAGGGAGAGGATATTATACTTCATTTCAAAATCTAAAGCTTAGATTGAGAAATTTTAATAAATTTAGTCAAAGGATACATAGTGTGTTCTCAAATTTCGATTATGATTATGGAATCCCTCTTCATAGTTCGAATTGTGAGAACATGACACATAAACTATTATGACAGAAGATTGATAAAGTATCATATCTTTATGTAAGACATTACGCATCGTGTCCCATACGTTTCGGGTATAGGATCGATTGCAAATGCTATAATATTTGACCATTCTAAAATTTTCCAAATCTATAGCGCATTAAGAGGGAAAAATGATTAGAATCGGTTTTGACTAAAATAATTAAACAACTATCAAAGGATGATCCAAAGTTCGCTGAAGATTGGTTGCTTGTGAGTAGTTGGAAGTATGGTATTAGATGGACCATATCTACATTATTATGAATAGATAAGATTCTATTAAGAATGAGTTTTCATATGGCAAATGTGGAAATGTTTCCATATTGGGAGTTGGATATTGAGAGTCTATATCTAGATTAGAAAATTTTATGCGAGAAGGATGTTCAAAGGAATGTACTTTGAATGTGAAACTTCGCGTCTATGGAGTTGTCTTGTAACAGTTTATGATAGAGTACTTTGTAATTTCATTAGCCAGGTCTTGGTGACTTTGTTGCTATGACTTTGCGAAAGGATCATTGCATAAAATGTTAGAATCTAGTATATTCTAGTAGTAGCAAAGAACCTTGTGTTCTTACACAAATGATAAGGATTGGGAATTGTGAAATGAGCATCATTGGAAAAGTTTTTCAATTGATCTATTTCACAAAGCATGGACCATAGGAAAGAAAGTGTGCATGCTTGGAGCATGGGACAATTGTTGTTATTCAAGTAATGAGTTGATTATCCGAAACATTAAATGATAAATAACGAGTAATCAATATGGTGGATAAATAAAAGTGTTTTATTTACTCTCACAAGTTTGGGGCCATATAGGATTAAGTATTATTGTTATGTTTCAGTTTGCATGTTTTGACTTCCAGAATAACTAGGTTATTCAAACATCGACAATCGATCATACGTTGGGAGCAGGAATGATTAAAGACTGTCATGAATCTGTCTGTAGATTGTCTGAAGTGTTTAGGCATGGCACAAGTTTGCTGTAGAGTTCATGAGTGCTTTGATAAGATTAGAGTATTGGATTAAACCCACGCTCACTTGGATCACTTCATGGATTTACCACGAGTGATTAGTGAGACGATAATATTGTATATTCTTGAAACCAAGACATGTGAGTTGTTATTTGTTGGTCGGTTGCACATTGATAATAAGTAAACACACCAGTAACTTGGTGTTATAAAACTTATTGTTGTGTGTGATTCGATCAGTAAATGCAAGCGAGCATTTTAGTTGATGTTTATCCATTCCTTTTACCCAAAGTGGGATAAAAGCGATATATGTGGGCCCCTCGATGATTTAGTGATGACACCTAAGCGCTTGGCCAAGCCGAGACTAAGTTGATGTGTTTAATTGTAGTTTGTTGTCAGTCGTCATAAATCTGAAGTCGGCAAACAGTATAGAGAGAATGATTAAAATTCATGTCTTGTGTCTATACGATATCTTGAGAATGGAGGAATATATGATCCCTTATCTAAAGGACACGCTATCTGATAAGATCAGAGTTGACAGCAACTTTTGAAAGCCACGATTGCTGATCAGGTTCTGAAGTCATACGGAAAATAGTTATTAGACTTATCCAAGTGGGAGACTGTTGGATTAGTGTCTAAGTCCATAACTATTTTGGTATGTACTTGACCCGATTATGAGCATGGTCCTTTTGGGTTGCCTTCACCATAGCAATATGTAGGATGAATTAAGAAGAGAAAGGTTTAATTATGATTTATGAATATAATATATTAAAGGAGAAATCATAATGTTTAATTAATATTAGTCAAGAATTAATTGATAATTAAATTTGTGGCTAAAAGAGATTAATTAAGCTTAAGGGACTGGAATTGTAATTATAAGATAATTGCAAGAGTGGGCTAATGGACTCCATAGAGTGGAGTGGACGAAATTTATGAGGAAGTCCATACGATTTCGTCCATGACTCTAAAGAAAGGGATCAATGGGCTGCTTAGGGCATAAGCAGTCAAATTAGGGTTTCCTAGTTGAAAACCCTAATAGCCTACATGTATATAAAGGACCCTTAAGCCTCAAAAACGTGGACAAGTCTTCCTCTAGGGTTTCTAGACGTTTTGGGCAGCCTCCTCTCTTCTTTTCTTCATCCAAGTTGCTTAGTGGTGTTTGTGACTCCATTAGAGGTGCAACACTTGAGACACTAAGTTTTCTAAAGCCAATCAAAGCAAGGAATTGATTGTTATTGCAATATAACTATAAAAGGTAATTACTAAACCCTTATTTCAGTTATTATATGATAGATCTAGGGTTTATAGCTTTGGATACTCAATTGCATGTTCATTAGACAAATTAGATCCAAAAGCTATTAGGGTTTGCATGTACACCACATGATTGATGTTTTGCTTAAAACCCATCATCTATGAGGTTAATAAAAGTATTTCTATTGAAATTTTTATAACAATCCTTACCGGGTCCTCCTATAATCACGTAGTGTATACAGATTATATACAATCCATATCAAATAGACCTTCGAATAAGTGATCCTACTCTAAAACCACAACCAAAGAAGGAACAAAAAATAGAGCAAAAATCCAAAATTCTAAGTCTATAAGATCTCAATTATGTATAATCTTAACGTATACACTCAGTAATTATAGACCTACCAGTAAATGTCTTTTAGTTATCACATAAGTTACTTATAGTGTCTAAAATCTTCCTATATTATAATTATATGTTTGATTCTAGAGCTTCGTGGTATATGTAGTTGACAAGTTTTTAGATATATGATTATTTGTATAGCAGCATAAAATACTCCTATAGTATTTTAAACTTTATGTTTGGTTCTAGTATTCCTTTGTATATAGAGTTGGTAAGATTTAGACTTGTTGCAACACCATTAACACTCCTAAACACATGTCGTTCGTATCTCAAATAAATATAGTTGATCAGGTTATATTTATCCCATATATGACTACATATATGTCCAGGTTTGACTGTAGTGTCCAACATCTATAAAATTTTGTTTTGTTCTTCTTGTGATACTTTTTCTAGTATATATATATATATATATATATATATATATATATATATATATATATATATATATATATATATATATATATAGGCATGTATGTATACTTTTATGAAAGTATTAATATATTTTAAATGTACACGTTTTGGTCAGAGTGTTTTTATCCAATTGTGTTTATAGGTGTATATCTTTTATTGGTTGATATACTTAGTTCACTATAAACAATGCTCTGATAACAATTTGTCACACCCCTAAACCGGAACGGTCGAAACGTTGGGAGGCGGAGGACGTCATGTATAGTATCAAAACACATGTATAACAGTAATCAAAGTAACAACAACCATTGCATTGATAACATAGTATTTACATTGTATTCAAAACATTACATTGCTTAACGTTAAAACTATAGCAAAAGATAAAACATGATACTACTATGCTTCGTCTTTGTAACGCCTATGAGGGTACCTGTCTACTAACTTCCCTGAGAATACAAGTGGTTTGAAAAAGTGTCAACATTAAAGTTGGTGAGTTCATAACCATTTTTTTTATAGAAAATATATTCTTTGTTCTTTGAAAATGTTAATTTTTTCCTCCAGAAAACCCAATATTTTCTTTGTAAATAAGTTATAGTCTTGGTACTTTCAGGCCAGAAAGTCTTACTTTCTTATGTTTATAATCTGTGATTCGAGGTTTAGATTCATGTCATTTGGTGTGACATGTAAGTAAGTGTTGAATCGTTTGTAAATATGTTCCTAGTTGCACCCGCTCTACTGTAAAGCATTTTTTTCGATAAGAAATAGTGTTTGCTTTCAGAAAGTTGAATTGCAAACTGTTTACTTGTAAATTAATGATGTTGATCCTGAAATTTCTTATATTTTCCATAGAAACCGAGTTGTAGTCTTAAACGTTCCAAGACCGAAAGGTACAAGTATAAATTCCATACTTAATTTGATGATACCTAGTTTTATTCATAAATAAAACTAGCTGAAAATACGTTTGCTCTGTAAATTAGAAGCGATGTTAATAACCTTTTAGATTGTTTAAAAGTATATTACTACATAAATGAGTCATTGTTTTCTCCATGTGAGTTCTTATAACCATACTATAACCTATGATGGCCTGATCGCGACGTTCTTCAGGCATCGGAATGTTAAAGACATTTGTCACCCCAGGCCTGCCGGCCTAACTGTAGCTAATAATTAAGGTGCAGGGTTGTTAGTCCCGTAAAGATCTATACACAAATATATCGCTCTCCCTACAAGAGACTCTGGTTATAAGTCAGGACTTGGTAGGTACATAGATAAGTACGTGAAGTTGTCTCACAAATTGCTTCAACGAGTTTACAAGTACTAAAGCAAAAAGCCTTTCGGTAAATAATATGTAACTTTGTAAAAGTAATCCGTTTGTTCCATAAACTATACCTATTATAGTTTATAATTTTGTGAAATAGTTCATTTGTTCCTTTGATGCGAAAAACCATTACGACTTAAGATATTTTGTAGTTTTAAAAGTAACGATGTTTGGCGTATTTAGTAATTTCACATTCAAATGCATGATAACGGTAATAAAAAAAATAATAAGCAATTTATATTTGTAAACAAAAGATTGCTTGTGTTTTAATTGTATTCCCCTTACCCCTAAAATAATTTAAATATCATGAAAACGTAGGGGTATAAGCTCACCTCGATTGTGTGTGCTCGGTTGAGTCGCGAAATGCTAACGATGATCCTCGGATTAGAATACATAAAGGTAGTCGTATCCTAATAATATGTATAAACGATATCACATTTAAATTAATAAGCTATTAATTTAAATAATAAATTAAGTTATGCTTAAATAATAATTAAAGTGTTTAGACAACACTTTAATTATGTAAGGAACACTTACAAAAGCATTAGAAATTAATCGGAATAGATCTATGCATTTTCTGTGTGAAAGTGGGTCCAAAAGTAGAGTTTTCGGTTCTGATCGAAATCAGTGTTTGGTCCTGAAGGGTTCTCGGTTAGGAGGGATTTCGGTCAGCTTGAAGATTTTAAGATTGTTCTTGGTGAAAATTATGAAGATTTGAAGAATTTTTTTTGAAGTTTTGAAGATTCTTGGATGATACTTAAGAGAAAAATGGGTGTGTTTTTGGTTGGAAAAGTGAGAAATGACTTATGTTTTCGAGTTAAATAATACATATCGAGAGGGTTCTCGGTCGGAAGGCGATTTTCGGCCGAAAAGGGTTTCAGTTGGAACCTGATTTCGGTCAAGAGGGTGTTCTCGGTGGGGTTTTCAGTGCGAAGAATAGGTGCTTTCGCATGTTATCGTTTCCTAATTTGGCCCCAAAATTGTGTTTTTAGTCTAAGTGTTTATATCCCAAACATTAAAATACTTATATAAAAACATTATTTATATATTTAAATCATATTTAACCCTTATAATCTTAACAAAATAAACAAAACTCAAATTTTATTTAGAGGGTGTGACTTTTATTGACTATTGTTGACTTTTATTGACTTGAAGATAAACGGTTGTTAAAAAACTCCACTAACGATAGGCGTCGATCCCAACTACCACCAAAATCGATCACACAAGCTCGTAACATATCTTCAAGTGTTTGGATCGTACTTCCACTTTCCCCATCAGTCTGAGGGTGATAAGCAATGCTGATTAATATTTTAGAACCCATCTACACACCATGAAATTTAACCACCTCTTTAATATAAATTTCAGCTAGTCGATCAACCGAAAGGATTTCTTTTATGGGTATAAATTGAGCGGATTTGGTTAAATGATCAACCCCAACCCATATAGAAGCATGTCCCATTTCCTCACAGGAATAGGTATCAATTAGACATATCCTCCTGTTCTTTGGAGATTTATGTTCACTTGTAAACAAGTCAAACAATTCTCAACATATTTTCGAACATCTCTTTTCCTCTAGGGCAACCAATACAACTTCTTCAAGTTTTGGTACATTTTTTGTAAAACCATGATGTACCATATTTTCCTCATAAATGTTTTTATACCTTGGGAATTTTCAACTAAATGGTTAACATAATTAACCATGTCTTCTTGTTTCAAATTCTCTAGGCTTTCAGCCATTTTTTGATATTCTTTTATCAAATCTGGTAGTCGGCTAACAATTCCCATTCATGCATAAGTAATTTGAATTGGTTTCTCTTAACAACTTGAAGCGTCAACAACTACATTAGCTTTTCTCAGATGGTAATGAATCTCACAATCATAATCTTTAACTATTTCCATCCACATCCGTTGTCGCATATTCAACTCTTTTTGATCGAATAAACATTTCAAACTCTTGTGGTCGGTAAAAATATGGAATTTTACCCCGTATAGATAGTGTTGCCAAATCTTTATCGAAAAAACTACTACAACAAGCTCTAAATCATGAACGATATATGAATTATCATCCAATGTTAATTGTCTTGACACATAAGAAATTACTCTACCTTTCAGCACTAAGACACATCCAAGACAATCTCGCAAAGCATCGGTATAAACAATGAAGTTGTCCTTACCCTACGGTAGTTCTAAAATTGGAGCTTGACACAAAGTCTCATTTCATTACCGTATCGATCTTTGTAGGATCTACTTATACACCATCTTTAATGATAACATGTCCCAAAAATTGCACTTCGTGGAGCCAAAATTCGCATTTATAGAATTTAGCAAATAATCTCTCTTTTCGCAACATTTCCAAAATTTGTCACAAATTCTCTCGATACTCTTGCTGAATTCTTAAGTAAATCATAATCATCTATGAATACTGTTACAAATTTTTCTAAAAGCGAGCGACAAAATCTATTCACCAATCCATGAATTACGTAGGTGAATTCGTTAGCCCAAACATCATTACCAAAAATTCGTAATGACCGTAAGGGGTCCGAAAAGTGGTTTTCAAAATATCTGACTCTTTTACTTTCAAATGGTGATATCCTGATCTCAGATCGATTTTTGAAAAGAACAAAGCACCTTGAAGTTGATCAAATAAGTCATCTATAACCAGCAACAAATAAAGATTCTTTACCGTGATTTTGTTCGACTCTTAGTAATCGATGAACATACGCACGATGTCGCCCTTTTTCTGGATGAACAAAATAGGTGCACCCCACGACGACAAACTCGGATGTATGAAGCCTTGATATATCAACTCTTGTAACTTATTGCATATTTCCTCCATTTTTTTATCGTGGTAATCGATAAGGGGCTCGAGCTAAAGGACGTGATCTATGTATTAGATAAATAGAAAACTCCACTTGCTTATCAGGTGATAATCCTGACAATTCTTCTGTGCATACTTGAGGATATTCTCTTACTATCTCGAACAAATTTATTTCTTGCTTATTTGTTATCGGTTGTAACTCATAAGAAATGTACACCACTCCTCCTTCTTGAATATCATTTATGGCTTGGGCCATAGAAGTTATTGGGACCTTCTTAAATCGTCTTTCTCCTCGTATAGTTATTGTAGATCCACTTTGGGACTCAATAACAAGTAGTTTATCATCCCAAATAATTCAAGCCTTGTTAGCTTGTTTAGAGCATTGTTCTAGGGTTGCATTGGGTCGCGTATTCTCGCTAAGGATTGAATCGACTTTAGGCTTTGAAGAAGGTATATGTTTAAAGCATTGTTCCAAGGCTACAGAAGATGTGATTTTGACCTTTGAAGTATTTGCAGGGGTTTTACATATGTGTTTGGTTTGGAAATCCTTGTGATTATAGTTGTATATCAGAACATTCAGCATGGCACTGACTCGTGCACAAGGGAGTGGACTTGGAAAATAAACCATAAGTGGTTTGGAGGGTGTCTTAAGAGTAATTGTAAGGACAAATTTTACGGAAAAAATCTAATTTAAGAGGGAAGAGTTGTAACACATGTTTTCCAGAATGGATCAACTGATGTCTTGATGGGTAAAAGATATGGTTTGTGAGGAAAACCATACGCCACGACGTGGTGAATGGAGTGCCACGACATGGCATGGAAATTTCAAGAATCACCCATCTGATGGCCGCCATGACATGGCATGAGACGATGTCACGACGAGGCAGCTGTTGCAGCACAAGCCCATAATTTTTAGGGTTTCCTACATATTTAAGTGTTGTATCTCTAGGGTTATCTCATTTCCCTTCAACCCCTACCCTCCTATCTCGAAACCCTAGCCTCTCATCTTCTCTTTTGAACTCTTTGTTGGTATTTTGCTCATTTGAAGCTTGAAGGAAGACTTTGTTTAGCAAAGTATCAGCTAGCATCTTATCGCCATCTCTTAGTGCATCTTCTGGACTTGTGTAAGTTTCCAAGTTCTTACCTTTATGGTTCATTCTTGTAGATGTAGCTTTTTGAGCTCATTTCCTTCATGTTATGTTGATACGAATGATTAGTTTTGATAAATTGGCAACTTTATCACTTCTTGGGTCCCCAGGTCATCATATGTTTCAGATATAGACTTTCATGTTAATTGATGCCATGCAAGGAGTTTTGACTCCATCTCTTACTTTATTTTGACCTAGGTAGAGACATCCATTAGACATGCATGCCCATAAAGTAAGGATTTTTATGGTTCATTTGAGGAAAAGTAAGCCTTCTATAAAGTTTGAGCGTATGACTTAATGGATTAAGTCCTTAATGTGAAAAATGGCTTCTACTAGTGACCACAGCATGGCTAAGTAATGACCACAACATGGTGGAGTCTTCGGGCATGCCCACAACATGTACAAGGAGGGTCCACAATGTGGATATGTCGTTCATGTAGTTTATTTTATCTTTTCATGCCCACAACATGGCTAAAAGGTCTCCACGTCGTCGTGGTTGTTCACTTGGTTGATCGTTGACTTTTGTTGACCGTTGACTTGTGACCAGTTTGGCTTGGGTTCAATCTTGGATGCTTTGGACTGTTGATTGAGGATTTATCTCTTTTGGTGTAGTGGGTCCGTGGGATTAAGGAGATCAGGGTGTAAGAATGTTGTGGTGCTTCTACGGTTTTTTAGCTTATCTAAGTTTCTCACTATGACACATATCCCTTTATATATCCTTTGCATGATAGGATAGAGGTATTGTTAGAGTACAACTTTACTAGTTGGCTTGGATAACTTCTTGCTATGCATGTGAAGTTTAGGACACATGGTGTCTTGTATACTAGACTGGTAGAATCTTGTCTGTTGATTATATGATATTGTTAGGTGTTATGTTTGGATATGGTAACTAGGGAAACACAGTTATTAGGATTATGTATGATTGACAAACGAAGGACTTAATTGAGAAATGTTCTATAGCAAGGTAATTGGGGAGGGCTAGTTATCAGGATTATTTATGATTGAATAGTCAAGGACTTAATTGAGAAGTGGTCAATAACATGGTAACTAGGGAAGGCTAGCTGCGGAGGATATGTAATATTCTATTATATGTTATCTGATCATGTTACATAATTATGCGGTAATGATATTGTTGGTTTTATGTATTTTATGATGGATAGGCTAGGAACTCTTGGTCTAATGCCATATCATGATGCTCTTGTATGATTCTTCACTTTCGAGTGGATCATCTATTCGACCCTCTATCAAATCTATGACTCCATATGACTTTATGTAATGTAGGAATGGCCAAGATTTTGCCCCTGGCAATTGCATGAAAGACAATGGCAGGAGCATGACAATCGTACGTAAGACTGTGGGAGGACCATGACATTCACTCCTTTTATAGCTACATGTATGTTTTATGTATGTGTTGAAGTTAGAAACAGAGCCGAGGACTTTATGTAGATTCATTGTAATTATAGTGGAATATGCGGTATACTGGGGAACACACTAAGATTTAGGCTTATAGTTGTTGATTAAATGCTTCGCAGGTTGTTCGTGAGAAGAGCTCGGTGGGACAGTACACATACATCGAAGATATTCGTTGATGTGGTTTTGTAATTTAACTATGATAATATATGGTTTTAACAAACGAATGTTACTTAATGATTTTTATGATAATGGTTTTAAATGGTTAATTTATTTTGAAAATGAAATACCTTTTTGTAGTTTTTGGGATGTTACAAATTGGTATGAAAGCCTTGGTTTGAGGGATTCGGACACGCCTTATGGTGTGCCTGAACTCAAATTGAGGACTAAGAGAATTTAAAAACAAATTTTAAAAGAAAACGCTTTTATTCATGAAAACAAATTTCCTAAATATATTCTTTAATAAATCGAGGAATTGATGCGTAAAGTCAGCCGGAGCTCAGGAAGTAAGTGATTCCCAATATACCTATATGGTTATGTATTTGTGATATGAATTGCTATGTAGGATAGATTTTTGACTAAGGGTCTGTTCAGGAATTGTATGCTGGATAGCCTGATTAGTATATATGTCTTATATGGCTGCTATGTGGACCGTTAGAGATGCATGATAGTGTGTAGGCTAAGGATCTTCAGGAATTACGTGTTAGATTTGACTGATCATTATGATGGCTTTTTGCCTGATAGATTTTCTACTTTAATGTTTCTTGCTTTGTGCTATGTGAAACCTATATTGATTATAATTAACTATCAAGCGAATACGCTAGGTTCCATGTTACAAGTATTAAATAGTTTTAGAATACTTGATTTGGCTCTATTGCGCAGCTCTTGTTTAATTCCAACCGTTGTAGTGCATGATCTTTTATTTGAAAGATTATTTTATTTTTTGGCATGTGATTGTATTTGTATGGCAGTTAGTTGACATTGGTAGAAGTTTCTACTGCAACTGATGGCAAGGTGGGGTGGGAATTCCTAGTAATGCAGGAAAAATGTTAGAATGTGCTTGTAGGGAAACTTGTGTATGAGAATCCTAGAGAGAGCATAGGAAGTGTAGCAGTATCCATATAGATAGACATATGCATGAGTGTTAGGAGTATAGTGGAGTGATGTGAAGTAACTTGGGAGTCTTGGAATAGTCCTTGGAATAAGTATGGATATGTGTAGAAGGTAGTATTGCGCCCATACTAGTGAAAGTACATGATCCATACTTGGGTCAGGGGGTGTTTCAGAAATATTGAGGAACTTGTATGTGGGTATGCATATTATAGGTTCACATTGTGCATTGATTTTGATGTGTTCCTATTATCTTTCAGATTCAGGATGGCGACCATTCATGTTGGAGATTCATATCTGAGTGAGGGGGATGTCCAAGACATCATCGGTGCAGAGGTTTCAAGGTTCATGAGAGAGTTTATGCTTGGTTGGATTTGTACTGACATACATGAGTTGACTGTTAATATGGACGAGCTCCTTGGGGTTCTTTGGGTTGATTTGGAGGTTGTTTGACTCAAGACTCATGAGGTTGTATGCTATTATTTTAATCAACTCTTATTATGTTTTGATTTACTATCTACGATTGGATTGTACTTCATTATGGGGTTGTAGAGGTGTATTGGAACTCTTAATTTCTGTTTGAAGGATTAGGTCCTCTTTTGCCTTTGGGTATCAGGAATGGTTGTTAGGAACCAAGTGGTAAGTTATTGGATTGGCTTAGAATTTTGGGCGATTTTGGAGTCATCGGAGTCTATCTATTTCCAAGTGGGGGAGAATCGCTTATTCATATGGAAATATTTTAGAGTGCAGGTCATCCGGAGTTTCCTATTCATAGACTGGAGGATAGTAGGTTGTTATCAAGAATGAAGCTTATGGAAGGAATACTAATCGCCATTCAGTCGCATCTAGGGAAATAGATTCTAAACATTCAAGGTTTCCTTGTCTGATGACTTGAAGCATTGGTAGAGGCGTTAGACTGAGTTATAGATTTGGCTCAAGTCGAGGGTTGTGTGAGCGCCTCTCTTCCGGTTCTTATCTAAAGAAGGCTTTAGGCTTCCAAGGACGACCTAAACACCTGATTGGATCTAGTAGACTAGGGGTCCATCTTGTGTTAGTTTTTTCTTGTTATCTTTGTGGTTTTGTATGAATGACCGTCGGGTAGCTCATGACAGTTTCAGGAGTGATGTAAGACTTTGATTTTTCCCGTAGCATTCGCTTGGTTGAAATAGACTCATTGGCTGAAATAGGTCATTGCAGGAGTGATGTAAGACTACAATTTGGCCAGTAGCATTCACTTGGGTTGAAATAGACCCATTGGCTGAAATGGGCCATTATAGGAGTGATATAAGACTACGATTTTGCCAGTAGCATTCAATTGGGTTGATATAGACCTTTGGTTGAAATAGGTCGTTGCAGGGGTGATTGTAAGACTATGTGAGGACCATAGCACACACTTGGGTTGAAACAGACCTGTATTTGTGTTTTTAGTCATCCCTTTGTTTAAACATAAGGCTATTAGAGTCATGATGATGTATAGGCTAGATTAGCCTTTATCTGTTGGATGTTTTTTTGGAGTTTTGTTGAAGCTTGTCTATGAGCTTCTAGTCAGTATTGTTGGCATATGGAGTAGCTCTTTATGTCTGGAAGGTAGGTAGGTTTTTGGAATCTTTGGATTTTGGATAAAGAAGTAGCTCATCTCGATGTCAGTCGGTTGTGGTAGGTTTGGTTTTCATTCTTCATTGGGTCGCATGTTCTCGCTAGGGAGTAAATTGAATTTAAGCTTAGAAGGAAGTGTCTATTTAGAGCATTGTTCTATTGTTGCAGTGGATGTGATTTCGACCTTTGGAGGATTCAACGCAGGTTTGGAATATGTGTTTGTTTTGAAATCCTTGTGATTGTAGTTGCAAATTCTGACATTCGGTATGGAATCGACTCTAGCAGAAGGGAGTAGAGATGGGAAAACTCATAAGGGGACACTGTCTAAACACTAATTGGAAGGACATATTTTAAGGATGAAATTTAATTGAAGTACGGGAGAGTTGTAACATCCGTTTTCCAAAATGGATCAGCCGATGACTTGATGGGGTCAAAGATATGGTTTTTAAGGAAAAAATATTCCACGACGTGGTGAATGGAGTGCCACGACATCGCATGTAATTTTAAGAATCGTGCATCTGACGGTCACCACAACATAGTAGTTGTTGCAGCCCAAACCCATAATTTTTAGGGTTTCCTCCATATTTAAAGGTTAGGTTATTTCTCGTCAGCCCTCACCCTCCTATCTCAAACCCCTAGCCTATTCTCTTGTCTTTTGAGCTTTTTTTTTGGTATTTTGGTCATTTGAAGGTTGAAGGAAGACTTTATTGAGCAAAGGATTCGCTAGCATCTTGTCTCTATCTCTTGGTGCATCTTTTGGACTTGTGTAAGTCTCTAAGTTCTCGCCTTTATTGTTCATTCTTGTATATCTATATTTTTGATCTCATTTCCTTCATGTTATGTTGATATGAATGATTGGTTTTGATAAAGTTGGCAACTTTATCACTTCTTGAGGTCCCTAGGTCATCATATGTTTTAGATCAATATTTTCATGTAGACTGGTGCTATGCATGGAGTTCTAACTCCATATCTTTCCTTATTTTCACCTAGCTTAGGAGAGACATGCATTTGACATACATATCCATAAAGTTAGGTATTTTATGGTTCATTGGAGCAAAGGACTTAATGGATTAAGTCCTTAATGAGAAAAATGGCTTCTACCAGTGACCATGACATGGCCAAGCAATGACTATGACATGGTTCTGTCTAACATCACAATTTTTTTTCCGTACATGCCCATGACAAGGCTAAGTAGGGTCCATGATGTGGCAACGTCCTACATGACGTCTATTTTTTCATGTCAAGCCCATGGCGTGGGGTCAAACTTAGATTTTGTTAGATTGTTGATTGAGGATTTATCTCTTTTGGTGTTAGTTGGGTTGCGGGATTAAGCAATGCAAGGTGTAAGAGTGTTGCGGTGATTTTTCGGTTCTTTAGTTCAGGTGAGTTCTTCAGTATGCCACATATCTCATAGTATATCCTTTACATGATAGAATAAAGGTACTGTGAGAGTACAATTATGCTAGTTGACTAGGATAACTTCTTCCTATTCAGGTGCACTTTAGGACACTTGGTGTCTTGATATGCTGGACTGGTAAGATCTTGCCTATTGATCGTATGATATTATTAGGAGTTATGTTTGGAAAGGGTAACTGGGGAAGGAAAATTATAAGGATTATGTATGATTGACCAACGAAGGACTTACTTGAGTAGTGGTCAATGTCAGTGTAATTACTGAAGTCCAACAATCACGATTTTGTATGATTGACCAATGAAGGGATTAATTGAGAAGTCGTCAATGACAGGGTAACGAGGGAAGACTAGTTGCTCCGGATATGTAATATGCTAGTATACGTTATGTGTTCATGTTACATGATTTTGTGGTAATGATAGTATTGGTTCTATGTCGTTTAGGTTGGATAGCCCAAGAACCGTTGCTTTAATGCCTTATTTTGATGTTCTTATGTGATTCTTCACTTTCAGGTGAATCATCTGTTCGACTGTCTATCTGATATCTGACTCCATATGACTTTAGTTAATGTATGAAAGACAAGGATTTATCCCCTAGCAATTACATAAAAGACCATGGGAGGACCATGGCAACTGTACGTAAGAATGTGGGGGGACCATGACATTCACTCGTTTTTTATCGATATGTATGTCGTATGTATGTTGATAGGTTGGCGCTAGAGTCGAGGTATTTATGTGGATGCATTGTATGTACGGTCAAATATATGGTATAGTAGGGAACTCAATAAGCTTTATGCTTATAGTGTTTGATTAAATGTTTTGCAGGTTGTTCGTGAGAAGAGGTCGGCAAGACTGTACACACGCATCGAAGGTATTCGTTTCCATGGTTTTCTAATTTAACTCTGATAATGTATGCTTTTAGCAAATAGATGTTACTTAATGATATATGAGATAAAGGATTTAAGTGGTAGATTTATTTTGATAATGGAAACTCTTTTTGTAATTTTCTGGACGTTACACTTACTACACTAGAAAATTTTCAATGGAATAGGAGTACTATGACAATCTCCCACATGTCTTTTGTGACACTTTTCGCACCATTTACCATCATCTCTTCTAGACTCGGTGGCATGCAGTTTTCTCGACACTTCCTCTTTTTGAGGATCTTTCTGTCATGTTTTCCCAATAACGCTTTTCTCCTCTTGTCTCTCTATCCCCAAACCTTTCCTTTTCTTGATCTTGGTGTTTTAATTATATCTCATACTCCCTTGCAGCATCTACTACCTAACAAAAAGTGGTATATTTGGTATGCCGTATAAATTCACATATTTGGGTCCTCAATTCCCACTGGTATTTATTGATATTTCTTTCTTCAGTATTGACTAAATGTTTCATAAATTGAGCCTTATAATTGAATTCAATAGTATATTATTGGACCGATTTCGAACCGTTCACAAATTGGGAGAATTCTTGTTCCAATTGTTGAACTGTATTTTGGGAACAATACTCTTTATAGAATTTTACTTTAAATTTCTCTCAGGTCATCATGATCGTCAACTCTTGAACCAGAGGACTACTGATCATATCCCATTAGTAGTGAGCTGCTCCAATTAACATATTAGTGGCATAATCCACACTATCCTTCTCTACACATTTTCTAGTATGAAACTTTTTCTGAGTCACTACTAGAAAAACAACAATTTAATGACGTACAAACAATGACACGCGCTGATAGAAGACACACATTTGCGCGTGCCCTAAAAAATAATGTCAGTTTTGCAAAATTTGAAGGATAGACGACACACATTTGTGCGAGCCCTAAAATTAGTGTCAGAAAAGGAGAAAAAAATGTGGAGGGCGCCTTTCATAAAATGTGTGTCATCTAAGTGTGTTACTTTATAATTTTTTAATGAAACACGCGTTTTAAGGCAGATTTCTCCCGCCTATTGGATCCAAAAAATTAATACTCCCCCCCCCTCCCCCCGCACTTGTTCCAATTAGCAAGAAAAAGCCCTAGGGCCTTCGTCTTCGTAGCAACATCGCCCCACCACCCAACCTCCGATCTTGCAACACCAAGTGTCTCCAAACATTCTTTCCTGTCGCACTACACCGATAACAAAACCCCTACATCATGATATGCTACTGTTTGTATTTCTGGCTTCCACTTACATCATGTATCTTACCTCCCAATCGGGACAAAGTAGAATCCATCATTTCGCCTTCTTCTCCAACTGTTTGGGAGAAGTTGTTTCCAAACGTTTCAACATTTCATTATGTTTGACTAACTTCTAAGCCAATTTTCCCTTCCATCTTACGAACACATCCTATTTTTCTTCTTCAGCGATTCCTTCTCCTCTAGCCACTTTCCTAGCTTCTCCCCTAACTTATATGAACTACAACATCGACAAAAAAACCTAATCTCACTTACAACAAGAAACCCCTAATTCTTTCCCTTAACTCATTTTCGCAAAATCAAGCACATACAACCATCGTCTATGAGAGTATGTCTGTCTTCTTCCTCTTACAATCGCTAAGCCCTAACACCGATGATTGAAAGTCAATTGACCCTCCGTTCAAAGAAAAAGGTAAGCATTTTCCTTTATTTATTCCATTCCGGCCGTTAGTTCGACCTCATATTCTTCTATTCTTCGTCTTTTTTCTTCCATATTATCAACTCTAGCCCTATACTGTGTTTTCTTTAAATGGAGAACCATCCTTACTGTAGATGATGTTGCGAATCAGGGAAGATTGTGGTTGAATGTCCATGTGATTATTACTTTGTAGATTAATAGAAAGGGTTAATGGCATAGGCAAAAAATTATCTGAAATTTACTCATTCATTGATTAAGATTATAATTGTGTTTTGTTTCATTGTTGGTTTGCTAACCTCTCTTCTACTTATACTTTTTGCAGCATGATGCATTTTTCAGGCAACACAATTTGAGTATGAGAAATTTTATGATCGATGCTTCTAAAGGAAATCTTGTCAAATACATATCATCACCAGAGGTGGATTTTCTGAAAAGTGTCATGACAACATTCAAGTCAACCACCACAAAACTAATTTTCAGATTTCTAGAAGTGAACAAGATTGAGCACTCAACCAATCAAACATATGGTTCACTTTTAAAAAATCTAACATTTATCAAGACATTTACTTCTGGTTAGTTCCTAAATCATACATATGGACTGTTGATAATGACTTCTATTTACAACCATCTAGCTCATTGGTCTTGGATACCCACAAAGAGGGTTTACAAGTATTTGGTTCAGATTTCATGAATGATGTGCAACATGCATATAATTATAGTTATGACCCGGTAGAAGAGTATCTATATTTTGTGGATAATGGCAAATTCTCTGTGTATGGTGTGCTTCCCGACAATCCAGTGACTCCATCAGCAGCTTTTAGTAAGTTTTGATCCCTTTAAATCTCATGATATGATTATGCATATATTGAAAAAGGTTGAATGCAAGAAATAACATTCTATTTTCATAAGCTAATATTTCTACAACCATGCAGGTTGTCTTTCTCATATTGGGAAAAAAACATTCTCAGCTAGGTGTGTCATTTTATACAAATAGGGACCATATAAATAGTAATAATAATGATTCAATAGATTTAGGAGAAAATAATATAATAGCTAATATTCTGTCAATGGACTTTGACCCTTGGGACGAGTGATTGACTTCACCTCAGAAATTAGCTAAATTATTAGGGAAAAAGAGTGATAAACAAGAAAGATCTGGTTCATCAAGGAAAACACAAAATTGCAATCAGTCAAGGTTCTCATTTTCAAGAGAGGAGGATCAAGGATCCAATTTCAATATCACTCAAAGTTTTAGTGATTTTGCGCAAAATTTCAATCATCAGAACATGATCATGAACATGAAGCGCGACTCTAATCACTCTTATCCTGTATGATTGAGTCTCACTACTTATAATATATGTTTTTTTGTTGGCAGTTTCAAGATCCCAAATCTCTGTACCTCCTGGATTTATGGGACCCAGCAGAGCACCACCTCCAGGGTTCACCTCTAATGAGAAGGTAGAACAGACATCTGATAACTTATCTGATATGTTACCATATATTCTTTTATCTTTCTCCTGTACTTGTATTATATATATATATATATATATATATATATATATATATATATATATATATATATATATATATATATATATATATATATATATATATATATACTAGCAACGTACCCGCACAATGCGGCGGTGCGAGATACTTCCTTAAGGCTGATAGTTTCCATACGACGATTATTTTCTTTTTTGTGTCGGATAGAGCTTTTTGGCGGGTTGTTTTGTATCGGATAGTCCTTTCGGTGAATGGTTGCTAGCTAGGTAAGTAGATGTGGGGGCATAATATTTTCCTATCCGGTGTAATCTATTGCTTTGGGTTCTTTTGTCAGTATTTAGTTTTTTTTTATGGTTTCTTTTTTCGGTCGTCGATTTGTTGAACGTCAAATACTTTCTATTAATAGTAATAGTCACTTGTTGGTTTATAATTTATCTATAATATTTGTGGATGTTTTACATTAAAAAGAAAAGTACATCATTGATTTTGCAGATAACACAATGCAGCAATTTTGGCTATTGGTGGTAGTAGAGCTGACATGATGAGGTCATCATCAAACTTCTCTTCACAACGACATGCTATTGCTTCTGAAAAGGGCTGAATCCATGGAGCTGTGTGGTGGTGTTTCGGTTAGTACTAATTCTTATACCATATTGTTGTAATTCTAAATTTTCTTTTGATCATAATTTCATCAAATAATGAAATTAGCTTAAATTGTTGCTTTAATTTGAATATATTAAGTTGTAGAGACCCCATGCATAAACAAGTGGATATATACATGCTATGCAAACCAACTAAACCATAAAATTATCATTCCACCAAACAGCTCTTCTTCCTGTAACTACATATTCGGTATGATTTAACTATTAAATTAAAGTATAGATATTTAATATATACAAATATATAAATGAAGAAAATGTTAAAAACACAGAATGTACAAGTCAAAAGAGATGGAAATGGACATGTCCCATCGATAAACTCCCTGAAGTGGCTACTTTATCCCTAAAGTGGCTACAAGTCATGAAACTAATTGCTTGATGTCATGCAATTGCAATTCTGGTAAATTAAATCTTGATGTTTCATTTTTCTATAATTATTAAATATAAAATCTTTCACCGCCTTCTATGACAAAAACTCTTGACAATCTCGGTTTAGACATTCAATAGACTTTTCGGTTGTTTCAATGTCTTTGCGGTTGCATTTTTCAAAGCTGAGGTACATTTACTTTATTTCATTTGGATTTAATTTATTAATCGGTATTTTAATTTTTTTGTGTTTTCCCGTGGCACAATTGCAGATCACATGTTTTTTTAAGGTGAAATAAACAGGGAAGAGTCGTGTAATCAATGGAAGAGGTATCTAATCACATGATTTGTTTCTCTTAAACAATGGAAGTGCTTGGAATAACACTTTAATTGGCATTTTTTGAACTTTTATGTTTTAAGTTTTAGTCCTTTTAGAGCTTATTATCATTTTTTTTCCAAGGATAGAGAGGAGAAGATTTAACGCTAAACTAATTAAACCATATCTACTTTTGGATGAATTCGGTTTTCGTAAAAGCCATGATGCTTATAAGTTATAAGGTGAGCACAATCGTCTCTATTAATATTTTTTTTTTGAATTTTACTTATTTTGTTTTGAATTTTCTTTTGTTTGAAGGAAATTATGGAATCTTCTGTTGGCATATCAACAGATGCTTAACATGTTAAAAATAGAGAGTTCTTTAAAATTTTATCGAGATTTGGAATTAGTGTTGGCATATCAGAGAAAGAAATCTGAGGCACATATAAAAAGGCATATTAGCCAAGCTAATTTCAGATAGAACTATATTAATGTAAGTGTTTCTTTTCCTTGGTTTCTATAACACCTTGCTAGAGAAAGAAATGTGATCCCATTAGAGAAACATGGATACCTATGGGAACTTTGTATACCGATTCCTTTCTCTAATAATCTATTTTTGGTGTTGAATGTTACTGAACAGCTATGTGCCTCAAAAACGGAAATAAATAAAGATACATAAAGTTGTCGTTATATGCTTTATTTAGACTCCATGTAATTCACATATATGTAAATATTTTCCTTGGACACCATATTAGGAGTGAAAGACATGTCTTTGTATAGAAACAACATATGAGCACAGGTCATTATTGGGATTCAATATGTTTTAAAGGCAATGAAGTTCAAACACTATGTCTGATGTGTGTGTAGTGGGCAGTTTTGAAATTATATTCAGAACATGGCTACATTTTATGGAAGCCACTTTTCAGTTTCTTTGGGAGCAATTAATCCAAGAGATCTAGAGTATAATATGTTTACCAGTCATAACAAGATCCCTTGTGACAAAAAATTGACAGGTAACAAATACCCATCTAATCTATGCAGCGCATGGGAGAGTACACTAGTTTTATTTATACACACACATAGACAGATGATGGTGTGATATGATGATGTGTGTAATAAAGTGATGGATGGGGTTTTTTCAAGTTAGTAAGTATTTTGGTAATGCAGAAAGATTAGAGAAGGAATTTCATGTTCTTCTTCCTCCATCCATATCCAATGGAATTCGAGTTATTCCACCTTCACATGGGGCAGATTCTGCATGGCATGGGGAAAAGCTTCTCAGCAATGTACCCCACAGAAGCTTCAGGTATTGGTTAAAATATTTACACATTTTATCAATTTAGCCATTGAAATATATATATATATATATATATATATATATATATATATATATATATATATATATATATATATATATATATATATATATATATATATATATAACAATACATTAATCATTTAAGTGTTCACTATTTTTTTTAAACAGAATCAAGCAACTGTGAGGTCATTTGTTTTGGATGTTCTTTTGGAGATAACAAAATTTTGTGACCTTTATCTCATGGAAACAATCGTAGAGGATTAAAATGAGGTATTATAATACTGATAACTCGGGGAGTCGTTAGGGCAACAACTTGGGATTTCTTTAAGTGAGATTCACCATTCGAGGAGAGTTTCTTCACTGGGTTTAGTGGGTCTAAGGAACCAATGCTGACCCTTATTGATTATGTTAGGATGCTAGGAGTCTCCATGACCCTTTCATGTGTTATGTGCTACTATGTATACCGAGTGGGGATCGTTGCCAGGCGTGGCCTGGGGATTGGAACATATGCTAGTGTTAGTGATTATTATATGTGTTAGCATGATTATGTGATATAGATTGTATGTGTATAGTAGGCGAGGACTGAGAATAACATATTTGTATACCGAGTGGGGCTCGATGTCGGGCGGGGCCTGATGTTAGGCGAGGCCCGATGTCGGGCGGGGACCCAATATATGATTTATTATGTATGGTATGGTGTAGTTTGGGGAACTCACTAAGCTTTGTGTGTATATTTTTTAGTTGATGTTTCAGGTACTTCATGTGGCGAGGGGAAGAGCTCGAGGTTCCTGCATTGCACACACCACACACTCTGATTTTTATGATGTTTGACATACTCATTTTATTTGGTTTGTATGAACAATGATTTGGAATACTGTTTCTACATAAAGGAAAAATGAAATTTTTGGGATGTTTCAAGTTGGTAACAGAGCCTTGGTTTGAGGGATTTGGGTACACTTTCTGGTGTTCCTAACTCAAAGTGAGGATTTAGTAAAGTCTTTCCAAAAGAAAAATATTTTTAAGAAAAACAGTTTTCTAAAATACGAAAGAGTGTGGTGCATGCAATCAGTCGAGCTCAAGTAAGTTTTCCTAAATTACCCATACATGTTATTTGATATGATTTGATCTATGAATCTATGAACCGCATGCTAGTTAGGGCTAAGGATCTGCTCATCTTTCACATGATAGAATGCTCGGAGAGGTGTCTTTGTATGCTAGTTGTATGAGCTAGTAGACTTGCATGCTAGTACTGATCAGTCAGTGATAGGATGGTCTGATTAGGTTATGCTTGGTTCTGATACTTGATGCTCGAATTTTGCTTGCTTTGTGCTTTTAGGAGTTCTAACTAGCTTCTGCTAAATAGTAAACGAGTACGTTAAGTTACATATTATGGAAACTAAATAATTTTAAAAGATTAGGTTTTAACTCTACCGTGCAGCGCTTCTTTAAGTCCAACCGTTGTAGCATGAGACCTCTCGTTCGAAGAATTATCTAGTTTTAGTGATATATGATGGTATTCATGAGCTAGTTAGAGGGGGATAGCAAGAGTTCCTTCTACAGTTAATGGAAGAGAGTGGTATGGAGTTGCCCTAGGAAAACCTAGGATGAGATCTAGTGATGGGAGCCTTATTTATGAGGGAATGTTAGATGGATTTAGAGTAACATGTTGAGTCAAATCAATTATTGAGGGAAGTACGGATAGATGTGGAAGGTAATATGGGCCCGTACTACTGGACGCAGAGGATCCATACTGGATTCAAGGAGAGTTGCGATAAAACCAGGGAGCTTGTAGAGTTATGATTCCTCCGATATATATATATATATATATATATATATATATATATATATATATATATATATATATATATATATATATATATATATCGATGTGTGTGTTTGATGGTTTATGTGGTCTATATTCAGTATGGTGGTATTGCAGGGTAGACCTATCAACAGTTCTGGTGCTAGGGAGAGTTCAAGATCAGGATCTGGAGCTGGGCAGCTCGATGAGAAGACTAGCGAGTTTCTCTCATCAAAGATTAATCTTAGCATTCTTAATCAGACTCCTACCATCTTCGGCTCGGTCAAGGAGGGTATCCTGGAGGTTTTGGAGGAGCAATTGAGCTCGTTTCGTTATGAGATTATGGCATTAGAAGGAGCTCGATCTTTGACATTTAGGGAGTTAAGGGCTTATGGAGCTCCAGATTATCATGGGTTGAAGACCCCCATTGCGAGCAGGCATTGGTCACTGGATGTTTCTAATGCTTTCTGCACCAGTCATTTTCCCGAGGGGGACATGGTCATATTAGCTTCCGGCCTTTTGCAGGGCAGGACACGAGACTGGTGGGAGGAGGTAGGGCATGAACTGAGTGATGATGTGTTTGATGTGATGATATGGGATGATTTCTCGACTCGATTCAGAGCTGAGTTTGCACCAGTGATTGAGGTGCAACAGTTGGCGTGTGAGTTCCAGGATCTCCGCCAGACTACGAAGACGGTGGCTGAAATCACCATGATGTTCAGGGAGAGGGCACTTATGGTTCTATAGTATGTGGCGGACGAGGAGATGAAGAAGGCCCCATATCATGTGATGCTAAGGAGCAAAAATTGGCAGTTTATGAGCCGATCCAATTGCAAGACGCTGGAGGATATGATATCTTGAGCCACGGAGAGCGAGATTGACCTGGAGATGGAAAGGAATAGGAAGTCAGCTGAGTTTGTGGTGATGCCTTTCGGGAAAATCAATGCTCTAGTTGCGTTCATGGATCTCATTAACCGCTTGTGCAGACCGATGCTGGATTGATCTGTGATAGTATTTATTAATCATATATTGGCTTATTCCAAGAGTTAGGAGCAGCATGAGGAGCACTTGAGGGAAGTGCAGGAGACTTTGAGGAGGGAGATACTTTTCGTAAAGTTCTCCAAGTGTGAGTTCTGGTTGCACAAGGTGCAGTTTCTGTGCATCTCATCAACCAGAAGGGTATTCTGGTTGATCCGGCCAAGGTCGAGGCCATGATTCAGTGGAAGGTTCCGAGGTCTCCATATGAGATTTAGAGTTTTCTTGGTCTGGCTGGTTAGGCCCCCTAATGAAAGGTCTCCATATGAGATTTAGAGTTTTCAGACTCTTCAGCAACGACTGTGTGAGGCGCTGATTCTGACCCTGCTTGAGCATGTTGATGGCTTTGTGTTTACTTGTGATGCTTCGATCTCCAGTCTGGGGGCGATATTGTTGCAACGGGGTCGTGTGATTGCTTACGCTTCCAGACAGTTGAAGCCTCATGAGACAAATTATCCAACACATGATTTGGAGCTGGGGGCTGTAGTTTTCGCCCTCAAGATTTGGCGGCATTACCTCAATCTGGTTCGTTGTACTATTTACACAGATCACAAGAGCTTGAGGTATCTGATGGATCAGCCGAAAATAAACATGAGGCAGCATCGATGGTTATGTGTGGTGAAGGATTATGATTGTGAGATCCTTTATCACCCAGAGAAGGACAATACGGTAGCCGATGCTCTCGGCCGCAAGGTAGTCGCGACTCCGAACATAGATATATGTTTGAGGATGACCGTGGTTACTCCATTGTTGGAGCGGATTTGTGAGGATCAGGTAGTGGCTATGAAGGAAGAGCACCAGAAGAGTGATTGCATTATGGGTTAGGTGGCTTCCTTCAATTATGATAGTCATGGATTTTTTACTCTATATCGGCGAGTCTGGGTTCCTTATTGGGGCGGTGTGTGCCAGGTTCTTATGGAGGATTCCCACAAGTCGAGGTTCTCCATTCATCCCGGGGCGACGAAGATGTATAGGGTTCTTCATCTTGATTATTGGTGGCCCTTCATGAAGCGGGATGTGGCATGGTATATTGAGCTATGCCTGACTTGCAGGAAAGTTAAGGCCGAGCATCAGCATCCTCACAGCAAGATGCAGCCATTGGAGATTCCCGTATGGAAATGGAAAGACATCACTATGGATTTTATCACGAAGCTTCCCAAGAATGTGCGTGGACTGGATTCTATTTTGTTCATCGTGGATTGTTTGACCAACAACACACATTTCTTTCCGATCTAGGAGAGTATTTCTGCAAAAAAGTTGGCCAATATTTATGTCAGGGAGGTGGTGCACGTCATGGGGTGCCGGTATCAGTTGTTTCAGACAGGGATATTCAATTTACTTCTAGATTTTGGATGCAGTTTCATGATGAGATGGGCACTCGTCTCCATTTCAGTAATGCATTTCATCCGCAGAACGATGATTAGAGTGAGAGGACTATTCAGACTCTGGAGGATATGTTGCATGTGTGCGTGTTGGATTTTGGAGGGAGTTGGGATACGTATCGATCTTCCGTTAGCGGAATTTTCATATAACAGTTATCACAGCAGCATTAATAAACCTCCTTATGAGATGCTCTACGAGAGGAAGTGCATGATCGCGATTTGTTGGGGTGAGGTCGGTTAGCGAGTCATGGGGAGTACCGAGGTGGTAATCAGGACCATGGAGCTGATCCAGCAGGTTCAGAGCAGGCTCCAGATAGCTTCATGGTTTTGGCTAGAGTGATCCGGGTTGCGTATCGTCTAGATCTTCCAGCCAAGCTCAGGCAGATGCATATCATGTTTCATGCCTTTCAATTGCGGAAGTGTTTAGTGGATGATTCCGCATTTGTATAATTGGAGTATATTCAGGTGGATGACCATCTGACTTATATTGAGAAACCAGTGGTGATTTTAGATCGGAAGACGAAAACCTTGAGGAAAAAGGTTGTAGAGTTGGTGAAGGTGTAGTGGTTGCTCCAGAAGGGGTCAGAGTGGACTTCAGAGTCTGAGGATGAAATGAGAGAGCATTATCTAGAGTTGTTCTGGGCAACGAACATCAAGGACGAAGTCTGATTTAAGTGGGGGAGAATTGTAACGCCATATATTGTAAGGTATTTATTTAAATTTGGTTAATTAATTACTTAGATTTTGGGCCATGAAGTCATTAGACCATTTTTATTTTGGGCTTAGGGTGTGTCGTACGGGGGGCATACCACCCTATGTACGTTGGGCGTACTAGAGTAAAAGTGACGTGGATACCATGAACGTACACGCTGCATACAAGTAAATACACGCAACGTATGTGTCCAGACCCCAAAACCCTACTATTTAGGGTTTGAGCACTATTTAAAGAATATTATGTCCCAATGATCTTTTGTATTAGCCTCCCTCCTATCCCTAATCAGCCTCCAGAAAATCCTAACCCCATTTTGAGTGTTCTTGAGCTTCGAAGGTCTTTTGAGTGCATTTTGGTGTGTTTTGTCCCATTTTCAAGAAGGAGAAGGTTGGAGCAAGGTGGTGGTTAAATGAGAAGCTTGTAGACTCGGATTATCTGCTCCATTTATTGCTTGTTCAAGGTATAAAGTCTTGATCTAGATCTTTAAAAACTTAGATCTCCTTGTTTTAGGTTTTGGACCCTTTTTTGTCCCATAGATGAGATCTTTTGGTTCATATCATTTTAGAAGCTTAGAGTTGCCACTCTTAGTGTTCCTTAGGTCCTAGATTGATAAAGTAGTCATCTTTGAAGCTTAGACCCATCCATACATGAGAAATTTCCATTTTTATGGAAGTACAAGGTTATAATTCGAGTTTAGGCTTATTTGGGCATCTAAAGTCACTATGTCAGTGACTTTATAGTTCTAGACATCCATTGGGACTCAGACCTGTGTTTTGGACCTTTAGATGTAAGCATTAAGAGCTTAATGGAAGAATAGCTTAATGAAGGAGTATGTTGGGCGTACAAGCTAGTACGTGCAGCGTACAAGCCATGCAGCGTGTACGCTCAGCGTACGACTGAGTACCCCCCCCCCCCCCACGTACTCAGTCAAAATGGGCTTCGCATTATTGGGCCTCGGTTGGGCCATTTCTTTAGACTTGGTTGCTTTAGGCGTTCTTAGGCCATCTGAAATCAAGCTTTTGGGCTAAGGAAAGTTATTGGGCTTTAGGGTAAGGCTCATATGAGGGTTTGGGCCCAATTTGGAAAATTAGTCCATAAGTGGGTCTTGGATGACTTTTTGGTTTTGGGCCTTTTAGATTGTGGATTTTGGACTTAGTTTTGGATCAAGATAGGCAAGAGGTAAAATGGTCATTTTACCGCAAGTATGAATTAGTGGTTATAGCTTGGAACCCAAGTGTTGATTGAGTGTTATTTTGTACTAGCTTAGGGAGTCATTAGGGCAGCAACTAAGATTTCTTTAAGTGAGATTCAGCATTTGAGTTAAGTTTCATCATTGGGTTTAGTGAGTCTAAGGCATAAATGTCGGCCCTTATTGATTATGTTAGGATGCTAGGAGTCTGTGTGAAATTTGCATGTGTTATGTGGTACTATGTGTATCGGGTAGGGCTCGATGCCAGGCGAGGCCTGAGGGTTGGAACATATGGTAGTGTTAGTGATCATTATATGTATTAACATGATTATGTGATATAGATTGTATGTGTATAGCGGGTGAGTTCTAGTGACAGGTGAGGCCTGAGAGTAACAAATTTTTATACCGAGCGGGGCTCGATGTCGGGCAGGGGCCCAATATATGATTTATTATGTATGGTATGGGGTAGTTTGGCGAACTCACTAAGCTTTGTGCTTACGGTTTTTAGTTTATGTTTCAGGTACATCCAGTGGCAAAGTGAAGGGCTCGGGGTGACTGAATTACACACACCGTATGGATTTTGTTTATGGGACACACATTGAATTTTATGATGTTTGACATACTTATATATTTGGGTTTTATGAACAACGATTTGGAATACTGTTTCTACTTGAATGAAAAACGAAACTTTTGGGTCATATTTTTGGGATGTTTCATGGTCCCATAAATAGTATTTTCAAAAGAAAAATTATTAGTAAAAGCCTTGCGATTTCATACCTATTACAATATAAAAGCATAAACTTTACAAAAATTACATTAATAATACTAATGGCCTACAACTCCTTCAATCTCTCAGCATAATGTACCTTCAAACAATTACCTATGATACATAGAATCTTAGTGGGTCAGGTTGGGGAACCTGGTGAGCACATAGGATTTTCAACCAGTGATAGCATAGTGGTATATTTTACTCAATTCATCCAATTACCAATTCCCGTTATTCTTACTCCATGATCCTAAGGTAATGATCATGTTGGACCTATCCTAAAGGATCTCTGTGAGTAGACAAAATTACTATAGGAGTTCCGTAGCTATATATATATATATACATATATATATATATATATATATATATATATACATATATATATATATATATATATATATATATATATATATATATATATATATAAGGAAACCCTGAGGGTGATAGAGTACCCAAATGAAGATCTTTTCCTTTCCCTGAAAAGTATGATCATTAATACCCCAACTGGTGTCCCACCGGACTACCTAGAATAGTTGTGGTTATCACCTACACTTTGTTATATGAGTGGTCCCGGTAATACAATGTGTGACCTCTCACCTTTATTTTATTTTCCCATAAACTCGTTACTACCCAACCCGTTATTTAATCTTTCCCAAAACCTCTCACTATCCAATGAGTATATGATAAAGTAATGTATATAAATAATGTCTTCTCTTCCTTAAGTATCTCCTTCTTCACCCTTTGTTGCATCCAAGATCATATGGTATTCCCTCGCCTTTAGCTTTAGTGGGACATTTGGACTTGTAGCTTCTTTCAGCCATGGGCAATCATCTTTGAAATGCTTGTCTTTCGCACATTCAAAACATGCCTTTTGAGCAATAGTACATTTGGTAGCATAGTTACCAGTTTTCCATACGTGTAGCAGGTCACAACCTTGTTGCATTGCCCTACATGCTTCACCTTACATTTTTCCCACCACCTTGCCTCCTTATTATCTCCAGACTTATTGTTGGGGATAGACTTTGAAAACGTTTTCTTTATCCCTTTACTATATTCATTCCTAGAAGACCTATCAAAGTTCCTCTTTTCTATGACTTTAGTATTGTCAGCAACCCTCACCTTAATCATGCTTTCAACCGCTCTTGTAGCCCAAACAACTACCTCAAAAGTAGGAGACTATTTAACTCGTACAGTCTACTCCCATGGTATCCCCTTGGTATGCCTATGAATTTTGGTTAGTTCATCTACACATAGAAAACTCCATCTTGTCGATGTAGACGTTGGTGTATTCTTCTACAGTCATGCTCCCCTTCTTTAAAGTCAGGAGTTTATTCTACAAGTCCAACATGTTTTTTATATGAATAGAATTTTCTCTTGAAACGGATCAAGAATTCACTCCATGTCAGTTGTATCGGCTTGTTAGGGTTATTTTTTTTCCTAGAGTATTCAACCAATGAAACGTTGTTCCCGTGAATTGTCTCACTACATTCGTGGTCTAAAATTTGCTCATGCAACGAAAAGTGATGAAGGCCAACTCCATTTCGAAAATCCCGTCCATTACTCCAACTGGATCTTTTTTTTGCATTAAAAGATGAAGACTTGCAAGTCATGAAATCCTTATACTTGCAACAACCTCTGGGTTCCATATTTCTTCAGATCTATGAGTCCTTCGGAGGAGGGAGTTGTCCTTGATGACTTTCCAAGTCCTCACTCCCTTCCTGAACCCTTGTTGGATGAGAGGGAATCGGTCCATTGTTGACTTCCTCAAAGACTATTTGTAACATCCTGGGATTTTGCAGGTATTTCCGAGTCCTCTCTTCTATTATTATTTTATCATTTGTAGTCCCTAGGGTTAAAGGAGTCGACCTATGAGAAGCCTAAGGTCCAAAGTCGCATAAGGTACACTGAGCATACTAGTACGCTAAGTGTACATAAGGTACACTGAGCATACTAGGCGTTCCGTAATATTTAGGGTTTGAGTGCTATATAAACAACCTTATGAACTTATAAACAAACTTATGAGCTTATAACCCTCTCTTGCCTCATCCTCCATTGTTTAGAGTCGTTTTCCCCAAACCCTAATCATTTCCTTGAGTGTGTGAGCTTATAAAGTGTATGTTGAGTAGTTGGATAAGAAGGTCTTGCATCAATAAGTTGGAGAAGAAGAACAAACTAGTAGATCTGAAGTTGTTTGGTGCCCTAGAAGCTCCAGTCAACATGAGACGGAGTACGCCCCACGTACCAGAGGGGTACACCCATATGACCCCTATTGGGCTTTTGCGAGTTGGGCTTTGGGATTGGGCCACCTTTTGGACTAATTGGACTTGGGCCTTGCTGGGCTTTTTGAATAACGGTGTTTTGGGGCATTTTTGAATATGTATCTTGGAATAAGGCCCAAATAGGGAGTTGGGCCCAATTTGGAAAATTGGGCCAATAATAGGCCTTGCATATGTGGACTTATGGATCATGGATTGACATTAGGCCTTGGCCCAAATTTGGGAAAGAGGCAAAATGGACTACGAATAGTTTTAGGACTCTTGGTTAAGATTTATATTCCCATTTATTGACTTAATATTCATTAATGGATAGTTGGGGATTTTTTGGGATTCAGCGATTCAGGAGTTTGGTTCATCAGTCGAGATCGACATTTGCGAGGTGAGTTTCCTCATTATGCCCAAGGGTCTAAGGCACCATGGTCGGCCCATTTGGATTGTTATCCGGATATGTTACATGCTTGAGTATTGTATGAACTGTTAGATCAGTATCCTGATAGATAGGATGGTATATGTTGTTATGATCCGTTAGATCAGTATCCTGGTAGAGAGGATGTTATATGCGGTTATGATCGGTTAGATCGGTTTATCTGTCTATAGATTGTTATTTGGTTATCTGTTAACTATGCAGATGTTTGATTGATGGTTGAGGCTTATAAGCTTTATGCGAAAGCCAATAGACCTAGTCATTCCAACCCGATGGTTGTGGGCCGTAAGTATTCCATCCGGAGGATGATTGGACTCGAAATATGTGGGCATTCCAACCTGTTGGTTGTGGGCTTTGGTTATTCCATCTCGAGGATGATTAGACCCATAGTATGTTGGCATTCCAACTGGATGGTTAAGGGCCTGAGTTATTCCAACCCGATGGTTGACTGGACTGATATTATGTTGTTTATGATTATATGTGTATTATTGTGTGCATGGGTATTTTGGGGGAATCTCACTAATCTTAGGGCTTACAGTTTCAGTTATTGTTTCAAGTACATCAGATGATCGCAGGAAGGCAAAGGCGTGATCGTATAGCTCCTCATGTTTATGACTTTATTTCTTGTATACTCTGATATTATACTATTTTGAAAACAAGTTTTCTAATGATTAATGGTTTTGGAACGTTATTAAAAGTTTAAATTTGGCATGATTTTCATGGGTATTCCATTATCGGTTCATTGACTACTGCACCCCGCCTCGAGCATTGGCCAGTTCCTCAACTAGGTGCTCTCTAAAGTCACATCGTTTTTGATCAAGCTGGTCCTGCATCATTGTTCGAGCTTCATTCATTAGGATTTAAGCAATAGCTGCTTCAGAGTTCTAAGGTGTTGGACCTTCTTCGCTATTGAGGACTTTACCGCTCCTTGTGGTCCTCATGACCTTTTGTATACCCTAGCATACATTTAGCATACCAAGACGAGAATTTATATAGGGAAGGTTTCATTGAGGTATAATTATCCTTATTACTCTAAAATGTTATATTCCAGTTCTAATAACATTTAGAAACATGAACACATAAAATTTCCTAGTTCCAGGTCGGCAATAGACCTTAATCCTATTAAGAGCATTTTAAATAGGTGACCTAAGGCATGCTATGAAGGGTTTTAGTATACTAGAACATCCTATGGTGCACATACAACCCTAAATACCTTGGATCAATGTTTTCACTAATTATACATGCAAATGGATGCCAAGGAATTAAACCTATAACTAGCATGCATTTTCATATACCAAATAAGATACTAGTTAGAGGAACATATGTTTTGTGTTTTAGCATGATTCTATGGAGCTTAAGAGCCTAGTTCCCCAAGTGTGAAACCTCAAATGGTTCACACAACACCACCAACAACATGGAATAACTTGAGAGAGAAGTTCTTATGCTCAAATCGGCTATCCCTCATATGTAAATACTTAGGGCCGATTTTCTGCGCCATGGGGTCCTTATATATTGTGGCTATCAGGTTTACACCATGTAACTCATGACCTTCCATATTCTTCATGCTCCATGGGTTAAAACCTCCATGTAACTCATGACCTTCCATATTCTTCATACTTCCATACTAACTAAATTGCACTTAGGCAGTGTACCTAGTCAAATTTAAAGAATAGTTGAGTAAGTCGGGTGTCGATCATAGGGAACAGTGTTAACTAATTAATCTAATTACTACTAAATTAAGCTAACTATTAACAGCTTAAAAGGGTTTTATCAGATTTTACAAGATCAGACGAACGTTACTCAAATTCAATCAATTACTAAAAACACTCCTGTTTAGTTCGAATCCACTTCTTGTTTATGGTTAATTAACAATTATGGATTATTAAGTTGGTCACCATATATTATATTATTAGCAATTTAAGTCCATATTTACTAATATTTGACTAATTCATATAAAACTATGCATGGTCACACACAATCAAACACAGAACCAGTTATAGATTATGGATATGCTATGTAAGATTTATTATGCAAACACAATTATGGTGATAATTTATGTTCTCTAGCACAACTAAATTTATTTACTTTAATTACTATGTAAGATTTTGGTCGATCCTAGCTCTAACAATTTAGTGTTCACTAAATCACTTGGTTAACAAGTTCATGTAGTTTAATGATCACAAACTACAGAGAACATGAATTCAAGCAACTAAAGAAACAAATATTAACATGCTAGGTAGTAACAAATCAAACAAAAGCAAATTACCAACTAAAAAATCCATGATAAATTAAAGTAAACCATATGTCATAAGCGTCATCTAGCTAAATAGGAGTAGCTAGATTCAGCTACTCATAGCAGCAATCAAACAAGTATAAATCATATTCAAAGTAATAAACATGTCAAAGTACCTAACAATCGAATGGATTATGAACTCTAACTTCGTTAGGTTTGAACTCAATTCCAGAACTTCTTCTCCTCTGAAAATCGTCTCCAAGCCTTCCTTCTATAAGCCAAAAAAGTTTTCAATTCGTAATGACCAAGAGTTTATATAGTTTCTGATTTTTCCCCGTTCACGTTGTGAGCCTATAAGTCTCACATTGTGAATATGAGATAAGCGTGTTCGACAAGGACTCTTCTTCCATCCGGTACATATCTTCTAGAATTCTCCACTCATGTCGTGAGTTATAAACTATTCATGTTGTGAGTATGCCATTTGCTGAATTTTCCATTCTTCTTTCCTTCAAGCCTCCAAAGTTCCATGTTTTGTCAATTTAGTCCCTATCTTCGAAAATGCTTCTGTTTTGGATGCAAAATATAATTTTATCTTATAAGTACCATTATTCTAAGCAAATAACCAAATTATTAGTAAAAATCTAAATAATTATCGCCTAAAATATGTATAAATATGGCAATATCAAAATATCCCACATGTGTGCTTTGCTTGCCCTCAAGCAAATATAATGAATTCAAACTTAAACCTTCATTACTAGCATCACATAAAACAATCCAATTCCAGCTCAGCCATTATGCCAAGACATCAACGCATGCATTTATGTCTAAAATGTTTCCTAAGTAACCCTCCTCAATTCTAAATACTCACAATCCTCATAAACACGCGCCCACTTCTTTTGAACAATGCTTATTTTATGCATCCCTCCGAATCCATCTGCAAAAAACTTCCTTAACCTCACGGTATTTTTGTAAAGCTAACTAAGCATAAATAAACTAGAGAGTTACAACTTTTAATATACCATACTACAGAGCTCTTGAATTCTTCACTTCTTTGGTATTTGTTCTTCAATTTCTTTGAATTCAGAATCTTTTGTTATTTTTGGTATGTTCATCTTTTGATTTTTTTTAGAATTTTTGATCTTTGTTCTCCAACTTTGATACTTCTATAGCTCCAAAAATTCTTAAAATTTTCACTTTTTGGTAATTTCTCTCTCAGTTTTTTTTTTTATAAATATCTCACTTTTTCCACTCAAAACCTACATGCTTAAGCAGGGGTGCTTAACTTCAACCTTTATTGGTTAAGGATATTGATTTTCCTTGATACATTTCAAGTACAGGTTGCTAAACATATTGCATTCCTCAAACTAAGTGACGTTATGTTTTTTTTTGCATGATTTCACTAGAATAAAGGAGACCACAAATGCACTATAACGTGTATTGGCTCAACTAAACATTTGAGCCCTCATCGGATCGTCCCACACAACAGTAGCAACTTAAGTTCAAATTATTATTTTTAATAGAAATTTTTATTTAGATTATTATTTCAAATCTATTTCTAATTTTTTTTTAAATTTAGTAAATTCTAGCAAATTTACTTTTAGCAATCTAAGCAATTACTTTTTCGACCTCCCACCCCACACTTATTACATACAATTCCCTCATTGTATGCATAAACTAAATAAAAGTAATAAAAGGGAGAAAAAGGAAAAAACTCCCCTGGGATAGTGCGTGATCAAACTCCAAAAGTGTGGATAAAATGTGCATCTCGAATGTGGAACTTCTTCAAAATATGAACTTGAATCTTGATCATTGCGAGATATAATTGATGGGTTTTGGTCATAAGACATCCTATGTGCTCATACAAACCCTAAAGCTCGGATCTAGGTTTCTCTATTGTACATACTTTGAATCCAAGACTTGAACCCTAATTCTAGCATATGGAAATCAGAATTCACATGTAAATAGGTTTAAGAACATACCTTGATTGTTATGTAGCAATAACAATCCAATTCCTCCTTGAATTGACCTTGGAAAGCAGAGAGTCACAAGTGTCACTCCTCTAATGGCTTACAAACACCATAAGCAAGTGGAGAAGGTATAAAGAGAGAGGAGGGAGGTTAGAATTCGTATTTGGGACCTCTTGGGAAGGGATACCCGAATTCATAACCCTAGGGGTGTTTATATAGGTGTAGAGATAGGGTTTCAGTCATTATCCTTATCTAGTTGATTATCCATTAAGCAACCAATAAGATAATCCTTGAATCCTTATCATACTCGAATTCTAAGGCTTTCCAACCTTAAATTCGTTCACCATACTTATAAGATAATCCTTACCTTATTTTGTAACTATCACATAATTACAATTCAGCCCCTCAAGTTTAATTAATTACATTTGATCACAAAACTAATTCTTAATTAATTATTGACCAATATTAATTAAACAAATATGATTTCTCCTTTAATATATTATCCTTATAACATATTAATAAATCATATTATCCTCTCTTTCTATTTATTTCTCCAATCAAGTTGCTTTGGTGAAGGCAACCCAAAAGGACCATGCACCATCGGGTCAAGTACATACCAAAATAGTTATGGACTTAGACACTAATCCAACAGTCTCCCACTTGGATAAGTCTAATAACTATTCTGCGTATGACTTCGGATCCCGATCTGCAATCGTAGCTTTCCAAAGCCGCTGTCAACTCTGATCATATCAAATACGCGTGTCCTTAGATAAGGGATCATATATTCCTCCATTCTAGATATCATATGAGATATGATTTCAAATCATTCTCTTTGTACTATATCTCGATTCCCGATTTATGACGACTGACTAATTGAACAAATCAAATTAGCCCTAGCCCGGCCGAGCATTTACGTTTGTCATCACTAAACCATCGAGGGGCCCAAAGATATCGCTTTTATCCTACTTTGGATAAAAGGAACGGATAAACTTTGATACAATGCTTGCTTGTACTCACGCACCGAATCACACACAACAATATGTTTTATAACACCAAGTTACTGGTGCGTTTACATATTATCAATGTGCAACCGATTCGCAAGATACAACTCACACATCTCGGTTTCAAGAATATAAGATGTTATCGTCTCACCAATCACTCGTGATACAATCCATGGAGTGATCCAAGTGAGCGTGGGTCTAATCCAATGCTCAAATCACATTCATAAGCACTCATGAACGTTGCAGCAAACATTTGCTTATGTCTAATACTTTTCTAGACATTCCACACACCAATTCACGACAGTCTTCATTCATATCTACTTCCAACATATGAACGACTGTGGCCCGTTCGAATAATTCGATTATTCTTAATAAACTCAATTATTCTGGAAGTCAAAACATGCAAATGTGAAACACAAGAATAATACTAATCCCATATGGCCTCAAACCTTTGAGTATAAATAAAACACCTTTTATTTATCACCATATTGATTACTCATTATTTGTCGTTTCGGGTAATCAACTTCTTACTTGAATTGTAACACTTGTCTCATGCTCCTAGCATGCACACAATGTTTACCTATGGTTCTTACTTTGTGAAATAGATCACATTGAACACATTTCCAATCCTTCTCATTTCACAACTCCAAATCCTTTTTCATAAGTGAAAGAATATCAAATTCTTGCTACTTATAGAATATGCTAGATTCTAACATTCTTTGCAACTATCCTTTCGTAATGTCACTGCACCAAAGTCACAAAGACTATTGCCAATGATATTACAAAGTCTTCTATCGGAGATTGTTACAAGACAATTCCATAGACGTGATGTCTCTCTCTCAAAGTACATTCTTCGAACATCCTTTTGCATAGAAGTTTCTAATCTAATCATAGATTTCTCAATATTCAATTCCCAATATGGATACACTTCCATATGTTCCATATGACAACTCATTCTTAATAGAATCTTATCTATTCGTAATGATGTCGATATGGTCCATCCAATATGGAAACATTTCCATATTTTCCAATACTATACTTCCAACTACTCACAAGCGACCAATCCTCGTCGAACTTTGGGTTGTCCTTTGATAGTTGTTTAATTATTTTAGTCAAAACCAATTCTAGTCCCTTTTCCCTCTAAATGCGCTCGACATTTGGAAAATTTTAGAATGGTCAAACATTAAAGCATTTGCAATCGATCCTATACCCGAAGCGTATGGGACACGACGCATAATGTTTTATTTTCTATGTTCTCAAAATTCGAATTGTGAAAAGGGATGCCGTAATCATAATCGAAATTTTAAGAACACACTATGTACCTTTGACTAAATTTATTAACATTTCTCAACCTAATCCTTTAGATTTGAAATGAAGCACAATATTCTCTCCCTTAATTATAGCAAAACAACTTTTCAACTATTACGACTTTGCAAAGTATGACTCATGTTTTCTATAATTAATATTGCTAACCTTGCAATACTTTCCTTAATAATCATACAATCATGACTTTTATGCTCCCACTATCTTGATGATTATTATAAAACATAACACTTATGCTCCCACTAGCTTCGACATGTATTCATAAACATCTTAACTTTCAGAAAACAATGCTTATTGAATTTCTTAAGTTCATGTTTCTAATACTTAATGCTTTGATAATCTTTTATCAAGGCTTCTTTATACACCTTTGCCTTCGATAGTTCATATGTGTGTGTAAACAATTGCCAAACCTCACAAGTCAAATTATGGAGAGGGATACCGTAACCATAATCGAATTCGAGAATGCAATTTTACAATCACTATCTTCTTAAATCTTTCTTAGTGAAAGCATTTCCTCACAATCATTTTCATGAAGGAGGAAATATTATGACACTTAGATTTGACCGGTGTATGTGTTCCTATCCATGTGAATTTGTCAAAACCAAGGTCTACGACAAATTCAAACTCTTATGGATCTAACTTTCTTGATATCGATTTCTTGCCTTTATGGTAGCACAGCTGCCCACCATGTCTTCCAAGTAGTTAAGCAGCTCACCCTTTCCTATCAATGTACCTTTCATTGATTAAGGTGCTTTGCCTTTTATGCGTTCAAAATGAGAACTCATAGAACTCACATGCATAATTAACTCGATTGGATTGGCATAGAATCAAAATAATGTCAACACGATAGGTTGTAAACCTCAACTCGTGTGCTAGTGATGATCGATAAGGTTTATTTGATTTGTCCTTGAAACCTTTCAAGACCATTAAGACTCCCACTGACTCCTTGACTTATAAGATTCTCTTGTCAAAACCATTTCTTGACAAACAAATATTCAAGAGTTAGTGTAGCTTTTATCGAAACTCTTCATAAATTGGTCCTAGTTGGTCTTTGTCTTATCTAAGACATCACAATCTTACCACATTTAATGAAAGTTACAAACCTTCTTAATACTTATCACTCATTGTCACAATCTTAACTTTAAGATTTATCATTGGAATGAAGTATGATTGACTTCTTGATTTAACCATTTCTTCAATTCTTGATTCCTCTTCTTAGACATACAATTGTACTAAGACTCACTTAGAGGATCAATTGAGATATGGTTCTTAATCATTAAGACTTATCATAAAGCATAAAAGGTACTCTCCCATCTTCTTAGAATGGAGAAACTTTTATCTTTCTGCCTACTTGATTCTTCTTATTCGTTCTGCTATTGATCTAAACCCTTTAATCAATTCAGAATTACACTTAATCTTGTAAGTATAATCATATTTACTAAACCTTTAGTAAATCATGACGAATGTCTTTGTTACTCTTATGGTGGTCTTGATCAACACGCAACTTTGTGTACTCGATCTTCTAGTCCTTCACTTGACACTTTGTCAACGAATTGGTCTAATTTCCAAATATGAAATTTCTCATTCATCGTGCAACCAAGTTGCGTGATTCCAAATTTCTGTCCGATTGAAACTTTGGGCGATGAGAAACTCTCCCAATTTGGTAAATTCTTGACATTTCCATGAATAACATAACTAAGAATCATATCCATTCGTTGTAGAAATATTCGAACATCAATTTTCATAACGATTTCATTTTAAACAAATTTATTTTATTTATAAAAGCAGCGGAAAAATTTGTCCTTACAATGCAAAATCCATTGAAAACTATGTACAAAAGAAAATTTCTAACAACTCTATCATAACTTTCTAAGCTCAAAATCTAATCTTCAAGTCCATGCGATCAAGATCCATCTCTTGGTGATTAGATTCATCTTGCTCTCTCATCAAGCTTCCTTTCTTTTCACCGACCCTACAAAACACTCAAATGTAATCTTATTACATCATGTATCAAGAATCAATGAGTAGGAACTTAATGGAGTTAGATAGTGGATTTTTACCTAAAGCACAGTCATACCTTTGACTCTCCCATCTCTTAGATCTCTTAGGTAATTAGGGCAACTTCGTCTCCAATGCCCCTTCATTTGGCAATAAGAGCAAATTGACTCTTTTGGAATAACACATGGAACTACTTCAGACATCGCCTTTCTCTTATGATCAAACTTTTCGATCATTGCATGTCTTTCACTGCCATTGTCTATATCCATAGAGTTCTTGAAGGCAGATTCACCAATCAACCTTGCTTTTCTATTGCGCCAAACCATTGCTGATTCGGCAACAATAAGCATATAGGTGAGATCTATAAGGGTCACGTTGTGGTTCGTCATATAGTACTCTCTTACGAACTCACTATATGAGTTGGGAAGTGACTGAAGAACCCAATCAACAGCTATTTCCTCACAGACAACGGATCCCAAAATTCTTAGTCTATCAATGCGTGACTTCATCCCTAGGACGTGTGCACACACCGACTTTCCTTCTTTATGTTTACTTGCCAAAAGGGCTTGAGTGATATTGAACCTTTCAATTTTACAATCTTGTGGGTTAGGGAGAATAATTGGAGGAGGAAGTGAAGCATGATTTCTTGATCCTCGATCGAATCGTGGAATATCATCTTCATGTGGAATGCTTGTTCCACGGGATTTGGGAATACCATAGTTGTCAAACTTTGACATCTACAAAACGGGAGAAAACGAATTCAAGTTAGTTGATTGATTGAGTCCTTAGTAAGTCACCCAAATGAAATACTAAGGCTAGGACCCAACACAATATTCTACAACTCGGGAGAGGGATGCCGTAACCCTAATTGCAGAACATTTGAAGGTAAGTGAATGACGATTCACTAATTTCCACCGCGAAAAACGAAAAAGGAATTTAAGTTTTAAATCTATGAAAACTCCTAGATCTTTTGAGATACATTGAACTTTCAATGGCATGTTTATATCTCGATATGCCCCTCTTGTTTGCGACTGGGATGCCGAGGATCACAAAGCGGGTGTGAATAACCATGCAAACTACATGGTGCCCTCACATGTTACAGTCACCTATTCGATGTGCCGGTAAACCACACACGCTCCACCAAACTATGACAAACATTGAGTCACCCTTTGCTACCTTTGCTTAGACCCATTTAGTGTGCCGGTTAACCACACACGCTCCACTAACGTCTTCGCAAGGGCACAAAGTGTAATTTCATGGAATTGCATCAATTCACTTTTGCCTAAGTAACTAAGATTGGGAATTTTATGAAAACATTTAGTTACTTTAATAATTCATTATACTTATAATGGAAGGTTTCGTCCTATCCTACCCTTTCGGCTAACGACCCTCCACTAGTCAAGAGTGCGGTGGGTAAGAGTGGATACCCATTCAATCGCCATTTTATAGGCAATTTCCTTAAACACCCCTTATAGACCAGCTTCGTGAATGAGGCCTACTAACGGTAAGACTGACTTTTACTCATACATATATATATAATGTTAGACTTTTAATGTTATATATAGTATAGGGTATATTTTACACTTTTAAAATATTAGGTGGTTCAAATTAACAATTATACTTTTAATTCACTTAAATTGTAAACCTAAACTTTTATGGATTTATTAAACCTCTTTAATTAAACACCTTAATTAGTTAATAAAACCATAAGGGTGTGATTTGAACTTTTTCTAAACTTCTTAGAGTTTTAGAATTTAACATTCCTAATTAAACTTTTAATCAACTTTTAAATTCCAAAACTTGAGGGCAAGTTTTGAAACCTTTTTCAAAACATTAGGGTTTCAACTATTTAAATTTCAAAACAACAAAACTTTTGGGGTTCAAATTTAAACTATAAAACCTAAAGGGCCAAATATGAAACTTTTCACAACAACAAGGATCAAATAACAAATAATTCAAATTAACATTTAATCACATAATTATTCATATTTGATGATTTCTTGCAAAACAATTTATCAATTTACTTAAAATAGTTAATCAATTATCTTATAAGGAAACAATTATCTTATTAATTGATAAATATCTTCAATTAGATTAAAATTATAGTCAAATATATCATATAATCGGATTAATATTGATCTAACATGATAAGGTAATTATCCATAAGCAAAAACAGCAAGAAATCCCGAAGTACCCTCCTTCTGACGAGTTGACTCGTCGAGTCAGCCTTGGACTCGTCGAGTCACCTTGGACTCGGCGAGTTCAGCCATGGACTCGGCGAGTCCAGCCTCCAGAATGCAAAAAATCGAATTTTTCAGTTACAACAAGCATCAATACAATAGAAACCAATCAAGGCTCTGATACCACTGATGGGTTTTGGTCATAAGACATCCTATGTGCTCATACAAACCCTAAAGCTCGGATCTAGGTTTCTCTATTGTACATACTTTGAATCCAAGACTTGAACCCTAATTCTAGCATATGGAAATCAGAATTCACATGTAAATAGGTTTAAGAACATACCTTGATTGTTATGTAGCAATAACAATCCAATTCCTCCTTGAATTGACCTTGGAAAGCAGAGAGTCACAAGTGTCACTCCTCTAATGGCTTACAAACACCATAAGCAAGTGGAGAAGGTATAAGGAGAGAGGAGGGAGGTTAGAATTCGTATTTGGGACCTCTTGGGAAGGGATACCCGAATTCATAACCCTAGGGGTGTTTATATAGGTGTAGAGATAGGGTTTCAGTCATTATCCTTATCTAGTTGATTATCCATTAAGCAACCAATAAGATAATCCTTGAATCCTTATCATACTCGAATTCTAAGGCTTTCCAACCTTAAATTCGTTCACCATACTTATAAGATAATCCTTACCTTATTTTGTAACTATCACATAATTACAATTCAGCCCCTCAAGTTTAATTAATTACATTTGATCACAAAACTAATTCTTAATTAATTATTGACCAATATTAATTAAACAAATATGATTTCTCCTTTAATATATTATCCTTATAACATATTAATAAATCATATTATCCTCTCTTTCTATTTATTTCTCCAATCAAGTTGCTTTGGTGAAGGCAACCCAAAAGGACCATGCACCATCGGGTCAAGTACATACCAAAATAGTTATGGACTTAGACACTAATCCAACAGTCTCCCACTTGGATAAGTCTAATAACTATTCTGCGTATGACTTCGGATCCCGATCTGCAATCGTAGCTTTCCAAAGCCGCTGTCAACTCTGATCATATCAAATACGCGTGTCCTTAGATAAGGGATCATATATTCCTCCATTCTAGATATCATATGAGATATGATTTCAAATCATTCTCTTTGTACTATATCTCGATTCCCGATTTATGACGACTGACTAATTGAACAAATCAAATTAGCCCTAGCCCGGCCGAGCATTTACGTTTGTCATCACTAAACCATCGAGGGGCCCAAAGATATCGCTTTTATCCTACTTTGGATAAAAGGAACGGATAAACTTTGATACAATGCTTGCTTGTACTCACGCACCGAATCACACACAACAATATGTTTTATAACACCAAGTTACTGGTGCGTTTACATATTATCAATGTGCAACCGATTCGCAAGATACAACTCACACATCTCGGTTTCAAGAATATAAGATGTTATCGTCTCACCAATCACTCGTGATACAATCCATGGAGTGATCCAAGTGAGCGTGGGTCTAATCCAATGCTCAAATCACATTCATAAGCACTCATGAACGTTGCAGCAAACATTTGCTTATGTCTAATACTTTTCTAGACATTCCACACACCAATTCACGACAGTCTTCATTCATATCTACTTCCAACATATGAACGACTGTGGCCCGTTCGAATAATTCGATTATTCTTAATAAACTCAATTATTCTGGAAGTCAAAACATGCAAATGTGAAACACAAGAATAATACTAATCCCATATGGCCTCAAACCTTTGAGTATAAATAAAACACCTTTTATTTATCACCATATTGATTACTCATTATTTGTCGTTTCGGGTAATCAACTTCTTACTTGAATTGTAACACTTGTCTCATGCTCCTAGCATGCACACAATGTTTACCTATGGTTCTTACTTTGTGAAATAGATCACATTGAACACATTTCCAATCCTTCTCATTTCACAACTCCAAATCCTTTTTCATAAGTGAAAGAATATCAAATTCTTGCTACTTATAGAATATGCTAGATTCTAACATTCTTTGCAACTATCCTTTCGTAATGTCACTGCACCAAAGTCACAAAGACTATTGCCAATGATATTACAAAGTCTTCTATCGGAGATTGTTACAAGACAATTCCATAGACGTGATGTCTCTCTCTCAAAGTACATTCTTCGAACATCCTTTTGCATAGAAGTTTCTAATCTAATCATAGATTTCTCAATATTCAATTCCCAATATGGATACACTTCCATATGTTCCATATGACAACTCATTCTTAATAGAATCTTATCTATTCGTAATGATGTCGATATGGTCCATCCAATATGGAAACATTTCCATATTTTCCAATACTATACTTCCAACTACTCACAAGCGACCAATCCTCGTCGAACTTTGGGTTGTCCTTTGATAGTTGTTTAATTATTTTAGTCAAAACCAATTCTAGTCCCTTTTCCCTCTAAATGCGCTCGACATTTGGAAAATTTTAGAATGGTCAAACATTAAAGCATTTGCAATCGATCCTATACCCGAAGCGTATGGGACACGACGCATAATGTTTTATTTTCTATGTTCTCAAAATTCGAATTGTGAAAAGGGATGCCGTAATCATAATCGAAATTTTAAGAACACACTATGTACCTTTGACTAAATTTATTAACATTTCTCAACCTAATCCTTTAGATTTGAAATGAAGCACAATATTCTCTCCCTTAATTATAGCAAAACAACTTTTCAACTATTACGACTTTGCAAAGTATGACTCATGTTTTCTATAATTAATATTGCTAACCTTGCAATACTTTCCTTAATAATCATACAATCATGACTTTTATGCTCCCACTATCCTGATGATTATTATAAAACATAACACTTATGCTCCCACTAGCTTCGACATGTATTCATAAACATCTTAACTTTCAGAAAACAATGCTTATTGAATTTCTTAAGTTCATGTTTCTAATACTTAATGCTTTGATAATCTTTTATCAAGGCTTCTTTATACACCTTTGCCTTCGATAGTTCATATGTGTGTGTAAACAATTGCCAAACCTCACAAGTCAAATTATGGAGAGGGATACCGTAACCATAATCGAATTCGAGAATGCAATTTTACAATCACTATCTTCTTAAATCTTTCTTAGTGAAAGCATTTCCTCACAATCATTTTCATGAAGGAGGAAATATTATGACACTTAGATTTGACCGGTGTATGTGTTCCTATCCATGTGAATTTGTCAAAACCAAGGTCTACGACAAATTCAAACTCTTATGGATCTAACTTTCTTGATATCGATTTCTTGCCTTTATGGTAGCACAGCTGCCCACCATGTCTTCCAAGTAGTTAAGCAGCTCACCCTTTCCTATCAATGTACCTTTCATTGATTAAGGTGCTTTGCCTTTTATGCGTTCAAAATGAGAACTCATAGAACTCACATGCATAATTAACTCGATTGGATTGGCATAGAATCAAAATAATGTCAACACGATAGGTTGTAAACCTCAACTCGTGTGCTAGTGATGATCGATAAGGTTTATTTGATTTGTCCTTGAAACCTTTCAAGACCATTAAGACTCCCACTGACTCCTTGACTTATAAGATTCTCTTGTCAAAACCATTTCTTGACAAACAAATATTCAAGAGTTAGTGTAGCTTTTATCGAAACTCTTCATAAATTGGTCCTAGTTGGTCTTTGTCTTATCTAAGACATCACAATCTTACCACATTTAATGAAAGTTACAAACCTTCTTAATACTTATCACTCATTGTCACAATCTTAACTTTAAGATTTATCATTGGAATGAAGTATGATTGACTTCTTGATTTAACCATTTCTTCAATTCTTGATTCCTCTTCTTAGACATACAATTGTACTAAGACTCACTTAGAGGATCAATTGAGATATGGTTCTTAATCATTAAGACTTATCATAAAGCATAAAAGGTACTCTCCCATCTTCTTAGAATGGAGAAACTTTTATCTTTCTGCCTACTTGATTCTTCTTATTCGTTCTGCTATTGATCTAAACCCTTTAATCAATTCAGAATTACACTTAATCTTGTAAGTATAATCATATTTACTAAACCTTTAGTAAATCATGACGAATGTCTTTGTTACTCTTATGGTGGTCTTGATCAACACGCAACTTTGTGTACTCGATCTTCTAGTCCTTCACTTGACACTTTGTCAACGAATTGGTCTAATTTCCAAATATGAAATTTCTCATTCATCGTGCAACCAAGTTGCGTGATTCCAAATTTCTGTCCGATTGAAACTTTGGGCGATGAGAAACTCTCCCAATTTGGTAAATTCTTGACATTTCCATGAATAACATAACTAAGAATCATATCCATTCGTTGTAGAAATATTCGAACATCAATTTTCATAACGATTTCATTTTAAACAAATTTATTTTATTTATAAAAGCAGCGGAAAAATTTGTCCTTACAATGCAAAATCCATTGAAAACTATGTACAAAAGAAAATTTCTAACAACTCTATCATAACTTTCTAAGCTCAAAATCTAATCTTCAAGTCCATGCGATCAAGATCCATCTCTTGGTGATTAGATTCATCTTGCTCTCTCATCAAGCTTCCTTTCTTTTCACCGACCCTACAAAACACTCAAATGTAATCTTATTACATCATGTATCAAGAATCAATGAGTAGGAACTTAATGGAGTTAGATAGTGGATTTTTACCTAAAGCACAGTCATACCTTTGACTCTCCCATCTCTTAGATCTCTTAGGTAATTAGGGCAACTTCGTCTCCAATGCCCCTTCATTTGGCAATAAGAGCAAATTGACTCTTTTGGAATAACACATGGAACTACTTCAGACATCGCCTTTCTCTTATGATCAAACTTTTCGATCATTGCATGTCTTTCACTGCCATTGTCTATATCCATAGAGTTCTTGAAGGCAGATTCACCAATCAACCTTGCTTTTCTATTGCGCCAAACCATTGCTGATTCGGCAACAATAAGCATATAGGTGAGATCTATAAGGGTCACGTTGTGGTTCGTCATATAGTACTCTCTTACGAACTCACTATATGAGTTGGGAAGTGACTGAAGAACCCAATCAACAGCTATTTCCTCACAGACAACGGATCCCAAAATTATTAGTCTATCAATGCGTGACTTCATCCCTAGGACGTGTGCACACACCGACTTTCCTTCTTTATGTTTACTTGCCAAAAGGGCTTGAGTGATATTGAACCTTTCAATTTTACAATCTTGTGGGTTAGGGAGAATAATTGGAGGAGGAAGTGAAGCATGATTTCTTGATCCTCGATCGAATCGTGGAATATCATCTTCATGTGGAATGCTTGTTCCACGGGATTTGGGAATACCATAGTTGTCAAACTTTGACATCTACAAAACGGGAGAAAACGAATTCAAGTTAGTTGATTGATTGAGTCCTTAGTAAGTCACCCAAATGAAATACTAAGGCTAGGACCCAACACAATATTCTACAACTCGGGAGAGGGATGCCGTAACCCTAATTGCAGAACATTTGAAGGTAAGTGAATGACGATTCACTAATTTCCACCGCGAAAAACGAAAAAGGAATTTAAGTTTTAAATCTATGAAAACTCCTAGATCTTTTGAGATACATTGAACTTTCAATGGCATGTTTATATCTCGATATGCCCCTCTTGTTTGCGACTGGGATGCCGAGGATCACAAAGCGGGTGTGAATAACCATGCAAACTACATGGTGCCCTCACATGTTACAGTCACCTATTCGATGTGCCGGTAAACCACACACGCTCCACCAAACTATGACAAACATTGAGTCACCCTTTGCTACCTTTGCTTAGACCCATTTAGTGTGCCGGTTAACCACACACGCTCCACTAACGTCTTCGCAAGGGCACAAAGTGTAATTTCATGGAATTGCATCAATTCACTTTTGCCTAAGTAACTAAGATTGGGAATTTTATGAAAACATTTAGTTACTTTAATAATTCATTATACTTATAATGGAAGGTTTCGTCCTATCCTACCCTTTCGGCTAACGACCCTCCACTAGTCAAGAGTGCGGTGGGTAAGAGTGGATACCCATTCAATCGCCATTTTATAGGCAATTTCCTTAAACACCCCTTATAGACCAGCTTCGTGAATGAGGCCTACTAACGGTAAGACTGACTTTTACTCATACATATATATATAATGTTAGACTTTTAATGTTATATATAGTATAGGGTATATTTTACACTTTTAAAATATTAGGTGGTTCAAATTAACAATTATACTTTTAATTCACTTAAATTGTAAACCTAAACTTTTATGGATTTATTAAACCTCTTTAATTAAACACCTTAATTAGTTAATAAAACCATAAGGGTGTGATTTGAACTTTTTCTAAACTTCTTAGAGTTTTAGAATTTAACATTCCTAATTAAACTTTTAATCAACTTTTAAATTCCAAAACTTGAGGGCAAGTTTTGAAACCTTTTTCAAAACATTAGGGTTTCAACTATTTAAATTTCAAAACAACAAAACTTTTGGGGTTCAAATTTAAACTATAAAACCTAAAGGGCCAAATATGAAACTTTTCACAACAACAAGGATCAAATAACAAATAATTCAAATTAACATTTAATCACATAATTATTCATATTTGATGATTTCTTGCAAAACAATTTATCAATTTACTTAAAATAGTTAATCAATTATCTTATAAGGAAACAATTATCTTATTAATTGATAAATATCTTCAATTAGATTAAAATTATAGTCAAATATATCATATAATCGGATTAATATTGATCTAACATGATAAGGTAATTATCCATAAGCAAAAACAGCAAGAAATCCCGAAGTACCCTCCTTCTGATGAGTTGACTCGTCGAGTCAGCCTTGGACTCGTCGAGTCACCTTGGACTCGGCGAGTTCAGCCATGGACTCGGCGAGTCCAGCCTCCAGAATGCAAAAAATCGAATTTTTCAGTTACAACAAGCATCAATACAATAGAAACCAATCAAGGCTCTGATACCACTGATGGGTTTTGGTCATAAGACATCCTATGTGCTCATACAAACCCTAAAGCTCGGATCTAGGTTTCTCTATTGTACATACTTTGAATCCAAGACTTGAACCCTAATTCTAGCATATGGAAATCAGAATTCACATGTAAATAGGTTTAAGAACATACCTTGATTGTTATGTAGCAATAACAATCCAATTCCTCCTTGAATTGACCTTGGAAAGCAGAGAGTCACAAGTGTCACTCCTCTAATGGCTTACAAACACCATAAGCAAGTGGAGAAGGTATAAGGAGAGAGGAGGGAGGTTAGAATTCGTATTTGGGACCTCTTGGGAAGGGATACCCGAATTCATAACCCTAGGGGTGTTTATATAGGTGTAGAGATAGGGTTTCAGTCATTATCCTTATCTAGTTGATTATCCATTAAGCAACCAATAAGATAATCCTTGAATCCTTATCATACTCGAATTCTAAGGCTTTCCAACCTTAAATTCGTTCACCATACTTATAAGATAATCCTTACCTTATTTTGTAACTATCACATAATTACAATTCAGCCCCTCAAGTTTAATTAATTACATTTGATCACAAAACTAATTCTTAATTAATTATTGACCAATATTAATTAAACAAATATGATTTCTCCTTTAATATATTATCCTTATAACATATTAATAAATCATATTATCCTCTCTTTCTATTTATTTCTCCAATCAAGTTGCTTTGGTGAAGGCAACCCAAAAGGACCATGCACCATCGGGTCAAGTACATACCAAAATAGTTATGGACTTAGACACTAATCCAACAATAATAAGCGTCAATAAAAGATGGAATCGAGACTTCAAACTTCAACAAAGGTACTGTAAATCTCCAAGCAAGAAGAATAATGTGGGAAAGCATATGCCACATTAAATGGTAAAGAAACCGAGCCAAAGTAATCTTCATAACAATCCCAAGAAGAAAAGTGGTGACCCATGTAATAAAATGCATCAATGGGCTTCATCTTTGTGGAACAACATGATTCACGTCGTGAATTCTAAGAAGGACCACAACGTGAAATCGAGAAAACATGGAAAGTAGAAACACGTGAAAACTTGACTCACGACGCGAATTTTTGGGAGTCACGACATGAGTAGTGGACATATAGAAAACTATTCTGTCTTCACTTCCTAACTTCAACAAATGTCTTAATTGATTAAGACGTTGCTAGTATATGATGTTATGACTCTTCTCTACACTTATCCTCTCTCTTGACTCACCCCACACTTATTAAAAACTGTGGGTCTTGACTTGCGACTCTAAACTCTAACGATGCTCGTATACACTCTCATCTAAACCGACCTCTCCTGAAACTCCATAAGAAAATCTGGAAAATTCCCACCACAGAAAATAAAGAAGTAACATAATAACTTAAGGTAGCGGGCGAGGCCCAATGCAGCGGGCGGGAACCCAGTATGTGGTTAGGTGCTCAGAGTTATGTATGGCATGTATGGATCAGTAGATATGTATGGTATGTCGTAGGTTGGGGAACTCACTAAGCTTCGTGCTTACTGTTTTTAGTTTTGGTTTCAGGTACTTCTGGTAGCGGAGGGAAGAGCTCGGGGTGATCGCATGGCCCACACCATTAATTAGACAATCTGGGATGTTTTACTCTGATAACAAGCATATGTTTTGAATTAATACTCTGAATTTATGTTATGACTTATGATATGGTTTTTATAAATACGGTTTTCGTCATGTTTTAACGGAAAATTTTAGTCATGATTTTTGGGTCGTTACAAGTTGGTATCAGAGCCTTGGTTTGAGGGATTCGGGCACACTCTAGGGTATGTCTGAACTCAAAATGAGGAAGTGGTATAATATTTTCAAAAGAAATATCATATTTATAAAAGGATTTTGAGGAAAGAAAAGGGTTTTAGAAAAAGCAAAAGGAACTTTGAAAAGAGAAAAGGGTGTGGCGCATGCAATCAGCCGAGCTCAAGTAAGTTCTCCCAAATTACCCATACAAGTTTATGTTATGATATGATTATTTGATCAGCATGCTAGATTTAGGGCTAGGGATCTAGGAGGATGCCTTATGTTCCTGTTATATGCGCTTATTGAGCTATATGCTAGCATTGGTTAGACAGTGGTAGGATAGCCTGTTTAGGTTATGCCTAATTACGTGAGCTTATATTACATGCTAGTACAGATTCTTGTATTTTGTTAGAACTGCTTAATGATGTTCTAGTTATAATTTCCTTTGGTCTGAATGCTGCCTGCTTTGTGCTTTATGGGATTCTGAGTGATGGGAGTTAGTCATTAGATGAATACGTTAACTCACATGTGATCAGGGTTGGATAATCTCATAGTTCTGGATTAGACCCTACTGCGCAGCTCTCGTTTGAGTCTAACCGTTGTAGGGACGATTCCTTTACTTAAAGGATTATCTGAGCCTCGTCACATGTGATGGTATTCAGGTAATGGCTGATTGGCATTACAAGGAAACCTCTAGCAGTTGAGGATTGGTTTGGGTCAGAGATTTCCCTAGGGTAGGCCTAGGATGAGTTTAGTGCTGGGAGTAGTGGTAGTCGTGCAAGGGACTTGGTAGAGTTAAGGGAACTCTTGAGGAAAGTACGGATAGATGTGTAAGGTAGTATGGGACCGTACTACTAAATGGAAAGGATCCGTACTCGATTCTAGAGGGGCCGAGACAAAACCAGGGAACTTGCAGTGCGTGTGAGGTCCCTCAGCAGTGATGTGTATTTTGATGATTGTTATGGCATGCTTTCAGTATGACGACATCGCAAGATGGACCAGTGGATGGATCAGGTGTCAGAGAGGGGTCAGGATCGGGTTCAGGGATCAAGCAGCTCGAGGAGCAGATGAGGGAGTTTGTATCAGCTGAGATTACACACGGTATTCTTGACCAGACTCCTATGATCTTCGGCACGGTCAAGGAGGGGATCCTGGAGATTTTGGATGAGAGGCTTGGATCCTTTCGCACAAAGTTGATGGCTATGTTGGGAGCACGTACTTTGACCTTTTCAGGAGTTCAGGGCTTGTGGAGCTCCAGATTATCATGGGGATAGGGACCCCATTGCTAGTGGCAGATGGTTGGCTCATGTTGCCAACGCTTTTCATTCTAGCCGGTGTCCCGAGGGGGACAAGGTACGACTCGCCTCCTATCTTCTAAAGGACAGAGCATGGGATTGGTTGGAGGAGGTTGGTCATGCTATCGAGGATGATGTCGCATTGGACGCGATGACATGGAGTGATTTCTCGGTCAAGTTCAAGGCCGAGTTTGCATCGATTATTGAGGTGCAACAGTTAACCCGGGAGTTCCAGGATCTACAGCAGACGACCGAGACGGTGGCGGAGATCACCGCCAAGTTTAGGGAGAGGACTCTTTTGTTCCGTAGTATGTCGCGGATGAGGAAATGAAGAAGGCTCGATATCACGATATGATGAGAGACGACATCAGAGAGCTTGTGAGTCAGTCCAGCTGCAAGACGCTGGAGGATATGATTGCTTGGGCCAGGGAAAGGGAGATCGATGTGGAGCACCTCGGGAAGAGGAAGTCGGAGGAGGTTCAGGTATCTACGGGATCGGGCAAGAGGCCCAAGACATCAGACTCTAGATCGAGAGGTCCTCAAGATTGGGGCCGCTGTGGTAAGTGCGGCAGGACGCACGAGGGTGCATGTAGGAGTGGCAGCGGTGGTGATTCTGGTTGCTTCAAGTGCGGCCGGATTGGTCATTTCAGTAGAGATTGTACTTCTACCACCACCCAGGGATCAGACATGTTATATTTCCATTGCAGTTAGAGGGGCCACAAGAAGGCCCAATGTCCAAGTTTGCATTCAGCAGGACATGTGATAGCACCTGCCCCTGCAACCATGATGAACACCGACGACCGTGCGGGCCGGGAAGAGACGCCTACAGAGAGGAGCAGGGCGTATCAGTTGGGTTCAGATGAGGTGTGAGTAGCCTGATGTGTTAGGTAGATATCTTCTTTCATTTCTCTATCATCTTATAATTGGATTTTTTTTGCTATAGTTCTGCATCGCTTTTCGTATAAGTATTTCCGAATCGTGTGGCTTGCTTGCGATTTAGTTTTATGTTATCTTCATGCCTTGGATATTAAAATGGTAGTTAGGGCTGGTGTCCTATTGGATCAGGTTACTTATGATGCAGTAACTATAGCATGCTTATGTGGAACTCAGTAGTGTCCCACTTGCTTCAGGAAGGTGTTATTGAGCGATGGGTTGGTTAGATCCCTAGCCGTGGCAAACTTGGGTTTTTCTTTTAACAAGTTGATTGCGAAATGGTAGAAAATATTGGGAATTCTTCTCAAGCATTAAGCAGTGAAGTATAAGCAGGATCAAAGTGGGGGAGAAACCTCCGAGTGTACAAGGCTAAGAACACGCAGATCCAGAATGAGTACATGACCTCTAAGAAGGAAAGGAAGTAGCAGCGAGTGATGGATTGAGGAGTTCAAGGTTGGGAGTTTGAGAAACTTCCCAACAGTTAGTCATGTGATTAAGATGGTTAGTAACTGGTTGGGAAATTCAGGATGAAGGGTCTCCTGTAGGACTCAAGAGAGTCAGAATGAAGATTTTGAGAATGGTTAGCATGGGATGCTTTCGTGTCCTAACAACGAGTTAGTGGCGGAAGTGATGTAAGGCTGTGGGTAAGCGCATCACTTTAGTAAAGGCCAGTTAGAGGAGTGTGGGAAAGGGCCCGTATCTCCTCCTGAGTCATAGGAGTGTGGGAGAGGGCCCGTATCTCCTAGATAGTAGAGTTAGGCGAGGCCCACATATCCTAGTTAGCAGGACAAGAGATAAATAGAGAGTAGTAATGGAGTTTCAGGAAGGTTTTGCACCCATGTAGCCTTAGATAGGTGAGACCTGGGGACAAGGTCACTCAGGAGTATGGTATGGGTGGGACCCGTGGGCGAGGCCCGTGCATCAGTAGCTAGACAGGTGAGACTAGAGGGGGAAACCGCTCTAAGATGTAGTCGGGTGAGACCCGTGGGCGAGGCCCGTATATGAGTGGCAGTACAAGTGGGACCTGGTAGAGACCTTGTGGCCAACATAGGGGATCGGGGACCCCAAGACTAGTAGAGCCAGAGTTGCAGAGTAGATAGGGTAGTTTAGATAGCCGAAGTTTTCCTCAGAAGTCATTGAGAGCGACTGAGCGATTTAGCTAAGGTTTCAGTAACCGGTAAGAGTCCAGTAATGTAGTTATGGATAGATTAGTTGGGACCCGAGTGGTCTCGGTTCATTTGGAAGGCAGATGAGAGACAGCAGAACCTTGAGTCAGGGAAGTGATGATAGAGAGGTATGGTATGAGACAGCTGGATGACCGAGAAGTGTTATGCCTCTCACAGCAGGGTTGTATAATCTCCGAGGGAAGGGTTTGAGCCTGTTTCGCAGCTCTCGTTGGAGTCTAACCGTTACAGGGATGAATATTTTACTTGAAGGATTATCCTATCCATATGTTGGGATGGGGGCTCAGCGCTAAGTTATAGTAGCATGAAGTATTCAGTAGGTATCGGCAGTAGTGACCAGCACTGGGAGTGGCTGGAGTAATGGATACCGTGAAGGATATGTCCTTCACAGTGGTAGAAGAGGCGGTAAGCTATGGGACGTTGCCTTGGGAAGGCCAGTAAACGTCCAAGGAAAGTGGGTTGAACCCTAGGATGTCCAACATAAGTACTCGGGGAGTACCGGAAGGATCGTCAGTTGAGTGAGTTGTGTTCGCAGGATTGTTGGGAATTAGAGTGCACTTGAGGGTTGTTATTTTAAATGGCTAGTGTTAGTCTGAATGACCGGGCGGAAGGTCAATGCAAGTGGTCAACAGGATTTAGATTCATCAGGCAGGAAGGTTGAAGGCAGATTGCAAGATAGTTGGTTGTAGCGGACTTCGAGGACAAAGTTTAGTTTAAGTGGGGGAGAGTTGTAACGCCCAGAATAAAAAAGACCAAGAAAAGAAAGGAAAAGATCTAAGTCAAGAGTCAACTCATCAAGTCCAGGGAGGAACTTGACGAGTCGGAGCGGGATCCGAGTCATAGAGTAAGTGACCGACTCGGCGAGTGGACTCGACGAGTCTGGTCTGGACGAGAAAAACACTAATCCTAGGGTTTGCACCCCATTTAAAGGACCTTATGTCCTCTCCTCATTCCCCCCCCCCCCCCTTGTCGGCCAGAAGCTTCTATAAGCGATTCCAAACCCTAATTTGAGTAAGAGGAGGAGGAAAGTGAGCTTGGGGCTTTTGCAAGAGGAAGATTTGGAGGATTTGACCACTAAGGAGTGGGAGGATTCAACTCGTTGGTTGTGAGCATCAGTTTGAAGGTAACAATCTGTCACTTTGCCTTTGTTGCTTTTAGATCTTTTCTTGGATGATATTTTGGGGCAATTTTGGCATGTTAAGGAGCCATTTCGAATTAGAAGTCCAGATCTGAGGTTGCTACTTCAGATCTAGGCTTGTCTTGGTCCAAAAACCCATAAAATATCAGCCCTTGGTGTGTTGGTGAAGCATGCTTGTCTCGAACCCTAGCCCTAGAGTGTTTTAAGCCTATAGCTCCTTAGTTTCACCTAAAGTTTGCAACTTTACGTAAGGAATAGACTTTAGAAGAGTGGATCAATGGGTTGGAGCCCCTGCATGGCTCGAAATGTCACTGTATGGTTTAGGTACTGAAGAGACTCGGCGAATCACATGGGTGGACTCGGCGAGTTATATCAAGATAGGCAGGAACTCAACGAGTTGGAATAACAACTCGGCGAGTCTGTTGAAGATTGCCTTGGACTCGGCGAGTCGGTTCTTGGACTCGGCGAGTCTGGTCGCAGAACCTCAACCTTTCTGGTTATGATGCAAATCAATGAGTTTAGTGGTGACTCAGTGAGTTGGACAGGATGGGACTCAAAGATCGTTGAACTCGACGAGTCTTGCGGTGACTTGGCGAGTTCAGTCCTATTTTGAGAGTTTCTAAGATATAGGACTCGACGAGTCTATGAGTTGACTCGGCAAGTCGATTCAACTTGAAGGTTGACTTTGACCAGGATTTGACTTTGACCATAGGTGACTTAGTTTGACTTCTAGAGTTCAGTTTCGAACTAAGTGTTATATTCATATTTGCAGCTCGGGGAGCTAGTGCAGCAGCGGATCAGAGAGTTGTCGCTCAGCTGCCAGAGGGTTATCAGCAAAGTTCGGCAGTGCAGGTAAGTTCCCTTTGTGTGAATGGGTCTATGGCCACAATGCTGACCCATGTAGTTATGAGTAGGAAGACCCGGGGGTTAGCCCTAGGCAGAGTATGCTAGTATGACATTCGGGACTAAGGTCCAATGTTAGTGGGCGGGTGCCCAAGAAATGGTTTGTATGACAGTTATACTTGTTGTCTGTGTGATACATGTATGTGCCTGGTAAGGGGTGAGTGTGGGCGAGGTCCCGTATCTCACCAATAGCAGAGTGTGGACAGTGATCCATACCTCATTAGCAGTAGAGCACGGGCGAGGACCAAGTTAGGAATAGAGTGAGAGTGGGTTGGGCCCATATCTCACTATCAGTAGGAGTGTGGACGGGGTTCCAAGACTCATCAGTAGCAGGACATAGGCGAGGCCCAAGATAGGCGAGGCCTTAGTACAATAATCTAGTAGAGTATGTTAGTTATGAGTTGTGATATGATTGTATGCTAGTATATGTTAGCGGGTGGGGCCCGGAGATAGGTGGGGCCTAAGGAAAACAGATATGTATGTCGAGCGGGGCTCGAAGCCAGGCGGGGACTGCGCTAGGCGGGGCCTAGTGACGGACGAGGTCCGATAGTGGGTGAGGCCTAATGCAGCGGGCGAGAGCCCAGTATGTGGTTAGCTGCTCAGAGTTATGTATGGCATGTATGGATAAGTAGATATGTATGGTATGCAGTAGGTTGGGGAACTCATTAAGCTTCGTGCTTACGGTTTTTAGTTTTGGTTTCAGGAACTTCCGGTAGCGAAGGGAAGAGCTCGGGGTGATCGCATGGCACACACCATTAATTAGACATCCTGGTATGTTTTACTCTAATAACAAGCATATGCTTTGAATTAATACTCTGAATTTATGTTATGACTTATGATATGGTTTCTACGAATACGGTTTTAGTCATGTTTTAAAGGAAATTTTTAGTCATGATTTTTGGGTCGTTACACACTCCACCGAGGGAAAATTAGGTAATGATACCCCAGGTAAGGAGGTTGCTCCACATGCAAATGTTGTACCATATTTTCTACAGTCCCTCTAATCCAATTGACACTTAACGAAAGCTGATCGAAATACCCGGCCATATCACCCCCAAAATTTGGTCCTACCTGATGGGTTTTGAGCATTCTAACACTTCCTAAGTGTACATTCAACCCTAATAACCTTGGATCTATGTTTGTCTAATAATCATGCCAAGTTGTTTTCCAAGGTTATGAACCTATCTAGCATACATGGGGTATCATTTTCTTTGTATAAAAGATAGAACTACATACCTTGTTCTAAGTGTTCCTTGAAACCTTGTGAGCCTAGCACCTCAAGTGTGATGCCTCAAATGCTTCACACAACACCAAATGCAAAGTGTAAACTTGAGAGAATACTTTAACACACTCAAAATTGGCCAAGCCCTCTTGTTTCTCTAGTGTATCACTAGTGTAGTAGATTTTGGGGAGAGACATGGTCCTTATATAGTGTGTTGCATTAGGTAAAACCCTAATGTAACATGACTCTTCATTTCTCAATCCATGGGTTAACTCCATGGATCATCCATGGAGCATCCTATGGGTGAAACCCAACTTGATAATCCATGAATCCTTTTAGCCCACTATATAAGATATGGAAGATTTACATAATCTACCCATATATTTAATTAGTTATTCTTTTGATCACTTAATTAATTCTAAATTAATTCTTGATCAAAACTAATTAAATAATATTATTAATATATTAATAAACCATATGTGTTATTTCTCTCATTTAGTTTATCCAATTGAATGGTGCCATGCAACCCAAATGGACCATGCCGGGTCGGTCAAGTATTTACCAGAAATAGTTATGGACTTAGACACCTTATCCAACAGTCTCCTACTTGGATAAGTCTAATAACTTTAACTGCACTACTTCAGGAACCGATCGCCAATCGTAGCTCTTTCTTGGTCTCTCGGAACTGAGAAGATTTTGATACGCCATTTAAGATAAGTGATCATATAATCCTCTGTTCTAGATATCAGCCGGACAAATACATGGAACAATGTCTTACTTATTGTCCAACAATTTGTTTCCCGATTTACGATTTGTTTGACTAAGAACTTAATTGAACACATCAACTTAGTTCTGACCGGGCCCGGTACATAGGTCAAAACAAAATCATCGAGGGGCCCAAATATCAGCTTCTAATCCAAGAAGGAACAGATAAAATTCGACTCATATGTTTGTTCTACCACTCATTGAATTACACACAAAAGCATGTTTTATAACATCGAGTTACCAATGCGTTTTCGTACAATCAATGCATAACCATCTCATAAGTAACAAATCATATATCTAGGTTTGAAGACTTATATGATATTACCGTCTCACGATCACTCGAGATAAATTCCATGAAGTGATTCCAGTGAGCGTGGATTGAGTCCAATGCTTAGAACTTATGAGCACTCATGATTGTTGTAGCCATGTCCAATACCTTAGACCTCTGCAACCAATCATGACAGTCTTGATTCATACCTACTTCCGACATATGACCGACTGTGGAGGTTCGAATAATATGATATACCAAACATAATTATTCTGGAAGTCAAAACATGCAAAAGAAATATAGTAAACGATTGACAAAACGTAGTAACAATTTACTCATAAATCAATTGTCAATTACACTTTACAAATTTCATAATTTATCTAACTACTAAAACTTATATCATCCTTCAGCCCTATGATCCGAGCATGCTGGAGATGCTTAACCCTACTCAGTCCCTTCGTGAGGGGATCTGCTGGGTTCTCATCCGATGATACCCTCTTTGCCACGAGGATTCCTTCTTCTATGCGATGTCTGATAAAATGATATTTTCTGTCGATGTGTCTGGATCTCCCGTGATCCCTTGGTTCCTTGGCTAAGGCAACCACACTTTCACTATCATAGAAAATTTCCATGGGCTCCATTATAGCTGGTACAACTCCAAGGTCTCCAATGAAGTTCTTCAGCCATATTGCCTCATTTGCTGCCTCGCTCACTGCTATATACTCTGATTCACAAGTGGAATCATCCACTATCTCCTGCTTGGAACTCTTCCAAGTGATTGCTCCTCCGTTTAAGGTAAACACCCAGCCCGACTGAGAGTGGAAATTATCCCTATCAGTCTAGAAGCTAGCATCACTATACCCTACAACTCTCAAGTCATCACTCCCACCGAGGGTAAGGACCCAGTCCTTAGTCCTCCGTAGGTACTTGAGGATATTCTTTACCGCAGTCTAGTGCGCCTTGCCAGGATTCCCCTGATACATGCTAACCATGCTCAAGGCAAAGGCTACATCAGGTCGAGTACACGTCATAGCATACATGATCGAGCCTACTGCTGAAGCATAAGGTACTTTACTCATTTCTGCTATCTCATCCTCGGTACTTGGGCTTTGTGTCTTACTCAATCTGGCGTTACTCTGGATGGGTAACTCTCCTTTCTTGGAGTTCTGCATGTTGAATCTCTTCAACACCTTGTCCAAGTATGTACTTTGACTAAGTCCAATTAGTCTTTTACTCCGGTTTCTCAAAATCCTTATCCCTAGAATATAGGCAGCTTCTCCTAGGTCCTTCATAGAGAAACAATTCCCAAGCCAGGACTTAACTTCCTACAGACTTGGGATGTCATTTCCTATGAGTAGTATATCATCCACATACAACACCAAAAAGCTAACTATACTCCCACTAGCCTTGACATACACACAAGGTTCATCTTCACTCCTTGAAAAGCCAAATTCCTTGACCTTTTCATCAAAGCAAAGATTCCATCTGCGAGGTGCTTGCTTTAATCCATAAATGGATTTCTCAAGCTTACACACTCTATTAGGGTACTCGTTGCTGACAAAACCTTCTGGCTGACTCATGTAAACATCTTCAGTCAACTTTCCATTAAGGAAAGCGGTTTTGACATCCATTTGCCAAATTTCATAGTCATGAAATGCAATTATGGCTAACATAACCCTAATAGACTTAATCTTAGCTACCGGAGAAAAGGTCTCATCATAATCCACTCCAGGAATTTGAGAGAAGCCCTTTGCAACCAACCAAGCCTTATAAGTGTGTACATTACCATCCATGTCGGTCTTCTTCTTGAAGATCCATTTGCACCCTACAGTCTTACGACCTGGTACATTCTCAACCAACTTCCAAACTTGAATGTCATACATGGATTGTATCTCGCTATCCATAGCCTCTTTCCATTTAGCAGACTCAGGGCCTGCCATGGCTTCCGTGTAGCTGTTAGGTTCATCCAGACCTACTAGTGTCTCATCACTAATAAGTGTCTTACCTTCCACAGTAATATGGAAACCATAGTAATGCTCAGGTGCATTCCTAACTCTTGTGGAACGCCTCAGAGGTACAAACTCGTCAACTGGCTCAACAGGAGTTTCCTCCTCAAGTTGAGGGCTAGGGTTTGAAGTTCCTTCACCACTTGACTCTTGAATTTCTTCAAGATCAATTTGCCTCCCACTATCTCCTTGGCTTATAAACTCTCTCTCTCAAAAGACTCCTCTTCTTGCTACAAAGACCACATTATCACTAGGTCTGTAGAAGAGGTAACCAAAGGATCTTTGTGGGTAGCCGATGAAAATACACCTCTCGCTTCGGGGTACTAGCTTATCTTGAGACTTGCGCCTCACAAAAGCCTTGCAACCCCAAATCTTGATGTGGTCTAGTTTAGGTACTTTACCAGTCCACATCTCGTGAGGAGTTTTGGCAACTTTCTTTGTAGGGACTAGATTAAGAATATGGGCGACAGTCTCTAAGGCATAGCCCCAGAATGAAATCGGTAGCGAAGCTCGACTCATCATGGAACCATATCCAACAAAGTTCGATTACGCCTCTCAGCCACACCATTCAACTGCGGTGTCCTGGGAGGTGTCAATTGTGAGACAATCCCACATTCCCTAAGATAGTCGAGGAACTCTAAACTAAGATACTCACCACCTCGATCGGATCGAAGCATCTTAATGTTCCTACCCAATTGATTCTCGACTTCCTGTTTAAATTCCTTAAACCTTTCGAAAGTCTCTGACTTATGCTTGATCAAGTAGACATATCCATATCTATTGTAATCATCAGTAAAAGTCAAATAATAACGATTAGCATCCCTTGTGGCATGTTTGAATGGTCCATACACATCCGGGTGTACAAGGTCCAACAAACCTTCACCCCTCTCACAAGAACATGTGAAGGGTGACTTTGTCATTTTCCCAAGTAAGAATGATTTGCAACTATCATCTGACTTTAGGTCAAATGACTCCAAGACTCCATCCCTTTGGTGTTGGCCTATGCGTTTCTTGCTTATATGTCCAAGACGACAATGCCATAATGATGCTTTATCCATGTTATTATTATTAACAGAATCAATACACAATACATTATTTCCTAAGTTATCAACCACAGATACTGTTTCATACACGCCATCACAAGGTAATGCTTTAAAATAAAGAACATTATTAAAGAAAGCATTAATTGAACCAACTTTATTATCAAATGAAAAGGTAAAACCTTGTTTATACAATGCATGAAAGGAAATAATATTTCTTGCCATTTCTAGTGAATAACAACACTTATTCAAATATAAACTAAACCCACTATTTAGCGATAAAGTATAAACTCCAATCTTGGTGACAGGTGAAGCTTTCCTGTTTCCCATGATCAAGTTTATTCTTCTTGCTCCACATTCTCACTTCTTCTTAGTCCCTGTAAATCAGAACAGATATGAATACCACAACCGGTATCAAGGACCCAAGAATTAGAATGGGGTGAGTTATTAGATAAGATAGTGTAAGTACCTGCATGGTTGGTTTTAACTTTCCCATCCTTCACATCTTGCTGGTACTTTGGGCAGTTCCGCTTCCAATGTGCCTTTTCATGGCAATGGAAGCATTCAGCCTCTTTTTAGTCAGAAGAAGGAGTGATGAAACCTTTCTTGGTTCCACTTGAAGAAGAGCCATCAAGGGTCCTAACCTTGGTACCCTTCGAAGAACTCTTTCTCTTCTTCCCTCGTCCTTTCCCGAATGCCAAGAAAGGGGCGGAGTTGATAGGAGTAGGAGTGGTAACAACCGCCTTACCCTTAAGACCACTTTCCGCGGTCTTTAAGAGTCCTTGAAGTTTGCTGAGAGTGACCTCTTCCTTGTTCATGTGGTATGTCATGCGGAATTGATCATAACATGAAGGTAAGGAGTGCAAAATGATATCTACTGCAAGCTCCTCTGGGAAGTTCACATTAAGCTTCAGCAAACGGTCCACAAATCTTTGCATTTTCTGCATGTGGCCTGTGATGGGTTCTCCATCCTTCATGCGAGTTGTTATTATGGAGGAGATGATTTCATACCTCTCTTGTCGTGCACTTTGATGGTATCTTTCCATCAAATCTTGGTGCATTTCAAAAGGGTAGTATTCCTGATAGGACTTTTGAAGATCGGCTATCATAGTGGCCATCATGATGCATGCCACCTTGGTGGCATCCCTTTCATGTGCCCTAAAGTCAGCGATTTCTTGAGGAGTAGCAACTGTCTCATCAATCTCCTTAAGCTCCTTATCGAGGACATATTCTTTGTCCTCATAGCGGGTAATCATTCGGATGTTTCTGATCCATTCATTAAAGTTGGATCCATCAAAAGTGACTTTCCCACACAAGTTCATAAGAGAAAAGGAGCCATTAGGATTAGAGCCAGAAGCAGCAGTGTTTGCAGACATCTGAAGTGAAGAAAAGTTTAGTTTAGAAATAGAGATAGTCCTTAATAAAACACCCAAAGGTAGTATTAAGGCTAGGACCCAATCACAATATATTATACTTAGAAGAGGTATTCCGTAATCTAAGTAATAACATATTTGAAAGGTAGGTGAATGACGATTCACCAATTTCCACCAAAGTCGAAATATTAAAATATTTAATTTGGTTCTTAGAAACTCCTAGATTCTTTTGAGATTCAATGAACTTTTCAAAGGCATGTTTCAATATCGAGTGTGCCCTCCAAGTTTTGTGACTGGGATGTCGAGGATCACAAAACAAGGTGTGAAGTAACCATGCAAATTACTTGGTACCCTTAATAAATTACCCCTCAATCGATGTGCCGGTTAACCACACACGCTCCATCGATACTATGATAAATATTAAGTCACCCTTTACCTACCTTGTTAAGTCCAAGTTAGTGTGTCGGTTAACCACACACGCTCCACTAACGACTTAGACAAAGTGTAAAGTGTAATTTCATGGATTAGCACCTTATTCACATTTTCCCTAAAGTAACTAAGATTGGGAATTTAATAAAACATTTAGTTACTTTATAATATTCATCATACTTTTAATGAGAATTTATAAGTCCTTGTCTTACCCGTTCGGCTAACGACCCTCCACCAGTCAAGCAAGCGGTGGGTGAGAGCGGACACCCATTAAGTTGCCATTTTATAGGCAACAACCTTATACCCACATTATAGACTAGCTTCGTGAATGAGGCGTACTAGCGGTAAGACGACTTTGATCTTATGCATATATATATATATATATATATATATATATATATATATATATATATATATATATATATATATTAGCTTATAATATTATAAGTATGAGGGTTGAATTTTAACTTTTAAAATTCTAAGGGTTGGAACTAAAGTTTTTAATATGACTTTACTTGTTCCAAAACTTGAGTGCAAGTTTTGTAAACTTTCAAAACTTTTCATTTCTTGTAACTTATGTGTTTAATAGAGTAATAAAAATGAAGACTCTTCATTTTTTAATTCTTGTGTTCTTTTAATGGTTTTAATTCAAGTGAGTTTTGGTTTTCCATAACTTGAGGACAAGTTATGGACTCCATTAAAACACATAATGATAATGAATTAATCTACCACATAGGTTACAAATAATTCCTATGATCATCTAAACATCATAAGATCAAGAACATGAATATGAACACCTTCATGAATAAAAAATTACACATAAAACTTTGTAATTTTGACAACAAGTTGTTGTAAATGGATTAGCAAAGACATTACACCATCTAAAACAAGTTTTCAAGTACCAAAACGGTTTAGGGTAATGTTTCTAGTCCAATTCTAGCAACTAAAGTCGAAAATCTGCACTCTGTGGCTCCTACTCGCCGAGTGCATGAACCTACTCGGCGAGTAGGTTGAAGCACTACTAGAAAAACAACCTTTAATGACGCGCAAACAATGACACTCGCTGATAGAGGACGCGCATTGGTGTGTGCCCTAAAAAATAATGTCAATTTTGCAAAATTTGAAGGATAGTGGACACGCATTTGTGCGTGCCCTAAAATTAGTGTAAGAAAATAAAAAAAAAAAAAGAAATGCGAAGGGCGCCTTTCATAAAGTGTGCATCCTCTAAATGTGTCGCTTTATATTTTGTTTGCCTAAACGCGCGTTTTTAAAGGGGGAAAACGAAATTGTCTGAAATTCTAAAATTTTGAAGAACCCCGCTTCTACCCTCTCTCCTCAGTATCTCCCTTTTCATTCACTCTTTCCTTCTCTCTGTAAACCCTAAGCCATCGCCACTGCCACTGCCACCGCCATTGAGCCTTAAAAACTCAATCCACACTAGAATCCTACAATAGAACCCTAATAATCCTTTTGAATCAGCACATCCTTTTGAATTGGCTCGTCTTCCTTTACCTCTGTACTCTCTCTCTCTCTCTCTCTCTCTCTCTAAGCCCTAAGCTGCCACCACCAACATCAAACCCGATAAGCTTTAAGAGTTTGGAGTGCATCTAGAAACCTAAGCACATAATTCCGCCATCTCAAGATACCGGTTCAAGATCGGAACGCCAATCCCTCTATCCCTACTCAGATCCCACGCACCGCTGCCCCTAACCTTCTCCTTCAAAACGAAAGAAACACTCGATGATTCTTCCTCTACCAATGGTCCCACCTCCGAATCACTCGATATTGAAATTTTCGAGGACCGACTCTCGCAGGTACGTCTGCGTAATCAGATTGGCAAAGGGAAGAAAGTCGACCCATGGAAGAGCATGAATTCCGGGAAGAAATCCGGTGGGAGTTCAAGATCTAGGGCAAACATGTACCTCCCACTGGTGCCTCCGAAGGATCCGAATTCCGGTTGAGTTTGGAGTGCGTCTAATGAAATCATCGGCGATGCAATAACGGTTCTCTCTTACACTCGAACCCTAGATCTTGCTTCCTACCCTCCATCTCTATTCTCTCCGTCCGACCACCAGAGCATCCATGAGCACCGCCAATCGATGACGTCATGATGCCTGCAATTCCGACTCCTATCAAACTGACAGTGGTATGACTTCATTTGACAGGTTTGTGTGTTTATTTTGGCTAGTTTTTGTCTTTGCTTCGGTTTTAGAGAACCCTTTATCGTTTTAGATACAAATAACATGTTTATTTTGGCTAGTTTCAGATCTGGGAAGGGTTTGGATGATTATGTTATTTTGATTCAGTCCACAATAAAGTCAAGGTATTATCTTTTAAAAATATTTCTTATGATTTCAGTTTCATAATTTAATCTGCATATAAAGGACCTATATTTGTATCTTCTCAAGTCTAATTTCCATATTGAAAGCTTATTCTGTATCATATTTGATTTTTTATTTAACCAAGGAATGCCTCACAAAGTATCATATGGAGTTGATTTTGATGAAGAGTATGATGAGATGATTATCGTGATGATTATGATTATAATCATGGCAATGGAATAAATGAACATGAAACTGGTAATTAATCTAACTTGCAATCTTCTCTTGAGCTTATTAATAGCTATGTGATTGTACTCTACTTTTCACCCCTTTATATGTAATGTGGTTAAGTGTATAACTTGTTCACTAACTGTTTAAGTAACCCTGTTTAATCATACTTCAGAATATTGTGATAAGTGATAACTACAAGTAAACCTGAGATGTGGATTGATTCTGCCTAAAATGCCTGATATAAAATGCCTAAAATGCCCCTAATACCCCTGTTTAATCATACTTGGGAAATCATTAAGTAAAGAGAATCAGGGGCATTTGGGAAATCATCAAAGTATCTTACTTTACTTCCCTTTTCTTTCTACATTATAATAGTGATAACTACAATTAAACAAAGTAGCATCCACTTCTCATGTTTATACTACCCCTGATTCTGCCTGGTATAAAATGCCTAAGTCTACAAGGTGAGCTTTGTGGTTGGACATGCTTTTACATTGGTGTGGCTGCTGTTGCTTTTGGATGCTCTTATTATCACCTCAAACCAAATGATGGTCACCTTGTTTGGGATCGTTTGCCTGTAAGTTATATCATTCCTCATATTTAACAAATTTCAATATATAAATGATTAAATTCTCATGTTTTCTGTACTTTTTTGCTGATAGAAACCGTGAAGCCTCTGTTGGGCCACACATTATTAACCACTTATTTCTGTTTCCTCTTAAATCAAGGTAGTCTATGGGTATTTTTTTATGTGAAGCTCGTCTTTTTTGCAATGATAGTCTATGGGTATTTTTTTATGTGAAGTTTGTCTTTTTTTGACTTTTGACTTTTATATTTTTGCATTGTGTGGTTATGATTTGTTTCAGACATCAGGAATCTTGAAGCAAAATGAAGTGAATTCCAAAAGTAGTACAAAGATGGAATCACCTATTCCGATTCCAATGACCAATGGAATGATGCAACCTCCTCCACGACCCCGAAAATTTAATTCAACAGCAAAGGTGGTCGAGGGCAATATCGTAAAAACACCAGAAACCAAATCCGTACATGGTATGTTTACAAACTCAATAATTGATGTATTATAGCATTGACTTTGACTCTTTTTTACTGGTTTGATAAATGATAGATTGAAGATGCTGTTGAGGGGTTGAGTAGGGTTGTACTAACAACACAAGGAAAAGGGGACAAAGATGCTGCTCGACAACTTCTTACAAAATACTATGTAATGACACAGCCTTTAAAACTTGCTTTGAAAAAACTAGAAATGGTTCCGGTAAATTACTTAACATGTATTTACTTCTATTTAGTAGTATATAACTTTAATTATCCCTTATATTTACTCCTTATTTTATTTTGATTTGTATTTTGCAGGTTCCAGTGGATATAACACCACCACTACCTTTTGGCATAAATTCTGTTGCCCTAAGTGTCAAGTGGAACTCCCTCCAACATCTTTAGCCAATCAGGTTTGTTTTTCCTACATATATAGTATATAATACATGGAAATCAAAGAAATAAAGTGAGTAAATTGTTGGTGGAATGGAATCAGGTAAAAAGACGAATTGAATTCTTCATATCCACATACTACAAAGCAATTATGACGGTATGCAAACAATGTTATTCTGATTTTTATTTTTTAATTTTTTTTACTGAAATTGGATGTAAAATTTCAGTGTGATGATGAAACATGCGACTATACAACATGGAGTTTAAACTTGCGTGTTGTTGGTGAATCTGAGAGAGGAACAGTATGCCCAAATTACCTTCGCTGTAATGGTCGTCTTGTGAGACGAGTTCGTTTTCATCTCAAAGTCAAAAACACTATTTTTGTCATTACCCTTGATCAAAAACTAAAAATTTAATTTTTGACTAATATACGGAGGCTGATGTGTACAAGCAACTCTCTACGTATGTTATCTCCTGGATGCTGATCGCTGCATTGACAAGGTTATTTTTGTCATTAGTTAAAATTTTCAGATATTGATATGAAGTGTTTTATAATTAGTTAATGTATAAAATGAGTTTGGTTTCAGGTTGATGCTAAGTTGAAGGCTGCAGTTGAGAAAGAGGTTGGTAGGATAAGAGGTTTGGTTGGATTAGCTTTTTCCACAGCACAGAAGGTTAGGGACAGGTCTATATTTTTTTCTTGATTAAGTCTTGTTTTTGTTAAGTAAACAAGAAACATAAACTAAAAGGTCTATATTTTGTTTCTTGATTGGTTTGATGCAACAGCTTCTTTAGCTGGTTCAGTGGGACCCAATGTGAAGATGACATGGATTAAATTCAATATGGGGTATGTTCAGATTATATATTCTTTTAATTAATCATAAAAAATAAGCATCTTTTTATTGTTTGCTTGAATAAAACCTTTCTTAAAACCTTTTCTTTTTCTTTTTTTGAAATCCACCTTCCTTCATTATTGTGTTACTGATTTTGTTTTTGAAAATACTTTTTTTAAAGGATGCTGATGAAGAGGACTTTGGTGATGAGGATGATGAAGAGGTAAACAAGTATAACAACCCTTTTATATATCGATCTCTGCTAAAAGGATATCTATTGCTTGATGATCTTTCTGCAAATTGAAGTACAAAATATATTAGGCATATGATCTAATATATTTTGTACTTCAATTTGTAGAAATATCATCAAGCAATAGATATCCTTTTAGCAAAGATCGATATATATATGATCTTTTTGCTTTCAAACATTGTTGGGGAAGAAGGTTGAAACTTGCTCTTTGTGAAGGTAATTTTTTTTCTTAATGTATTATCCTCTATATTCTTGATATTTTCCCACTTTTAAAATCTTTTATCAAATTCTCACTTTTGGATACAAAGCTTGATGAGAGAATGTGTGACCTAAATCTTTTATCAAATTCTCACTTTTGGAGGTGGCCATAAGAAAAGGTAAGAAAAGGGTAATTTGGTATTTGTTGTTGTTATTGTGTATTACAATACTTCCATGTATATATGTATAAAGTTTGTTCTTATTCGGATTTGCCTTTTACCATTGATTTCCTTATTGAGGCATTGTACTTTGAAAATGTTAATTCTTACCTTTTGTCCATGTAGGATCCACCAGGAACAGGAAAAACACAAACAATTTTTGGGCTTCTTAGTGCCATATTACATACCAACTGAGTATCTAAGTCTCTTAACTTTGTAAGACATTGATTACTTGAGGGTATTTTTAGTAACATTGTAAGAGATTGATTACTTGAGGGTACTTATGGTATATAATGTTATATTCTTTTGTTAACATGGTCCTTAGTGCAATGAATTATCTTTATTGTTTATGGTATTTTATTTTGTATTATGAGACTTTTAATGTGTTATTTAATTTGAAAATTAGTAAATCTATCAAAAAAGTATTTTATTTCTATTATGAGAAATTAAATGCAAATTTAATTTAAAAATTAATAATTATATAATTTTTTTTAAACATTTAAATTTACGATACGCAAAAATGTGTGTCATCTTCATTTATGACATGGCCTTTCTTGACAGGGGCTTTCTTGATATGCATTGCATGTCATTAACACGCGCGTCGTAAGGTTACGACATGCGAATGCGTGTCATCTTCCTTTGTGACAGGGCCTTCCTTGATACGCATTGCGTGTCGTAAACGCGCGTCGTAATTGCGCGTCGTAAATGAGCGTCGTAAATGCGCGTCGTCTATAGACAACGCGCAAAAGTGCGTCGTCTCTCTTTATGACAGGGCCTACCTTGACGCGCATTTGCGCGTTGTCTGAGCCTTTTACGATGCGCAATGAGCGTCGTAAAATGCTGTTTTTCTAGTAGTGAACATACACATGAACTCGGCGAGTCCCCCCATGGACTCGGCGAGTTCATCAGGCAGACACCAAGTTTTTCAACTTTTCCAACTAATTTGCATCAAGTATCAAACAAACAAGCCTAGGCTCTGATACCACTGCTGGGTTTTGAGAATTCTAACACTTCCTAAGTGTACATGCAACCCTAATAACCTTGGATCTATGTTTGTCTAATAATCATGCAAAGTTGTTTTCCAAGTTTATGAACCTATCTAGCATACATGGGGTATAATTTTCTTTGTATAAAAGATAGAACTACATACCTTGTTGTTGTAAGTGTTCCTTGAAACCTTGTGAGCCTAGCACCTCAAGTGTGATCCCTCAAATGCTTCACACAACACCAAATGCAAAGTATAAACTTGAGAGAATACTTTAACACACTCAAAATCGGCCAAGCCCTCTTGTTTCTCTAGTGTATCACTAGTGTAGCAGATTTTGGGGAGAGACATGGTCCTTATATAGTGTGTTGCATTAGGTAAAACCCTAATGTAACATGACTCTTCATTTCTCAATCCATGGGTTAACTCCATGGAGCGTCCATGGAGCATCCTATGGGTGAAACCCAACTTCATAATCCATGAAACCTTTTAGCCCACTATATAAGATATGGAAGATTTACATAATCTACCCATATATTTAATTAGTTATTCTTTTGATCACTTAATTAATTCTAAATTAATTCTTGATCAAAACTAGTTAAATAATATTATTAATATATTAGAACTGATAATATATTAATAAACCATATGTGTTATTTCTCTCATTTAGTTTATCCAATTGCATGGTGCCATGCAACCCAAATGGACCATGCCGGGTCGGGTCAAGTATTTACCAGAAATAGTTATGGACTTAGACACCTTATCCAACACTACCATGGGTGCGGGTTGATGCATCGGCTGCCCTCTCTCTCCACGTCCTCGCACATTCCTCCTCCGAGGTCTCGGCTTTGGTTGTTGCTCAGGCTGTCCACTAGGCTGCTCTCCGTTACCCCGTCATCATCAGTATGCTCAAGTACCCAATGAGACCCAAAATTACGAACCACCCGCATTGTTTCTGTGTATCCCATGGTAAACTCGCTCTCTTCCTTGCAAGTCAAAGAGCGGGTAATGCCGGGAACAATTAATCCATAAAAACGGGCCAGTCGAGTGACGAAATGGCCCCCACAGATAGGGTTCCCGGGGCAGGAACTTGCAGCAGAATCTGCTAAGTTGCAGGCCAGAAAATAAGGAATGTTGCAACACACTCCCGACTACAAAATACACCACAAAAAGAATAAATTTTGCTCCGTGACCTTATCCATATGGTGCTTATGATTGATGGAGAAAGTGATAAATCGGTTTATCAAGCGATAAATGGGGGATCTTATGCTGCTCTTGGGTGACACTCCATAATTGAATATCCCGGATGCAATGTTGTTCCACAATTCGATCCCCGAGGCCCCATTTTCATAGTCTCAAGCCGCCTCCCATAAAACATAGCAAATTCTGGAGTCATAGCTTCCTGGGCCGTGTATAACCCCATTCTCCAGGAAAATTCAAAAAACTGCACTCACGATATTCACCCCCCCGAGTCTAAAAACTAAGGCTTGCGAGAGCGTAGGGCCTTAGACATTCTCATGGAATGCCACAATTGAAAAGAATTCCACGCATAGTTCCTTATATACCCTCTCTTGGATACCGAATAAATTAATCCAAACCTTGCACATAAACGAAAACCCATTTCCCAAATATATCTTTGTGAGAAATGGAGATAAGCGATCAAAGACTCCGACCTCCCTCAATCTTGCCCAAATAGTTGTAGGGGCAATAACAAATTCCCTGTTGTAAAACCACCCTATCCTGTTGTTGTAGCGTGTTAAAACATCTTGTGGCATGGTAGTTTGGAAAACATAGAATGGGTGCAAACTTGACACTCCTGTCGGAACTTCTCTTCTGGGAGCCATTGCTAAAAAAATAAACAGAAAAACAAACCAACAAAAACATCCCAAAAGATTAGTATTAAACAGAATCTAAAACTGTAAATGTCCAGGATTCACGTCGTGAACCCCTTAAGATTCACGTCGTGAGTTCGTAATCAGAAGTCAGAATCAGGCATAACAGAAGTCAAATCGGGCCAACAATGTTAATGGGGTTTACTCCTAGGGCAATTTCAAAATCATTACAAGCACATGCAACAAAAACTTCACATATATAGGGTTTCGCTTTTTAAGATTCAAGTGAAATGCAAACCCTAACCTCTAAATCTAGTAAATAAGTCAACAAAAACAATGTGAATGTAACACCGTGAATTTCAAAATAATTTTTCGCAAAATATAAAAACATTTTTCATTTAATTTTCATAAAACATCAAGTTTAAATCTCCAATTCACATCATACAAAATCCCAAGATCACATAACATAAAAATCCCTTGCGTGTGTACAGATGAAGCCGGCGCCTTCCGACAGTCATCACTAGTACCTGAAACAAACAACACTAACACTGTAAGCACAAAGCTTAGTGAGTTCCCCAAAATACCACACATAACACATATTAGCCACTCGAGGCTATAACTCTGTGGGTCCGTAGACCCTACTCTGTGAACCCACTGTTTCTAACTCTGGGAACCTTCCGGTTCCAACTCTATAAACATGCACAGCATAAATCACATAGACATCATGCAGTACAACACATAACATACACATAACATACACATACTCTGTCACATAACTCTGATTACCTACTCGAGGTAAAGTATAATGAGAAGACTCACCTCGTATATCTCGATAACCCGCAAATCCTAGAAATCACTCATGCTCGATCCTCCGAGCTATGATCCTCTTATAACATCATACATCTCTAATTAACACTTTTACCACTAAGGTTGACTACCCCTATCAAGTCAACACTGGTCAACTCTGGTCAACGGTCAACTTTGACCGGACTCGGCGAGTGCACTAGGGCGACTCGGCGAGTCTATACGTATTCACCCACTCTCTAGGATTCTCTTTTGACACGTCGAGTACTCCCCTGACTCGACGAGTTCCACCTGGCATGAATCGCGGGGCCACCACGACTCAACTCGGCGAGTTCCAGCTCGACTCAGTTCGCCTGTCAACCCTCTCTAACTCTCTCTGACTCACTGAGTCGACCCTTAACTCGGCAAGATCACTCGCTGAGTGGCTAAGAACAAACTTCATGCTACTCGCCGAGTCTGTTCTTCGGACTCGGCGAGCCCATGCCATGCACCAACTCAATCTCACTTCTGAGGTCAGATCCGCTCCAACAACTCATAGATCTGGCCCTCCCAAGCACATTCATCACGTAAAGTTCATGTCTTGGTGCTAATAACACACCCCATGCCTCATAAATGGTGTTTTGACCTCAAGCACAAAGACCCCAATCCAAAACCCCATGGATTCATAAAAAGCTTGGACAAAGGGACACTCTGGACCTCCAAGGGTCCAGATCCAGAACCTAACTCGCTTAAGGGACCAAGGAAGCACTAGATCTAGCCACAAAAGGGCTCAATAAGCCCTAAATCAACATGAACATCAACATAACAGAGAATGGATCGAAAATAGTACCTCAAACGTGATGTTCTGGACCTCAAATCTTCAGGAAGTGGCTCCTCTTGTTTCCCCTTGGCTATTGCTTCCTTTCCCTTGCTAGATAACACCTCCAAGGTCAATAATGGCTCCTTGACTTACTCCAAACGCTCAAGCTCACTAGGGTTTCTCTCAAGGGACTGGTGAGCACAAATGACGGCCATAAGGCCCTTTAAATAGGCTCCAAACCCGAGAAATTAGGGTTTCATTAAACAGCGCGGACTCGCCGAGTCCGGGCGCGAACCCGAGTCCAAATCCGCGATCATACTCGGCGAGTCTAGGCTCCAACTCGCCGAGTCTTCTCACAAATCATCAAAATAAATAAATAAATAAATAATACATGGGAATCCGGGCTGTTACAATTCTCCCCCACTAGAACTAGAATTCGCCCTCGAAGTCTCGCTCTGCAAATAGCTCCGGATGCTGCTCACGCAATTCACGCTCCGGCTCCCAGGTCATCTCCGATCCCCTCTGATGCTGCCACTGAACCAACACCAGGGGTACCTCCCTGTTCCTCAAAACCTTGATTTTCCGATCTCTGATGGCCACTGGTCTCTCGGCATAATTCAGGCTCGCATCCACCTAAATATCCTCTAATGGAACCACTGCCAACTCATTGGCTATACACTTCCTTAGCTGCGAGACATGAAAAGTGTCGTGAATCTGCCCCAACTCTGCTGGCAAATCCAAACGATAGGCTACCCGGCCTACCCTCGCGATCACTCGGAAAGGACCAATATATCGGGGTCCCAACTTGCCCCTCTTCCTGAATCGAATCACTCCTTTCCAAGGAGAGACCTTCAGGAGTACAAGGTCGCCGACCTGAAACTCAAGCTCGGACCTGCGTCTGTCTACATAACTCTTATGTCGGCTCTGAGCAGCCAACAACCTCTGTCTGACCTGCTGAATCTGCTCTGTCGTCTGAAGCACGATCTCTGTACTGCCCATCACCCGCTGACCAACCTCTCCCCAACAAATGGGGGTCCGACACCTCCTCCCATACAACAGCTCAAAGGGTGGCATACCAATGCTTGAATGATGGCTGTTGTTGTAGGAAAACTCGGCCAAGGGCAAATATGCATCCCAGCTACCCCCAAAATCCAACACACATGCTCGGAGCATGTCCTCGAGCGTCTGAATCGTCCGCTCACTCTGACCGTCTGTGTGGGGATAATATGCGGTACTAAAATGCATTCTAGTACCCAACTCCTCATGAAACTTCTTCTAGAATCTGGAAGTGAAACGCATATCACGGTCTGAAACAATTGAGATCAGCACCCCATGCCGAGATACCACTTCCCTCACATACAACTCCGCCAATTTCTCTGTTGAAGAACTCTCGCTAATAGCAAGGAAGTGAGCGCTCTTCGTCAACCTGTCCACAATCACCCAAATTGCATCAACTCCTCTGGCAGTCCTTGGCAAGTTGGTGATGAAATCCATAGTAATCTGTTCCCATTTCCATTCGGGAACCTCCAATGGCTGCAACTTACCATGCGGCCTCTGGTGCTTAGCCTTAACCCTACGACAGGTCAAGCACCTCTCAAAAAACCACGCGACATCCCTCTTCATACAGGGCCACCAATACTCCTTTCTCAAATCCAAATACATCTTAGTGGCCCCCGGATGGATCGAAAATTTCGACCGATGCGCCTCCTCCATCAAAATGGTACGCGTTCCTCCCACAAACGGTACCCAGATACGCCCCTGAAATGTGATAAGCCCCCGACCATCGGTAACGAACTCTGAAACCAAACCAACAACCCGTTCCCTCTTCTGCATCTCAGGTCGCACAGCCTCGGCCTGTGCCCCACGAATGGCATCCAATACTAGAGCTATCACGGTCAATCTCAAACATACCTCCCGTAGCAGGGTGCTCTCCGCCCTGCGGCTGAATGCATCGGCTACCACATTAGCCTTGCCTGGGTGGTACAGGATCTCACAATCATAATCCTTGACCACATCCAACCACCTTCTCTGACGCATATTTAGGTTGGGCTGATCCATCAAATACTTCAAACTATTATGGTCCGTGTATATCGTACACCGAACCCCATACAAGTAGTGACGCCAAATCTTGAGGGCGAACACCACTGCCCCCAACTCTAGATCATGGGTGGGATATCTCGTCTCATGAGGCTTCAGCTGCCTCGATGCATATGCTACCACATGCCCCTTCTGCATCAGCACCGCTCCCAATCCCAAAATCGATGCATCACAGTATACCACAAAGTCCTCCATCCCTTTTGGGAGAGCTAACACCGGGGCTTCGCACAACCTCTGGCGAAGTGTCTCAAAGGAGGCCTGCTGCTCAGGGCCCCATGAAAAAGCAACACCCTTCCAGGTCAATCTGGTGAGTGGCACTGCGATCTTGGAGAAATCCTTAATAAACCTCCGATAATACCCTGCCAACCCTAGGAAACTCCTGATCTCGGAGGGTGATCTCGGCACTTCCCAACTCATCACCGCCTCAACCTTGGCTGGATCGACCAATATCCCTTCCTGGGTAACGAGATGTCCTAAGAACTGGACCTCCTGCAACCAGAAATCACACTTGGAGAATTTGGCATAAAGCCTCTCTGACCTCAGAACTCCGAGAACCTCTCTCAAATGCTCCTCATGCTGCTCTCTAGATCTCGAATATACCAGAATGTCGTCGATAAACACAATCACCGACCGATCCAGCATCGGCCTACACACTCAGTTCATGAGATCCATGAACACCGCCGAGGCATTGGTGATCCCAAAAGGCGTCACCACAAACTCATAATGCCCATAACGCGTCCTGAACGCTGTCTTCTGGACGTCCTCATCCCGCACCCTCACCTGATGATATCCATACCTCAAATCGATCTTGGAGAACCAAGATGCTCCCTTCAACTGATCGAATAAATCATCGATCCTCGGCAATGGGTAATGGTTCTTGACCGTTAGCTTGTTCAACTCCCAGTAATCAATGCACATCCGGTGTGAACCATCCTTCTTCTTGAGGAACAGGATAGGCGCTCCCCGCGGCGAGCTGCTCGGCCGAATAAAACCTTCCCCAACAGCTCCTGAAGCTGCGAGGATAACTCTTGCATCTCTGGAGGTGCAAGGCGATAAGGCACCTTAGCGATAGGCGCGGCTCCTAGAACCAAATCGATACTGAACTCCACTTGCCTCACAGGAGCCACACCCGACAACTCCTCGGGAAATACATCCGGAAACTCACGCACCACCGGAACCTCCTCTACTGAACTCGGCCTCTTGGAATCCACCCGCGTATCCATCACATACGCCACAAAACCCTTACAACCCTATTGTAGACACTGCCTCGCTCTAGCGGCCGAACATAACGCTGATCCTGAACGTGTACCTTCGCCGTACACCGAAAGAACTCCCCTACTAGGGTCTCGTATGGTCACCAGCTGACGCTCGCAGTCGATAACCGCACCGAATCTGCTCAACCAGTCCATGCCCACAATGACACAAACATCACCCATCGCAATAGGAACCAGATCAATTGGGAACTCAACACCGAATATCTCGACTACGCAACCTTGGAGAACCTCCGTGGCATAAATCACCCTCTCATCAGCTATGGAAACTCTCAGAGGCCGACTCAACGCCTCACGACTAACACTGATATGCTTACTAAAAGCCAAAGATACAAAAGACCGACTCGCACCTGAGTCAAATAACACCAAGGCAGGTACAGAATTCACAAGAAAAGTACCTACGCATAACATAACATAAGAATAATATCCCAACATCAAAATAAATACATGAAAGAATACATACCAGCCATGACCTCAGGCGCTGCGCGGACCTCCTCCGCGGTCAGCTGAAAGGCTCTCCCTCATGCCCTCGGCGCCTCGGCCTTCACTGGCCGACTCTCTGTAGCTCTGATGGCGGCAGGGGCAGATCCCTGAGGTGCTCCCTGAGATGACCCTCGCAACTGCGGACACTCTGCCTTCCGGTGTCTGGTCTGATTGCAGTGGAAGCACACTGCAAACCCCTTGGGGCAATCCTTGGCCATATGCCCCTCCTTGCCACACTTCCCATAAGTGCGGCCCTTCTGGCTCCCTGGTTTGGGATCAGCGGGCTTGGCCCGCTTGGCTACCGGCTGAGACTGTGCTGGTCGCTGATCCCTCCCCTTAGACTCCGCCTCCTGCCTGGCCTGAGTCTCCAGCTCAATCTCCCTCTTCCGGGCATTTGCCTGAAGCTCAGCAAATGTCCGGTACGAGTAGTTCGCCGCGAACTCCCGAATGTCTCGCCTCAAAATACTCAAATATCAACTCATACGTGCCTGCTCAGTGGACACGTGCTCAGGGCAGAACATCGCCCTCTCATGGAACATCCTGGTGATCGTTGTAACTGACTCAGTACCCTACTTGAGGGTCAGAAACTCTTGTGCCAAACGCTCCCTCTCCACCTGGGGAACGTACTCATCTCGGAATATGGCAGTGAACCTCTCCCAGGTCACTGCCGCAAGCTCAGCAGGCGTAAAATGCGCCGTCACAAACTTCCACCAGTCCTTCGCTCCCAAGCGAAGCTAGTTTAGCGCGAACCGAACCTTCAAATGCTCAGGAGATGAGCAAGTGAAGAAACACCCCTCTATATCAGAAATCCACCTCATAGCTGCCACCGGGTCCTGGGTCCCATCAAACTCTGGTGGTTTTGTGTTGCTGAACTCCCGGAACAGCAACGCATCACCACCTTGCGGCCTCGCGACAGCAATAGCTGCGGTGGCCGCTGCAACAGCAGCCTCAGAAAGAGCGGCATAACGCTCATCAAAGGTCTCAATCAGCATGGTCTTAATAGACCCAAACATCTCTGGTATCTCTGCCCTGATGGTCGCAGCCACCTCCTCGTGGATGATCCGGCGGATCTCCTCATCACTGGTATCACTGCTCTCCGGCATCAAACGTGTCCTCACCATGATCTACCTTTGAAATACAACTTACGAAAAATTAGAACCCCTTCGAGCATACTCACACTCGACAACTCATTCCTCCTTGATCCTTGGTATTCCAAAGATTCTTACATGGGCTATACACCGCTCCGGTGCTTTCAGTAGTATGGGCCCAATACTACTGTCTGCACCGTATCAGAATACACCCCAAGTCCTCCTCTTCAGATCCCAAATTCCAAGTACTCTATCATGCACAGGCTATTCTCTAATAGATCCCTCATAAGCCTCTCGCTGCTACCTACTCACTCTCAAGCATCTCATAGCAGCTCACCACTTCCTAGGCTAAGGCATCACAAATCAGGCCACTCTAGTCCTAATAGGAATACTTAGCCTACTCTAGCATGCGAATACATCATATCAATATCAATAGCACATAACATGAGGGTATTTTGGGAAATCACCGTTTGGGCACGGAATGATCGTACACACAACTTTGCTCTGCGTTTCTTTTCAAAATCTTTTACTCTTTTTGAAAATACTTCTCAAATCCTCAGTTTGAGTTCAAATACGCCTGAAGGTGTACTCGAATCCCTCAAACCAAGGCTCTGATACCAACTTGTAACACTCTGAATTTCAAAATAATTTTTCGCAAAATATAAAAACATTTTTCATTTAATTTTCATAAAACATCAAGTTTAAATCTCCAATTCACATCATACAAAATCCCAAGATCACATAACATAAAAATCCCTTGCGTGTGTACAGATGAAGCCGGCGCCTTCCGACAGTCATCACTAGTACCTGAAACAAACAACACTAACACTGTAAGCACAAAGCTTAGTGAGTTCCCCAAAATACCACACATAACACATATTAGCCACTCGAGGCTATAACTCTGTGGGTCCGTAGACCCTACTCTGTGAACCCACTGTTTCTAACTCTGGGAACCTTCCGGTTCCAACTCTATAAACATGCACAGCATAAATCACATAGACATCATGCAGTACAACACATAACATACACATAACATACACATACTCTGTCACATAACTCTGATTACCTACTCGAGGTAAAGTATAATGAAAAGACTCACCTCGTATATCTCGATAACCCGCAAATCCTAGAAATCACTCATGCTCGATCCTCCGAGCTATGATCCTCTTATAACATCATACATCTCTAATTAACACTTTTACCACTAAGGTTGACTACCCCTATCAAGTCAACACTGGTCAACTTTGGTCAACGGTCAACTTTGACCGGACTCGGCGAGTGCACTAGGGTGACTCGGCGAGTCTATACGTATTCACCAACTCTCTAGGATTCTCTTTTGACACGTCGAGTACTCCCCTGACTAGACGAGTTCCACCTGGCATGAATCGCGGGGCCACCACGACTCAACTCGCCGAGTCTCCAGAACAACTCGGCGAGTTCCAGCTCGACTCAGTCCGCCTGTCAACCCTCTCTAATTCTCCCTGACTCACTGAGTCGACCCTTAACTCGGCAAGATCACTCGCTGAGTGGCTAAGGACAAACTTCATGCTACTCGTCGAGTCTGTTCTTCGGACTCGGCGAGTCCATGCCATGCACCAACTCAATCTCACTTCTGAGGTCAGATCTGCTCCAACAACTCATAGATCTGGCCATCCCAAGCACATTCATCACGTAAAGTTCATGTCTTGGTGCTCATAACACACCCCATGCCTCATAAATGGTGTTTTGACCTCAAGCACAAAGACCCCAATCCAAAACCCCCATGGATTCATAAAAAGCTTGGACAAAGGGACACTCTGGACCTCCAAGGGTCCAAATCCAGAACCTAACTTGCTTAAGGGACCAAGGAAGCACTAGATCTAGCCACAAAAGGGCTCAATTAGCCCTAAATCAACATGAACATCAACATAACAGAGAATGGCTCGAAAATAGTACCTCAAATGTGATGTTCTGGACCTCAAATCTTCAGGAAGTAGCTCCTCTTGTTTCCCCTTGGCTATTGCTTCCTTTCCCTTGCTAGATAACACCTCTAAGGTCAATAATGGCTCCTTGACATACTCCAAACGCTCAAGCTCACTAGGGTTTCTCTCAAGGGACTGGTGAGCACAAATGACGGCCATAAGGCCCTTTAAATAGGCTCCAAACCCGAGAAATTAGGGTTTCGTTAAACAGCACGGACTCGCCGAGTCCATCCTTGGACTCGCCGAGTCCGGGCGCGAACCCGCGTCCAAATCCGCGATCATACTCGGCGAGTCTAGGCTCCAACTCGCCGAGTCTTCTCACAAATCATCAAAATAAATAAATAAATAAATAAATAATACCTGGGAATCCGGGCTGTTTCAGTGAAGAAGATTAATTTACCTAGAATGGTGATTTACGTAAGCACAAGAAGAATATGAGGAATGTCGGCCGCAATCGCGAAGAGGGTGGACCGGAGGAAACACGTTCAAAACCCAACTAGCAATCATAGCTCTTAAACCAACAGTCTCCCACTTGGATAAGTCTAAAACTATTATTGCAAGTATGACTTGAAAAGCCAACTAGCAATCGTAGCTCTTAAAAGTAGTTGTCAAACTCTAAACAAATCAATGACGCGTCCATTAGATATGTGATCATATATTCCTGCATTCTAGATATCATATGGACTGAGACATGGATTATAATCATTCTCTCTGTCCATCTGTTGTTTCCTGATTTCCGATTTATGACGACTGACTAGTTGAACAAATCAAATTAGTCCAAGCCCGGCCGAGCACTTATGTTTGTCATCACTAAATCATCGAGGGGCCCACAGATATCGCTTTTATTCCTCCAAGAGTAAAAGAAATGGATAAAATTCGAATCATATGCTTGTTCTACTACTTTTTGAATCATACACAAAGGCACGTTTTATAACATCGAGTTACCAATATATATCAATAAGGAAACCCAGAGGGGGGTTAGAGTACCTGAATGGACATCTTTTGATTTCCCTGAAAAGTATGATCATTAATATCTGAACTGGTGTTCCACCAGACTATCTAGAATAGTCAACTGTCATCACCTATACTTCTGTTAGATGACTGGTCGCGGTAATACAATGTGTGACCTCTCACCACTATATACCCAACCCATTATTATTCTTTTCCAAAACCCTTCACTATCAAATAAGTATATGATAAATTAATTTATATAAATAAAAATCATATCATATTATAGCACATATATCAAGTACACAGATAGGAAGCGCATATACATTTAGTAGATACTTCATATCTATGTGTAAGCTGAAAGCAACTATGCACTCACCTAACTTAGATGCGTGACTTGTGATCTGGGCAGAGTTTAGCCTAACACATTAGATCTTCCCTTAATGTTACCTAAGTGTGATTAATAAAGAATCTTAGTCTAATGATCGCGGTGACTAATAGTAGTCTAGATTCCTCCCTAATCCCACTGTCTACATCAAGATCTATCAAGTAAGGATCAACTAGGCAGTAAAGTTGGGAGGCAGAATCATTTCGGAAGACAGCCTTTCTGAAATCCAACAACCAAGCCAGTGTGACCATTATAGACACTTCTCCTATAAGTAGATAATCAGTATTATGACTTTGAATCACTGCCAAATCTTATTTATAGGTTCATAATAGCAACTTACGGCTATAAATATAAGTTACATTGAAAACAAAGAGTGTAGCTTAACTTACAGAGGTTTTAGCGAAAACTAGGAAAACATGTGCACAGGACTCCGAAACCGAAAGCTATATGTGTCGGACATCTTGACCCCTCAAAAAATTACTAAATATCCCTAGGAAACCCCAAAAATTTGGACTCAAGAAGGTATAGTAGCACAGAGAGAATGGGATTGTAAAATTGGTGTGAAATGATTGAAGAACAGAAGGGGTATATGTAGGGTCAGGCGCGCGCATCGTGCATAGCCAAGAGGCACGCTGCGCACAACGACCTTGTTGGTCCATCTAACTAGTGATGTGTGTCGCGCGTTGGTTTAGCCACCCCCTCCTTCTAGAAGCAGACAAATGTCAACATTTCATGGTCCCACATGTTACCATTGTCTTGGGCCATGTCACTTCGTTTTGCGGGAGAAGGGGTGCCCGACATTACCACGTGGCGCCCTCTCGTGGTGCCACGTCATCGTATCAGGTATTTTCCATAAATCATTGGATGTCCATAACGTTCACATACAAGCTCTGTTTTCAGCGTTCTTTATAACCTCGGTATCCTCTCGACGTGCTCTACAACTTTCATTAAGGTCTCAACATCTAATTATTACTCTAACAAAATTTAATATTTAGACCACTTTAGACTATAAAAGCTCGTGCGAAATTCGTAACTTCTTCATACAAACTTCGTTCCTGATTGTCATTCTATCGACGGGTTCAAATTTATGATATCTTCAATTCTCGTTTAGATTGTGTCGACTAACAATCAACCGATTAGAATCTTGATTTCTATGTCCGCACCATTACGCTGTAACTTCGAAAAATCATAGCTTCCTCTTACGAACTCAAGTTTGGACGTTCTCCATATGCACACACTCGATTTTACGACTACTAGAACTATCATTTGATCGCTTTGGCTAAAAAGTAATTTATCAAAAATTCACTTTTTACGAGATGTAGAGTTGTGCTGGTTTAATCGCGAAACTTCGAAGAAGCACAAATTCTTCATACGAAGTCCGATTTCATTGTTCTATATATATGCAAAATCCTTTCCAAACATACTACAAATTTGGCTAAGATTATTTGTCCAAAATATTCTTCTATAAAAAAAGTCATTTTTAATGTTAATTTAACCTTAATTAACTAGCCCGAATTTGCGGGTGTAACCATGATGTCCACTTCTACCATTACCCAAAGAATCAAAATACAATTTCACCTTGACTTGAATATGGAAGATCATCTCTATTAGATTGGGGAGAATCATTTTCATCCGAACGGAGAAGACCATTTTTATCTTGATTTAACATCTAAAAAATGTGAAAAGAGAAAAATTCAAAATAGTATATTTAAGTCCTTAATTATTAACCTAATATATTAAAAAAGAAATTAGAACAACTTAAAGCATTAGAAAACTCTAGAAAGAAACTAAAGAGTAAATAAATTACAAAGATGTGAAATTGATTGGATTTTTTAACTAATAAACACAAGAAATTACAATTTTTCAGTTTCTACTTTTGAAACAAATGAACGAAAACTCCTTAAGTAGTATGTAATATCGATTTCATAATATCCTTTCTATTAGAATTACACGGCATCAACTCCAACCAATTGAACAATTCTATGATCGATAATACCAAAGGCCTTTCCAGATCTACCAATCTACAAATTCCATCCCAAGTCCTTGCAACGATTTCACACCTTAAGAAAAGATCCTCAACATTTTTTGGCTCACCAACACAGAATGGGCATAAAGAATTATGCACATCAACTCCTTTGCCAATAAGATTCCCTCTTAACAGAAAATATTTCCCTATGTAGGAACAAAACGATTCCATCTTGTGACTTTATTCGCATTCGGAAGAAAATAATCATCCAACCTTTTCTAAATATCACTCACCAAGAAAGTATTGATATCATCCAACCTCCAAGCCTACGAGTCAAGACGATGGTTCAAGGTGGTATTTGAAATCAGCTACACTAACTCCATATGTTGTTGATTCTTCACACCTCCACAAACACTTCTACACCACTACCAAGAATTACCCGTATAATTTAATTTGTCTAAAATTAAACAACTTTTATTTCACTCCAACAGATAAAAATGGGGGACACCATCTTTTAAAGCCATGTCCCCTACCCAAACATCCTTCCAAAATCGAGTAGAGGTTCCATGTACCACCATTTTCACCAAAACCAAATGTGGGATAATTGCTTTGTTATTGAATTCATCCATCGATTTGACATTTCGAGCCCATGCCCCATTTCCAACAACTAAAGATTCACCAAACCGAAATTAACATGAACCTCCATGCACCGCTTTAATCACCTTAACTTACAAATCATTTTTGGCGGTACGAAAGCACCATCTCCACTTTTGTAAAGACACATTATTAAAAATCCTAAGACTCCCAACATCCAGCCCTCCTTTTTGTTTTGAAGCTAACAACCAGTAACGACCCAATTTTCATGTCCAAAAATTTCATTTTTGATTAAGTGATTTGCAAAACATTTGTAACAAATATCATCCGATCATATCATTTAATAAAAACATGTCTCGTATCTGAAAACCGAATCGTAAAAACATAATAATGTCAGAGTAAAAATCCCAGAATAACTCATAATGCGGAAAACAAAGAGTGTGTGTATGATGTGCCGCTACCGCGCCAGCACCTTCCCCTTCGCTGAAGAGGTACCTGAAACCAAAACTATAAACTGTAAGCGCGAATCTTAGTGAGTTCCCCCAACGTACCACATACCATACAACCACATAGCATACATACTGCCAAACAATTCTGGGGTGCCGACCTACCCATGCGGCCATTCTGGGGTGCCGTCCTACCCGTGTCAAGCTATTCTGGGGTACTGACCTGCCCGTCGGTCCTAACAACCGACCCTTGGGGACTATTCCACCTCCTAGTGCTACTATCACATATATCATAACATAAACATATTATCAGACATATCTGGGGTGTCCGAACTACCCTTCGGTCCTAACAACCAAACTTGGGGACTATTCCCCCTACTACGACTATCACATATAACATATCATGCCAGCATATAAACATATCATCACGTACTGTCAGACATATCTTGGGTGTCTGAACTATCCTTCGGTCCTAACAACCGAACTCTACTACTATCACATATAACATATCATGCCAACATATAACATATCAGGTAGTAGCAAACCTAGATTATATCACAAAGACAATCATCTAACATACAACTCTTACTGGTGGGCCGACGTTGTGGCCGTAGACCCACCGCTACTTGAAGGTAACTCACCTCGAACAAGCAGCCACTGATAATCAGTGTGGGACATCTCTGTCTGCTGTTGCTCTGGAAATCCTCCAACTACAATCCGCCACAAACACTTAGTGAGAAACTGGCATCTACTCTTAGGGTAAAACGACTATTCTACCCCCATTTAAGTCCAAGCCAAAGTCAACTTAAAGTTGACCCAACTCGCCGAGTTAGGCCGTCAACTCGCTGAGTCCCTCACCCTTTACTTGTCCTTATCCATGACCCCACTCGTCGAGTTAGGCCGTCAACTCGACGAGTTCTTTCCTCCTAGGAACATCACATGAACAGTCATCCGACTCGCCGAGTTGATGAACAACTCACCGAGTTCACCTTCATCTGATGAACAAGTTCTCTCCTCGACTCGCCGAGTTGATGAACAACTCGTCGAGTTCATCTTCATCCTTAAGAACATTTCTTTGGACTCGTCGAGTCTGCTCATGCACTCGTCGAGTCCCATGAATTTCCAGAACAATGGCTTGGCTCAGAACATTGGGTCACTCCCCGGGACTCCCTCAAACCTTTCCATACTCAACTGGGTCCTTTTGACCCTCAACTGATATGGGACAAAAACCTTGGACTCGCAGAGTCCAAGGATGGACTCGTCGAGTCGGCCACATCTTCTCACTAAATCTTCGATTTTTGATGTACAACCCTTGATCAAAAGATAGATCTATGCTTCTACAATCGATCTAGCACGTAAAGTTACAACCTTTACCTGCTTGCATGGGACTTTGAGCTCAAAAGGTCCTAAAACAAGCTCTTACAATGCATGGGGCCTTCTTTGAGTGCAAAAGCCACTCCTCTCTGACTTGCGACCCCTCTAAGGACCTAGATCTGAAACATCAACCCCCCAACCATGCTTGCAATCATGGTTGGTGACCAAAATGGATTAGAAAAGCCCTAAAACTCCACAAAATGGTATATCTCAAAAGAACAAACAAGGTATAGACTTTATACCTTCTTTAGCCTGCAAATGATTATCAAAATCGGATCCCTCTGGCCTCGTCTTGATCCTTCAAGCTTTTCCTTCCTTCCTGGGATCACAAAAGCATCAAAATCACTCCAAATGCCTTAGATTGATTCCATAACGGCTAGGGTTTGCTATGGGGGTCTTCTGGGAGAAATTCGGACGAAGGAGACCGAGTTAAGGTGTTTAAATAGGGTGCAAACCCTCGGGTTAGGGTTTTTGTCCAGACAGGGCCTACTCGCCGAGTCCGGGACCCGACTCGTTGAGTCCACAGCTTAAACCCCGCGTCTCATCCTGCTTCTACTTGGCGAGTTGGTCCTTCCACTCGCCGAGTCCAAGGCCAAAATGCAAAACATTTTAAAGAATTAATAAAAGAACACGTACCAAGAACCAGGTGCTACAAATCTCCCCCACTTATTTTAGAATTCGTCCTCGAAGTCTGCTGCTCGATCCTGAAACAGCTCGGGGTAATGCTCCATCATCTCGTCCGTCGGCTCCCAAGTCCACTCCGACCCCTTTCGGTGCTGCCATTGCACCTTCACGAGTTCCACTCTTTTGTTCCTCAACTCCTTCGACTTCCGGTCGAGGATTTCCACCGGTCGCTCAATGTAATTCAGGCTGCCATCGACCTGAATGTCCTCTAAGGGTACCACTGCTGAGTCGTCCACCAGGCACTTCCGCAGTTGGGAGACGTGGAAAGTGTTGTGGATCTGGCTGAGTTCGGTTGGCAGATCCAGCCTATACGCCACCTTGCCCACCCAGTCTATAACCCTGAACGGTCCAATGTACCTGGGGCCCAACTTGCCCCCCTTCTTGAATCGGATAACGCCTTTCCATGGCGACACCTTTAGGAGAACCATATCCCCGACCAGGAACTCCAGATCTGATCGGCGCTTATCGGCATAGCTTTTCTGCTGACTCTGAGAAGTATGAAGCCTGCTCCAGACCTGCTGAATCTTCTCTGTCGTGTTAAGCACCACCTCAGTGCTCCCCATTACCCTTTGGCCAACCTTGCCCCAACATATCGGGGTCTTGCACTTCCTCCCATATAGTATCTCGAAGGGAGGACAATCAATGCGCGCATGATAACTATTGTTATAGGAGAACTCTGCCAATTGAAGGTAGGTATCCTAACTACCCCTGAAGTCTAACACGCATGCTAGCATCATATCCTCCAGGGTCTAGATGGTCCGCTCGCTCAGACCATCCGTCTACGGGTGAAAGGCGGTGCTAAAATGCAGATGAGTACCCAGCTCGTCATGAAACTTCTTCCAAAACCTGGAAGTGAACTACACATCCCTGTCTGAAATCACAGAAACTGGCACACCATGCCGCACCACCACCTCCCAGATATAGATGGCGGCCAACTTCTTGTCCAAGACGCTCTCCTGAATCGGGATAAAATGGGCGCTCTTGGTCAATCGGTCAACGATGACCCAGATCGAATCCACTCCCTGCGCGGTCCTGGGAAGCTTTGTGATAAAATCCATCGTGATGTCTTCCCATTTCCATAGCGGAATATCCAACGGCTGCATCTTGCTGTGAGGTCTCTAATGCTCAGCCTTGACCTTCCTGCAGGTCTAGCACCGCACCACGAACCATGCCATATCCCGCTTCATGTAGGGCCACCAATAGTCCAGACGAAGATCCCTATACATCTTTGTCGCCCCAGGATGAATGGAGAACCGAGATTTTTGCGCCACCTCCATCAGAACCTGGTGCACACCCCCGTGGGATGGCGCACACCTCTGTGGTATCGCACCCACACCCTACAATGTAGTTTTAGTAATCCTCGGCTATCATAGTTGAAGGAGGAAACCTGCCCTACTATCCGCTTGCTCTTTCGATGCTCCTCCTTCATGGCCTCCTGCTGGGCCTCCCGAATCCGCTCCAACAGCGGAGTTACCACTGTCATCCTCAGACAGATATCCCTGATCGGCGCTGCCTTGCGGCTAAGCACGTCGGCCACCACATTGGCCTTCCCCGGATGGTAAAGGATCTCTCAATCGTAATCCTGTACCACGTCCATCCACCGACGCTGCCTCATGTTTAGATTCGGCTGAACCATGAGGTACCTTAAACTCTTATGGTCTGTTTAGATGGTATAACGAACCCCATAGAGGTAATGACGCCAAATCTTGAGAGCGAATACAACAGCCCCAAACTCTAAATCATGCGTCAGGTAGTTCGGCTCGTGAGGATTCAGCTGCCTCGACGCGTAGGCGATGACCTGCCCTCTCTGCATCAATACTGCGCCCAAACTTGAGATGGACGCATCACAGTACACAACAAAATCCTCCATGCCCTATGGCAGGGCTAAGATTGGCGCCTTGCACAATCTCCATCTCAGTGTCTCGAACGCGGCCTGCTGCTTAGGCCCCCAACGAAAGACCACGGCCTTCCTTGTTAGCCTGGTCAGGGGTACGACTGTCTCGGAGAAATCCTGGATGAATCTCCGATAGTAGCCGACTAATCCTAGGAAACTCTGAATCTCAGATGGAGACTTCGGAACCTCCCATCTCATCACGGCCTCCACTTTGGTCCGGTCCACTGAGATCCCATCCTAGTTGACAAGATGCCCAAGGAACTGCACCTCGCGCAACCAGAACTCACACTTGGAGAACTTAGCATACAAGTTCTCCCTCTTTAACATCTCTAGAACCTCTCGCAGGTGCTCCTCGTGCTCCTCCTGCGTCTTGGAGTAAACTAAGATTTCATCAATAAACACTATCACAGACCGGTCTAACATCGGTCTACACACGTGGTTCATGAGGTCCATGAATGTGGCAGGAGAATTGGTGAGCCCGAAGGGCATCACAACAAACTCGTAGTGGCCATAGCGCATCCGAAACGCAGTCTTCTGTACATCCTCCTCTTTGACCCTCATATGATGATATCCTGAACGTAGATCAATCTTGGAGAACCAAGATGCTCCCTGTAGCTGATCAAAGAGGTCATCAATCCTCGGGAGTGGGTAGCGGTTCTTCACCATTATCTTACTCAGCTCCCGATAATCTATACACATCTGATGCAACTCGTCCTTCTTTTTCACAAACAGAATCGGGGTTCCCCAGGGTGAACTACTCGGTTTAATGAATCCCTTGTCTAACAGCTCCTGCAGCTGTGTAGACAACTCCTGCATCTCAGGAGGAGCCAACCGATACGGTGCCCTGGCTATAGGAGCCGCACCAGGGACTAGGTCGATCCTGAACTCCACCTGCCTCTCCGGAGGTATCCCTGGCAACTCCTCGGGGAATACATTCGTAAACTCTCGCACTACGGGCACATCATCCACTGTCGCCTTACTCGCCTCCTGGGTGTCTATGACATAAGCGACATATCCTGCGCAACCCTGCTGAAGGTAACGCCTAGCTCTTGGTGTTGAACGTACTGTTGGTCCTTGCTGTGGCCTCTCGCCCTGAACTACCAACTCTCCCCCACTTGGGGTCCTGATTCGAACCAGCTGTTGCGCGCAATCTATCACTGCCCCATTGGGGCTCAACCAATCCATGCCTGTAATCACCTTGTTCCCTCTCAAAGGAATAGGAACCAGGTCTACCAAGTAACGCTCCTCGAATAATCTCAGCACACAATCTCGGAATATCCTCTATGCTCGCACCGATCGGTCATCTGCAATCTCTACCTCTAAAGGGCAATCCAACATAGCCGAAGACTCAGGAAACTTCTTGCTAAGCGCAAGAGTGACAAATGATCGGGTAGCCCCCGAATCAAATAATACCTGAACTGGGATACCGTTCACATGGAACAATCCTAAACATAACACATACATAACATATCAAAATCACAACAGCATATCATAATAGCATAAATAAGAAGTCATACCCGTCACCACATCTGGTGCAGTGCGTGCCTCCTCGGTAGTCAACTGGAAGGCCCGGCTCCTCACCACTGGAGCCTCAGTCTTGGCCTGCCGTCCATCAGTAATCCGCAGGGTCGTTGGTGCTGGCGCCTTCACCAGCGCTGCTGCTATCAACTGAGGGGGCAGTTGGCCTTCTTGTGGCCCCTCTGGTTGCAGTGAAAACACAACAACTCAGACGTCTGAATAACCGGTGCAGGGGCGGTACAATCCCTGCTGAAGTGCCCCGTCTTGCCGCACTTGTAGCAGCCCGACGATCCCAATCTACACGCCCTCTCATGTGGCCTGCCGCATTTCCTGCAGCGGCGTGGTCCTGACTGGACTTTCGGCCTACCATTTGATCCCTTGGGCTTCTTCCCCGAAGCCCAGTTGTCTGCCCCTCCTTTACCTTCCTCTTCCAGACATGCTCCAGATCGATCTCCCTCTCCATTTCCCTGACAATCATGGAATCCAGGGTAGAGCAAGCTGAAAAACTAACATGCTCCCGAATGTCGGCTCACAACATGTCTTGATAGTGGGTCCTCCTCATATCCTCATCTCCCGCATACTGGGGCACCAGCAATGCCCTCTCCCGGAACTTGGCGGTGATCTCCGCCATAGTCTCCGTAGTCTATCTCATGTCCAAAAACTTTCTGGCCAGCTGCTGAAGCTCTACAGTTGGTGCAAACCCCACCCTGAATCTGGTCACAAAGTATGACCAGGTCATAGCCTCCACAGCCAAGGCTCCTAATGAGTCACCAACAGACTCCCACCAGTCTCTAGATCTGTCTATCAAACACCCTGCTGCATATCTCACCTTCGACCCCTTGGGGCAGAAGCTGGTCAGCTGTGCGGACTCAATGTCTGCAATCCATCGTCTGGCAGCAATGGGTTCCTTCGCCCCATGGAAATCCGGCGCACCACTGCCCCTAAAGTCCTTAAAGGACAGTGTGCGGGATCCTGACTGGCTGGTCACCATGTCACTCCTGAACGCCCTAAGGCGATCCTCCACCAGCTCAACAATCCTTTCCTTGATCGACCCAAAAATGACCGGGGTCGCATCAAGGATGCCTCTAGTGATCTCAGACGCGATGTACTCGCGTAATTTCTCATCCACTGGTTCGGAGCCTGAACCCGAACCCGAACCCGATCACTCTCCGGAACTGCCAACTGCTGGCCTGGAATGTAGTACCACCATTGTACAACACACCATGACAACCGTTAGTGATACTAGTACATCTAGAGGGATCACACCCATCACAGGTTCATTGGTCTTGCCTCAGCCCTCCTTAATTCGAGTACGAATCCTCTACTTTCAGTAGTACGGGCCCATACTACTCTCCACATCTATCCGTACTTTCCTCAAGGACTGCCTTGACTCCACCAAGTCCCTTATTCCCGTGCTGATCTCTGCTATTCTCATCCTAGGCTTGCCCTAGGGAATTCTCTGACTCCATCCCAACCGGTCCTCAGCTGATGAAGGCCTCCTAGTAATGCCAATTAGCCATTACCTAAATACCATCACATGTAATGAGGCTCGGATAATCCTTTGAGTAAAAGACTCGTCCCTACAACGGTTAGACTCAAACGAGAGTTGCGCAATAGGGCCAAATCCAGCACTCTGGGATTTTTCAATCCTAATCACATGTGACGCGACTTACTCACCTAATGGCTAACTCCCATCACTCAGAGCCCAACAATCACGAAGCAAGCAGCTTTCGGACACAAGAAACTACTCAAGCAACTCTATTCTCCTAATGAGAAACTATACCACCATACAATTTTGTGCTCATACTACCAGGCATAACCTAACAGGCTATCCTACTACTATCTACTCAATACTAGCATGCAATTCTCATAAGATAAAGCACATAAAGCAGGCACATAAGGGATCATTCCTGGATCCTTAGTCCTATTCTAGCATGCTATTCTACTGCAACTGATAAACATAATATAAACTTGTATGGGTACTTTGGGGAATACTTATGTAACATCTCAAAAATCAGGTATACCTTGTGAACCTTCTTCTTTGAATAATTTTCATATTTAGCCCTTGAGAAGAAGATGCTTGGTTGACAGGTACACAGGGCGTACTGGGGTGTACGCTTAGCGTACTTGTCCGCATTTTGATCGTGAAGGATTTCCAGGTACGCGGGGCCCGACCCAAAAAAGGAACCTGAATCCTTTGAGCCTCCCTATTTAAAGAACCTTATGACCCTTTGTTGGCCACCTTTCTCCAGAGTTTTATCTTCTCAAAACCCTAGATCTCATTCATATAGCAAGGAAGTGCCTTGGAGAGCTTGTTGGTGTGTTCTTAGCCATTGGAGTAAAGTGAAAAGCTTTGGAAGAGAAAGAGTTAGAGCTCAAGCTTGTAGATCCGAGTTTAGCAGTGGGAAAAGCTCCAGTTTGAGCTATAAAGCTTCATGCTTTCCATCTTTTCTGTTTGTTCCATAAGAAGGATGTTTTAGGGTTATTGTCCCCCAAGTTTATGGCTTTATGAGTTGTTGAGTTCTTGGAAGTCGAGATCTATCCCATGCTAGCTCATTTAGGGTTGTTATGTGATAAAAATCCAGTCTTGGTTGTCAAAAGTTGTTCATGCATGCGTTATGGACCTTTAAAGGTTGGAAATGGAGTGGTTTGGGTGTTGGTGACTTCCACAGCCATGCAAAGGCTTAAAGTCACCGACTTTATGGATTAAGCCGTATTAGAGAAGTCAGATCTGGAATTTGGACACAAGTCTTAACTGATTAAGACCCAAAAATCAAAGAAGACTAAAATTGGAAGTTACGTCGGGCGTAATCCCAGTACAGGTTTGGTACGCATAGTGTAACCCGGAGAGGGTTGACTTTTGTTGACTTTTAGGGTTTGGTCAATATTTGGGTCGTTGAGCCATGAGAGGGGTATAATGGTCTTTTACCCTTCTGAGAGTGCCTAGAGAGAGTTTAGTCTAGCCTTTGCGAGTGGTATTGATTTGGGTGTTTATTCCATGTGATTAGGCGGAGGCTAGACCAGATTTTACCGAGACACATGAGGTGAGTCTTCTCACTATACTTTTCCTTGAGTGGTAATTAGAGCAATGTGATAGAGTTATTGTATGCTATCTATGTGATGTGTTGCACTGCATTATTTTTATGTAATTTATGTTGTGTGTATATCAGAGTTTGGACTGGAAGGTCCACAGAGCTAGGACCAGAGGATCCATAGAGTTAGGGCCCAAGGGCCCATAGAGTTATAGCCTCGAGTGGCTAATATGTGTTATATGTGGTATTTTGGGGGACTCACTAAGCATTTATGCTTACAGTGTTTTGTGTTATGTGTTTCACGTACTAGTGACGATCTTGGGAAGGCGCCGACATGATCCGTACACATACTCGGAGTTTGATATATTCTTTTGATCTTGGGATATGTTTTATGAATTGAGATGTGATACATTGAGATATTTATAGTAATTATGAATGGAAATGTGAAAAATTGTTTAAATTTTTACGGTGTTACGACTTACTTGAGCTCGGCCGGTTGCACACATCACACACTTTGATCTTTCTTAAAACTCTTTATTCAAAGTCATTTTCTTTGTAAAAATCTTTTAATCCCTCGATTTGAGTCTAGACACCCCTAAGGGTGTGTCCGAATCCCTCAAACCAGGGCTCTAATACCAACTTGTAACGACCCAATTTTCACTTCCAAAAATTTCATTTTTGATTAAGTGATTTGCAAAACATTTGTAACAAAATATCATCCGATCATATCATTTAATAAAAACATGTCTCGTATCTGAAAACCGAATCGTGAAAACATAATAATGTCAGAGTACAAATCCCAGAATAACACATAATGCGGAAAACAAAGAGTGTGTGTATGATGTGCCGCAACCGCGCTAGCTCCTTCCCCTTCGCTGAAGAGGCACCTGAAACAAAAACTGTAAACTGTAAGCACAAATCTTAGTGAGTTCCCCCATCGTACCACATACCATACAACCACATAGCATACATACTGCCAGACAATTCTGGGGTGCCGACCTACCCATGCGGCCATTCTGGGTTGCCGTCCTACCCATGTGGCCAATCTGGGGTGCCGTCCTACCCGTGTGAAGCCATTCTGGGGTGCTGACCTGCCCATCGGTCCTAACAACCGACCCTTGGAGACTATTCCACCCCCTACTGCTACTATCACATATATCATAACATAAACATATTATCAGACATATCTGGGGTGTCCGAACTACCCTTCGGTCCTAACAACCAAACTTGGGGACTATTCCCCCTACTACCACTATCACATATAACATATCATGCCAGCATATAAACATATCATCACGTACTGTCAGACATATCTGGGGTGTCTAACCTACCCTTTGGTCCTAACAACCGAACTCTACTACTATCACATATAACATATCATGCCAACATATAACATATCAGGTAGTAGCAAACCTAGATGATATCACAAAGACAATCATCTAACATACAACTCCTACTGGTGGGCCGGCATTGTGGCCGTAGACCCACCACTACTGGAAGGTAACTCACCTCGAACAAGTAGCCGTTGATAATCTGTGTGGGAAGTCTCTGTCTGCTGCTGCTCCGGAAATCCTCCGGCTACAATCCCCCACAAACACTTAGTCAGAAACTGACATCTACTCTTAGGGTAAAATGACTATTCTACTCCCATTTAAGTCCAAGCTAAAGTCAACTTCAAGTTGACCCGACTTGCCGAGTTGGACTGTCAACTCGCCGAGTCCCTCACCCTTTACTTGTCCTTATCCATGACCCCACTTGTCGAGTTGGGCCGTTAACTCGACGAGTTCTTCCCTCATATGAACATCACATGAAAAGTCATCCGACTCACCGAGTTGATGAACAACTCGTCGAGTTCACCTTCATCAGATGAACAAGTTCTGTACTCGACTTGCCGAGTTGATGAACAACTCGTCGAGTTCATCTTCATCCTTAAGAATATTTCCTTGGACTCGCCGAGTATGTTCATGCACTCGTTGAGTCCCATGAATTTCCAGAACAGTGGCTTGGCTCAGAACGTTGGGTCACTCCCCGGGACTCCCTCAAACCTTTCCATACTCAACTGGGTCCTTTTGACCCTCAACTGATATGGGACAGAAACATTGGACTCGCCGAGTCCAAGGATGGACTCGTCGAGTCGGCCACATCTTCTCACTAAATCTTCGATTTCCGATATACAACCCTTGATCAAAAGATAGATCTATGCTTCTACAACCGATCTAGCACGTAAAGTTACAACCTTTACGTGCTTGCATGGGACTTTGAGCTCAAAAGGTCCTAAAACAAGCTCTTACAATGCATGGGGCCTTCTTTGAGTGCAAAAGCCACTCCTTTCTGACTTGCAACCCCTCTAAGGACCTAGATCTGAAACATCAACCCCCAACCATGCTTGCAATCATGGTTAGTGACCAAAATGGCTTAGAAAAGCCCTAAAACTCCACAAAATGGGATCTATCAAAAGAACAAACAAGTCATAGACTTTATACCTTCTGTAGAGTACAAATGATGCTCAAAATTGGATCCCTCTAGCCTCCTCTTGATCCTTCAAGCTTTTCCTTCCTTCCTTGGATCACAAAAGCACCAAAATCACTCCAAATGCCTTAGATTGCTTCAATAACGGTTAGGGTTTGCTATGGGGGTCTTCTGGGAGCAAATGGGATGAATGAGGATGAGTTAAGTGTTTAAATAGGGTGCAAACCCTCGGGTTAGGGTTTTTGTACATATAGGGCCTACTCGCCGAGTCCGGGACACGACTCGTCGAGTCCACAGCTTAAACCCCGCGTCTCATCCCGCTTCTACTCGGCGAGTTGGTCCTTCAACTCCCCGAGTACAAGGCCAAAATGCAAACCATTTTAAATAATTAATAAAAGAATATGTACCAAGAACCCGGTGCTACACAATCGGTCCCACTTTATCCACGAGATCTTCCTATCTTCATTATCTGAACCCCAAAAAAACAAGCTCTTAGAGTTTCTACACCCTTCGTAACTGTAATAGGTAATAAAAATATAGACATATAATAAATGCTCACCCCCAAGAACCCGAAGGTTTTTGTTGCATAAAATAAATTGTTTTTCACAAAAACTGGCTAAGGAAGCTTTAAAATTTCTTATAAATTTCGAGTGTGACAACAAAACAAACCATCAAGGATCCTTTTAAAGAGGTTAAAATGATATTATAACAACCGTAGGGTGTTTAGAAAATACAACCTTTGTAGCCTTTGGACCCTCTTGGATTTACGGTGTTGAAGTAGATGGCAAGAACAAGGAGCTTGATCTTTTCTACAAGTAATCCACCAACAAGAATAAGGTACCAAAATTGCTAGATTTCTTCTTGTACAACTTTGTTCTTTAAGCCTTAAGTGCTTAAACAATTAAGCACTAAAAGTAAGACACAAAGTAAACACCAAAAGCTAGTAATTTCTTCAAAAGAGAAAAGAACTCCATGCTCTTTGTTGCTCACAGTTTTGAGATAAAAAAGGGAAGAAGATTTTAGACCAAAAACGTGTTTCTTCTTCATGCATAAGACCCTCTATTTATAACCTCATCCAAGCATGGCCTTCTAAATATTATATTCAAAAGTATGGGCTATAAATGGAGACATGGGGAACATTATGTTGGAGATTGACAAGAAACCTCCATCCTTCTTACAACTTTTGGCCATGTCTCCTAAAGAGGACAAAAATTGTCTACTAGTCTTTTAACCATGGTAGAATAAGCCTTTGATTTAATCATGGTTAACCAAAGTGTCCAAAACTTTGTACATGACTTATTTTATAATACATTATCATATTAAGATTATTTTTCTACTTTTTAAATTATTGTTTTCATAGAACAATAATTTTTCTCTAATTAAATACAAGAGTTGAATTTCTTTATTAATATCAAATATACAATAAATATTCAATAACTACCAACTTGATTAAGGTGTGACCCTATAGGATCATATGTTATTAGCAATGTCACTCAATAATGATTCTTGGGCATATAGATCCAACAAAACCGACTTAAGTAACATCAAACGAGCACCAACTGACATCAGCCACACCTTACAACTAGACAACTTATTCTCAAATCTCTGAATAATCTTATTCCAACCGTTACTTCTAGACACATTATTAGCGATAGGAATACCAAGGTACAAGAAAGGTAATTTTCCCGTTTTACAACTAGCCGCTACCGCAAATTGCTCCACTTCCTAGGATTAGTTTCCTAACCCAAAAAAATTGAACTTGTGCAGATTAATCCAAAGGCCTGAAACCAAATAAAAACATTGAAGTAAACGAACTATGTTTGTAATATTTTTTTTTGTAGACCATTCACTCAAGAAAATGATGTTATGCGCATAAAAAAGATGTGAAACACAAAGTTCATGATCACCAATATTTGCACCAACACGAAAAATAGCTTGAATTGCATCTAATATCGACACATGCAAACCCTCCATATCCAAGATGAATAGAAACTAAGATAATAGATTTCCTCGTCTCGACCCGCTTTCTAAAGTAAATTCTTTAGTCAGACAGTCATTTAATAAAATGGAAGATCTAGTTGAAACTATTTTGGGTAGGTAAAAACATTTTGACCAATTTCAATCGCATGAAACAACTAGAACTCTTGAAATTTTCATTGAAACGTCAATGGCATGTATAATCTTTGATATTGCTCTTACCAATTGTGAGTGAGATGTCATGGATCTCAGTTAAGATGTATATAACCATGAAAACCCACTCAAACACCCTCGGTTGATTTATGATCTCTTATTGATGTGTCGGTTAACCACAAATGCTCAATCAACATTTATAAATATGAGTTGTTTCATCATTTAATCTTTATAGTCCCACACTAGTGTGTTAGTTAACGACACAGACTCCAATAATGACTCATAAAGAAATAATGTGCATTTTCATGGATTGGCATACATTTCACATTTTTCCTAAAGTAACTAGAGTGGGATTTTTGAAAATTTTTCTAATACTTTATTAATTATACTTTTAATCTTTTATGACATATCAAACCCGTTCAGCTAACGACCCACCACCACACAAAGAAGCGGTGGATAAAAATGTCAACCATTCCATGGTCATTTATAAGTCGTTTTCTTATATATCTCTTATAGTGTGGATTCGTGAAAGAGGCCTACTATTTATTTGATTGACTTTTGTTACACATATAATATTAAAGTTATAATACATATGTATAAGGTGTATTTTAAACATTGTAATGTCTTCAAGGTTTAATATTTATTTAAATTAACTATTAACTAATTAATCTTTTAAACCGATTAATAATTTCTCTTTGTCTTTTAATTAAACTATTAATTAAATTAATTAAATCATTTAAATAAATTATGGATTTAATATTTATCTTTTGAATAAAACTAATTAAATCAAATATTAAAATCCATTAGGATAATTCATTCAATTATCTTACAACTAGAATTTAGGGTTTTTTCTATTTATTTGCACAAAATGCAAAATAGGCTTTAGGCATATCTAGTACAATAAAAATCAGATTTTAACAATTCAAATAACATATAATCACTAAAATACTACCTAGATTAGGATTTATCAAATAAAAGGCATGAAAACCGAAAAACAGAAAAGCATGGAGTGCTTTTTTCAAAAAAAAAAAAAACAAACAAACAAAACTTGTTTCATGTCATGCACAATCAATTGTAAGACCTACGTTCTGATACCACTGATGGAATTTTAAGGTTACAACTTCAATGTACTTGTGGAAATTCTCTTAACTCTTAAGGGTACATACAACCTAAGTATCTATATCTTTACAATTAAAAGCAACAGACAATTAACTACTAGAACCCTATATCATAATCAAAATTCATGAGATTAGGGTTACATACCTTTTGAATTGTTATAGAAAACAATTCATTGAATCATTTCCTTTTAGTCTTAAAAAAGCAAGCATCAAAAATATGATGCCTCTAATGGTTCACACCCAAACCTAGAAACCCTAAAATGAAGAGGAGAGAGAGGAAGGAGGAAGAAATTTAGGCTCTAAGCCGCTTGGAAGAGTATGAACTAAATTTATCGTCTTTGGGGTCCTATTTATAGTGTGGATAACATAAGGGAAACCCTAGATTTGAGTAATAAAATAATACTATTTTATCTATTCAAATATGGTAATCATTATCAGTTAAGAAGCGTTCCAAAACCCTTGCAAAAACCGTCCTGGCCTATATTGGTTCTAGAATTTTCTGTCCCTATTCAATTATGAACAATTATAATTCAACCCTTGGACCTTTATTTAATTATAACTAATCCATAAATTAACTCCAATTAAATCTGATTTATTCTAAATTAATTCTTATTGATTTCATATAAATTAACAAATCTATTATTTGATTATTGATCTCATATTTTTTACTATTTCTAGTTATGAGGGAAACCCAAAAAGGAATTTGCTTTTAATTACAAGGTTATACAAATTTAGTTATGAGCTTAGACACCTTAATCCAATAGATTATTTACTCAATGCACCCATACATCTCTCATGTATGTAAATCTCATATTCTCATCTTGTTAATCTTGACGAATAAATATTTCACATGATATGATATATTTACGTCTCATAGTTTATCATGTAATTTGTCATAATCTCAACGAGAAATCTCTTTTAAATGATACATACACATAATGTAACACATTCATCTCTCATGGGTTCACCATGCACATTTCATATACTCAATCAAGTTTACATCATGCACCAACTTAAGCTATATAATTACTATCTAATAATTCCACGGTCTATAATAGCAAGTTCATCTCTATTTATCAATTTCATGAGTTAAATCAAGAATTAGCCACCTTGTTAAAGGTCTATGTGGAAGATATTCAAAGCTTTTAACCTCTTTGTCTATAAATTTTACTTGATTCCCAAATCACAATCAACTCATATTCATCAATGGTCAAGTCAATTAAATTGCTTAGCTCATATATACATATACATATATCATCTCTTTTAGGTATCAATGCTATCATCTTAAACTTACATAACTCATACATAAATCAAATGTCTACACTCTTAATAGTTTATTCTCATCAGTTATAAACACCAAATACATCATCTTTTAACACCAAATAACATAATTCATCAAGTTGTCTTCTATATCTATGTATTCTTGACCCCATGGATTAAACTTCCATTTTAATTTCTACTTTTTGTTTTGGGGGTTAATTTTTTTTCGTTGTAGAGAAATCATGTCATACATATACCAACAACATGTCGTCTACAAGGATGCATTTTTAAAAAAGGCTATAGATGGGACTTATCGCATCTATAGATACAGATATAGATGGGATAATTGTCACCTCTACATGGTCGCTAGGATAGGATTTGTTTCTTGTAGTGAGTTAAGATGGAATAACTCGATATGGCCATACTTATATGTTTAACTGAAGAATAAAATGTTATACAAGTTTACAATTAGAATCGAAAAACACCTAACTAATTATTATAGTAAATACGAAACTACTAGATACAAACACAACAAAAGTAACCCACATGATATTTAATTACCGGAAAGCGGACTCACTTGTAAATAAATTTGAAGGAATTCAAATTCTTCATATCAAAGATCCATGGTTTCGTATCCGGCTGTTGCTATTTGTTTTTTTTTATTATTATTATTTTGTTCTGATGTTAGATTTTGGATTTCGGATATCAATAATACACTTGGATGATTCTAGAATCGGGTATGAGAAAAACATTCTAAAGTCTGGGATATCGACCACATATCCTCTATCCTAGGTATTAGGAAATCCGATTTGGGATAATCAAAGAAAATCAATTTGGAATCGCAAGCATATAACAATCCTAAAACATATAATTATCTTGTTTTGTGATGTTTTTATTAGGGATAAATTTTAAAGAGAGAAGAAAAGAGTTTTCCTGATGTTTAAAAACTCATGCAACGCCAAATTTTCTAATATATACGGTGTAGAAGACAACTATGTAGGAAAAACTGACGTCCCTTTTTAATGGACGTAAACAGTGGGTTTTAGCATGAAATTTCGGTCTGGCCTTTTTTCTCTGTATTGATTATTTTCCATTTTGAGGGCTATTCCTTGACCCCACCCGCTGACCAGTTAGCAAAACCCTGTCATGGGCTTTGCCCATTTGGTCCCACTAGACAGGGATGAAACACAAGCACTTAAACTAGAATGGCCGAAATAAAAATTTCAAAACAAAACATGTAAAGATGATAGATTAATTTTCTAGAGATATGCACAACATAAAAGTTAGCAAATAACTACATTTGCATAATAATATAATATAACAATCCACAAATATCTACTATAAACAACTTTATATTCTATAAAAAAAAGTAATTTTAACAAAAATAAATTAATATAACAAAATGGACAATTAATAGATACATGTATATTATAAAATTCTAACCATACAAATTTATTTTGTTTGGTGGATTTATATTTTAAGTTTTATTTACCATACAATTTTGGTTACCCATGTTTCATACTAATTAATTGTATATATGAATCTTAATAATTATTTTAGTTGTTTTTCATTTATATTTTAAAACAATAACAAATCATAAGAATTAACGAAATTTTTTTTTATTCACTATCAATTTCTATATGTTAACTATGACATAAAGAAGGAGAAGACAAAAGATGAAGGGAATACCAAACAACTACATCTTCTTTGTTACTCTGACGGAGAGGAAAAATAAAAGATCAAACGGCAACTGAAAGTGCACAGAGGTAACAAGCAATAGTAACGCAATCGACAGAGAGAGCAGGTGATCCTACGGAGGTGGCGAGCAGTTTGCCAACCAACATAAAGAGAGAGAGAGAGAGAGAGAGAGAGAGAGCATTGAAATTGCATGCAGTTCAGCAATCGATGAGGAGGCTAGAAGTGGAGGCGGCGTTTCAGGTCAGCTTTCAGATTTCTTTTCCCAACGGTCGAAATAAACTCTTATGATTTATTGTTTTATTGAACACAAAGCTTATTATATTATAGATTGGTGGATGATTATAGTGTTTTAAGAGTAGTTTCTTGATTGATTTAGTTTCCTAAACAAATAAGATTGGATTTGATCTTTTGCAGTGATTTTCAGAATTCCTGTTGATTATTGTTTATATAGTCTCTTAGTTAATAACTAGTACTATCTCCGTCACAAATTAATTGTCCACATTTTACCTTTGAAATTTTTATTCTTAAACTTTTACGTTAAATATTTTTGTTTTTAATAGATAGTTCTTTATGCAAGATATATGAATAAATTATATTTTAAATGTATTTTAATTGTTATAAGCATTATCAAGTAAAATATAACACAAATAAAAATATTTAAAATCAAAGTTAAAGAAAAAAGACTTCAAAAATCAAAAATTGACAATTAATTTTGGACGTAGGGAGGATATATATATATATATATATATATATATATATATATATATATATATATATATATATATATATATATATATATATATATATTTCGTTTTAAATTATCATTAAAACCATAGTAAACCAAAGCATCTCATAAAAACATAAGTGATAATAACTCAAAACATCATGTCAATATACTGTATCAAATCACATGTCCAAATATCAGAGTAAATCATCACAGGCTAAATGTTGTGATGTGAGCAATGCAGTCATCCCGAGCTCTTCACTTTGCTACCGGAAGTACCTGAAACCAAAACTGTAAACTGTAAGTACGAAGCTTAGTGAATCTCCCCAAACTACCACATACCATACACATAACATATAACATGTAGTTAGGAGATACGGGCATCACCCACACTCAAGGAGATACGGGCCCCAACCCACACTCGGCTAACTATAAGATACGGACCTCACCCACACTCAGCTATCCATGAGATACGGGCCTCGCCTACACTCAGCTGGCTAGGAGGTATGGGCCTCGCCCACGCTCCTCTATCTGGAGGATACGGGCCCCCACGCACACCCCACTATCTAAACATATATACAAGTATCACACATACAACAAGTATATCATAATCTACCAATTCGTACACACACTCAGATAATACTAGGATATAGGCGCTGCCAAACTTCGCTACTAATCATAAACGAGTCTGAGATACGGGCCCTGCCCACACTTAGCTACTAATCATGATACATACTCTACACTGTCCGACATTGGTGCCTTTGACCCGTTCCTACTGAAGGAAACTCAATTCGCAAAGCTGACTGTTAAATCTCGCGGTGAGGAATCTCTGACGACTGCTCCAATGACTCCTCGGCGATCATTAACACATTAACTCTTAGTCAAACTCCAATAATCCCTCTGAGGGTAAAATAAACATTTTACCTCTGGTCAAAGTCAGCAGTCTGGTCAAAGTCAACATTCTGGTTGACTCAACTCGCTGAGTTCCATAAATCAAAAACCTTGAAATCGCGATCCAACTCGTCGAGTCATCCCCCCTGACTCGCCTAGTTCCCTAGCTACTCATAGTCGTGATTAGGCGAGTCAACTCGTTGAGTCATCCTTAGACTTGTCGAGTTCTACCATGTTTAGAATCGGGGCAAATCGACTCAACTCGTCGAGTTTCTCTATGAAGTCGACAATTTCTCTGTCTATTTGGGCCATCTTAACGGATTAAGCCCCTACACTTCAGATCTAAGCTCCTTGTTTCTCATACACACTGAAAACGTCATTTTAAGGGTAAAGTTTCTAACTTTACTCGTTAATACCCTCATTTAATAGGTTTGGTTCAAACCCTAACTCTTTAGAACATAGATCTTGGTCCACAAGTCATCCATACTCCAAACTTATTTTCGTAATATTAGAATATTGGATTAGTCGGTATGTGAACGTTGGTTTGGAAATCCACGTTAGGGAAATTCACTTTACAAAAATAAAAATTAAAAAATAATCAATTTAGAATACTATTTCGTGTATTATTTTGCCGTTAAAAATGTAACATTTAAGGAATTGATAACTTTGGTCCCTTTTCGAAAAAACTTGTTAATTCCAACCCTTTAATTTTTTAGCCATTTTGACACTTTTGGTCCTTACAGTAAAATTTTTTACATTTTTTCATAAAAAACACAAAAAACGGCTCGGGGCGAAGCCCGGGTTTTTTTATATTTCCAGTGAAGGTGCATGTTTTCAACAGTTTCCATCAAAAACCCCAAGTCAACAGATAAATTGCATTATCATTAGCGACGGGTGGAAAATGGAATAGAATTGTTCACTCCATTCGAATGAAAAAAGGATGGAACACTTCCCGGACATCAAATTATAGTTTAAAGGATTTAGGATAAAGAGGTCTAACCTTACCTCTGAAGTGCATGAGTCTCCACCAAAAGAAAACGGTACATTTTATTCATCCATCAAGCTCTGGGCGACCAACCTCACCCTAATCTTCACCCTGTTAGACAAAAAAAGTGACAACCAAGAAGTTTTTGAAACATATTTATATTTTGATAAGTAAAACATAGCACACATAGGAAAAGATTAGAGAGCCCTGGTGCAGACATAATAAAACCCAAAATTCACAAGAATTAAAGAGGTTAAAATGGTATTCAAGTTCATAAACATACGCTAAAATATATACAAAACCAAGTTTCCATCATATTAGCAAGCTATTTTCATGACAAACTGAAAAGAAAAAAAAAGTCTACGAACCTGAACTGATCCATGGTTGGCTTTTCTAGACTTTAGAATTTTGAAGAGCAACCATCACAATTACTCCTAGAGGCTAAAGCCCAATAGAATCATTCTGGTAATTTTGATGTCTTTTTCCACCGGTTACAACACTCATTATATGTTGCACAAAAATGTTAACATTGAGTAAATATATGTGCAATATCAAATGACCCAAAATACAAATAAAAACAATTTTCTTACCTCTCACGGGTAAGGTGGTTCAAGACAGATCTGAGCACAATCATACTCTATACCATGACCATCTTCAATAACATTGAAGAAATTAAAATATTAATACATACTCAGTTACTCAGATAATATGATCTTTAAGGTAGAAATCTTTCATGTATTTAGGTTTCCACTTTCAGGGTCGACTTGAAGTTTTCTTGAAGAAAATATATTAATTCAAAAGTAATATACCTACAACTGAATCTGGATAATAAATCCATCAACGAACATAAAATCAGACCTGCATCCATTAATGATCAAAATCAAAATTATATCCTTGTAAATCGACGTAAATGTCACCAAAAGAAGTATAAAAAATCCAACCTGTAAATGGTGGTTGGATAGAAAGCAGCAAATAAAACCCTGACAAAAATGATTTTATCTTCAAACATACCCAAAAAGATAGCTATGTATTCCTATATGGATGCATTAAAAAAACTAACTACCAAAAACCCAAAATAAAGCTTTCTCACGTACTTCTTATGATCCAGTTACCGACATCACCAAGGTACCCCATGGACTTTACATGAGCATGTTTGATTGTGATGAGGCTAGGGTTTCCTGACATTTTGAGTAACAATCATACAAAACTTTAGTTGAGAAAGCATAGTATAAGAGAATAAAGAGGTTCACGATTCTTGCCTGAAAATCATAAATAAGGTGCTTCGTGGCGAATCGATGCAGGTTGTGTACGGATCTAGATCCGGATCCTTGAAATCGACATGGTGGAGAGAGAAGAAATGGCATTTAGAAAATGAAGCATCGGATTTGTTTATGTTTGTGTACCTCTTCATCCCAAATAGAACTTTCATCACTTTAAAAGAACCATCGTCTACAGAAAGAAAAAAGAGATGAATATAAAGAATTGGATCAACATTTTTTAGAAGATGATAAAAACCGAAAATATTAACGATCCTAAATCCAAACCATGTTCTTAAAACCATCATAGAATCCCTTTAAATCTTGGCTTAAATCTCGACTTCAGTTAACACAGTAGTTCAAAGACGAGGTCAAGATAAGGTAGGATAAAAAGGAATGATAGAGTCGGGTCAATGTATTGGATTAGATACCTGTATTTAATGTATTGTTTGTTGTACAATTTAATAAAATGTGGTTAAATTTAAATTTAAAAAATATTTTATTGATGATTGTTTGTACTTTCGGCTTAAAGGTTTGGACGCGTTAAATCTATTTTTAAAAATAGCAAGCTTTGTATAATAATATAGTAAGATATGAATAATGAGAAAGTACAATAATTATGGGACGTGGATGTTTACTTCAAAATTCCAAAGAAAAAAACAACATATTATATATCTACATATATGTAGCTTAAATTATCTCTACACACAAATAGATCGAGAAGCCAGCTATTAAAAGACGATGGAAATGTATAAGAGCTAGCTTTAGTATGCCCTTATATACCAAAAGGCAAAGATAATAATATTTCACATGTACACATTAGCTAAAAGGCAAAGATCATTCGTCTTGTGCATGGTTAGCCCCGGCATAACATCAAAGTCTATATCTTCCTTGTTCATGCCATTCGGCAACCTCCAATCAAACCTGTAAACAAGATTAGCAAGCAAAAGATCCACAGTGACAACTCCCATTGAGATTCCAGGACAAATTCTTCGGCCTGCCCCAAAAGGAATCAACCCGAAATCATTCCCTTTAAAGTCGATATTGCTTCCCAAAAACCTCTCCGGCAAGAACTCTTCTGCTCTCTCCCAAGATTCAGGGTCCCTTCCGATAGCCAACACATTCACGAAAACCACAGTTTTTGCCTTGATTTTGTAGCCATGTAAAATGGCATCTTTTGTTGTTTCTCTAGGTACTAGAATGGGAACCGGAGGGTACAACCTCATGGTCTCTTTTACAACTGCTTTCATATATGTGAGTTTAGGAAGATCATCCTCATCTACTTTACCCTTCTTTCCAGCCACATTTCTCACTTCTTCTTGTGCTCTCTTCATCACTTCTGGGTTCTTTATGAGTGCTGTCATTGCCCAAACCACTGTTGCCGCACTAGTATCTGTTCCGGCTACCAGTACATCCTAAAACACAAACAAAGGAATAATTAGATAATAAAACTATAAACGGGTTTATATAGAAATCGAGCAAACGGATAAACTCTTGTTCAGTCAATAAAAATAGAATTTATTGATTACCATAAGCAAGGCTTTCATGTGATCGTCCGTGAGGTTATGGTCTTCTTTCAGTCGTAGTAAAATGTCAACAAAATCCTGTTCTTCCTCATTGGACATAAAGTTCCCAGAGTTGATGTGTTCATCAATGAGTTTCTGGTAAAATACATCAAAATAGTTGAAGCATTCATCTAGTCGGTTCATCTTTCCCAATAACCTGTCAACCAAACCCACAAAAGGCACACCATGCCAAATATCGGAAACGAAAAAATCCACCAGAAGCGCCTGAACTTCAGAGAGAAGCCGAATAACCTCCTTTATGTCATATCCATGTTGGTAACTCTTGCCAAAAGCCACTCTCATCATGATAGTACAAGCCACACTCTTCAAGAGTTCGCTCAAGTTTACTGGCTTTGACGATAGAATCAGCTCATGTATCTTCTTCATGGCACTGGACACCTCATCTTCACGAATATACCTAAAAGATTCGACCTTTTTAGGGCCTAGCAAATGAAGCATAAAGATCTTTTTCATCTCTCTCCAGTACTCATTATAGGGCGAAAAAGTCACATCACGATCGTTGTATGATAACTTATTTGTTCCAACAAATGATGGCCTACGGCAAAAGATTATATCTTGTGTTTGCAAGGCTTCTTTCGCTACACTGGCTGAAGAAACAACAATAGCGGGGATGAAACCCAAGTTGAGGGACACGATTGGGCCGTAGGATTGGGAAAGTTGCCATAGCGAAGTATGGAGGCTTGATCGACGGATCTGGTGCAAGTTTCCGATGAAGGGTAGACCAAGAGGGCCTGGTGGACTGAATCTTGATCTATTTTTGATAAGTTTGAGAAGAAAGTAGATGAGAGGAAGAGACAGAAGAAGAAACACAAACAACACCGGCATGGTTGATATGTTATGGACCTCCACCGGTATTTTTGGCTTTATAGACTCCATGCACGGATCTAAGATAAGAATACCGTGGATACATGATAGCTCTCCACGTAAACTGCAGGTGCATGCATGCTTATGGGTTGTTGTCGTTTTTCAAGAGTTAGTGTGATGCTGAGGATTTTGGGGTACATACACCCCGCGCACATGTCCCAATTTTTGTTTTTTTTAACACCCTTTGTATGATTGTATCATATATCTTTTCTCTAATCTTTATCCTTCTTTTAATGATTTAATAATAATACATTTAAATTATTTAAAAAAAATAACTATTATACTTTTATCATAAAAGTAAGTTGATCTATCCTTTACAAATATCCAAAATAATATATTTATCTTTCTTTTGTTCATCAACTATTTATCCTTAGTTTTTGCAATGAATTAAATACATGAAATAGATCTCATTTGATAAAAATAAATGAAGATAAAATAAATTATCTATCTAACTCTACACATTTAATTGGAAAAAAATTAACAATGGTACACTTATATGTCATGGCCCGTTCTTTCGGTTCTCATGATTGATCTGTACAGCGGGTATATTGTATGGCGACTATATGGTCAAATATGAATTAGTGTTCACAACTTAACACTCTTTCACTGGCCGTTTGTCTCTATCTTTGTGATTGATATAGCAAGAAGCCTAAGAACAAAAATGTGTTGTGTGTATGTATATAAAGTCAAACGATTTTTTTTTTTTTGTGGAAAAAATCTTCTTTCGTGTGTTTGTATCTCAGATATTTTAAAATAGGTCACCCCTAATACGTTGGGAATGAAATTACGAAGCTTTATTTTGTTTTAAATTAAAGTTACAAGAATGAATAATGGTCTTGAGGTTTTATTCTTATCACACATGCAGAACCAATTTAAGATTCCTTCTCCAAACTAGTTTGTAAATATCTCATTTTAACCTCCTTTAAGTTTCATTAAACCTCTATTTAATTAATTTTAAAATTTTATTTTCAGTTTACTTTTCCTTTATATTTAACATCTTTAAATTACTTAAATGTCAAGCAACGCTGTTACAAGACGTGCAATACTGGCAACGCCATTAGCGGCGACGTTCAACGACAATTTTATTTGTTACTGCTAATGATAGCGTCGTCGCTAAAGGTGGTACACATCAATCCGCGTAGAGATGGCAAAAAAACTCATACCCTATGTGTACCCGAAACCCTAACCCGAGTTGACCGGGTAAATACCCGAGTTGACCGAGGATGGGGACGGGGATGAGTATTACCCGAATATAAAAAGCGGGGATGAGGATGGGGATGGTTCTACCTATCGGGTACCCATGCCCGTACTCGAAATCGGCCCCGATGGGTACCCGATATATATATATATATATATATATATATATATATATATATATATATATATATATATATATATATATATATATATATATATATATATATATATATATATATATATATATATAGTATTAATTATGTTTTTGTTTTTAATAATGCATAAGCAAATGCTCGGTAGAAAAAATAAGGTTTTCTAACAATCAAATGTATAGTTTTGGGAAGAATTTTTATGTCTTTTTTTGTAAAGAATGATTTAATTTTTAACCATGAATGTTATTGTTCGTGTTTGAATACATTCAGTGATTATAGTGTTCTATATTAGTTCTCTAAGTTTTTGTTTTGTTGTTTAATATATAATTATGAGTTATTTTTTATAAAAGTTCAAAACTTTGTAACGGGGAAAAATCCCCGATTACCCATTAGGGATCCCCGATACCCATTGGGGATGGGGATGGGGATAGATTTCTAATCCCCGATGGGGATGAGGTCGGGTATGAGGATGGGTATGTGGATTCGGGTATGGGGATGGGGAACGCAAAACCCGGTATACCCGTACCCATTGCCATCCCTAGTCATCCATGTCATGCTCTAAGAAGTTGAAAGATTTTTTATGTTCAAGAATCATTATAAAATGATATTTGTTAATAACATATACTGATATAGTGTCACATCATATAACAAGTAAACATTAATTGATTGTTTATTAAGTAATATGATTATTAATAAATTAAATCATCACTTCAAAGTAAATTCGAAATTATTGTTTCATGGAAATAATAATTATAAAGAGTTTAACTAACTACATTTAATCATAATTTATGATGTAAATGTTACGCACATCTTTTTAGACTTGAAGCATACCATTTTTATAAGTTGTGTACAAGTTTTATAAATAAGATGATGTGTCAACCGCTACTTCTCTTTCATCCCACCATAAGGACTAGCATATGGGGTTACTTATTTGACTTTTGTAGTATTACACATTCACACTTACTTACAAGTTATTTGATCATTTAATGTAAGTATAAAATGTATTGTACAAATGGAAGTATAAAATAAGAAAGAGAGAGAGAGAGAGAGAGAGAGAGAGAGAGAGAGAAAGCAAATATCGAGAGCATTTTTGTTACAACTAGCAATTTAGGGTTTGAGATGTGAAGCTTATTCACATCAAATTCCTCTATGTAACATTGTTGCATCTTATTAATAAAATTCAAACTACAATGTTATTTGAATTCATGTGTGCATCCATTGTGATTCAAGTTAAAATAACCTCATGCAAGCCCATAACTCGATCCAATAACTTAGCCCAATCAATTTTGGGCCTTGGTCCAATAATTCTCGGCCTAACACCCTATTGGGCCGAAAACTCTTTCTTAGGCCCTATTAGGCCGAAAAATCTTTCTTGAGCCCTATTAGGTTGAAAACTCTTTCTTGGGCCTTATTGGGCCAAAAACTTCATTCAGTCCTTCCATTGGACCAAAAACTCTCTTATTAGGCCCAAATAAACCCGAAAGCCATACACATCTTATTGGGCCGAAAACGTGTTTTAGAAGCATTTAAAGCCGAAAACCCTATAGGGTTTCGCTTGGACATGTGAAATGTGTTTGTTAACATATATGTTGCACCAAATCTTGTGGATATGCGTTGCACACTCCAAAAATGGTGAAAAAAAAAAGAGTGTTGTGCTCAAACATGCTTAACTTTTGGACAAATACATCCTTAACACTTATGCTTACACAAATATTTTCATATAATAAATTTCATGGTCATATATGTATTTTGTAGAAATCGTGATTTGCTAGAGTCACAACAAATTAGAATATTTTGTGTTAGAAAACTCTCAAACTAATTTTTGGTGTATTAAACAAACTACAAAACTTGATATTTTGCTAAGTTAATTTTATTAGTAAAATATTTTTAACTATGTTGTCTTATTTTTGATGGCCTAAAAACTTGAGAAATTATGCTATATGGCATGTTCACCATGGATTATTCACAAAAAGTATTATAAATAATCTAACTAAGAGGATATACACAACAGTTTATGACAGAAAAATAGGCGTGTCGTAAACTATGTGTCACAAAAGCTCCAAAGGCATGAATAATAATCCGCGTGTCATAAAATATGTAAAACGCGCGTCATAAACTGAATAATATGAAATTTGCCAACCGCGTGTCATAAAAAATCTGTCACGAATTTGCAATGGGATGGTTATTACATTAATCGATAAAGGGACTCAAAATTTGTGTAAATCAATTAATGCTTTAGTGAGTCACTTTCCTTCACCGTACCTACCTTGCGTGCACCGTAAGTCCTATAGTTATAACCAGAGTCTCCTAGAGGGAGAGCGAGATACTTGTGTATAGATTTATACGGAGGTTGACACCCCCACACCTGAGTTGTTCGCTACAGCTAAACGGGGCCAGTCTAGGGTGACAAATATCTTATCGAAACCGACGCCTGAAGAACGTAATGACAGGCATATCAGTCACATCAAGCATGGTCGTAACGACTCACGTAAGGATTAACAACATTATATTGGATTTACAGAGAATATACAGTTCACTAGTTTTATAAAATTCAAAACTACGCTTCATTTTTTGTACATTATTATCACCACTCTAGCCTTATGTTTTAAGACTACAAATTTTCATACAACAGAAAATATTGGATTTTTCTAGGAACGCACTCTTTATAATTACAAACAAAATAAAACAAAGGACATACCTGCAATTATTCAGAGTTTTAGAACGAAACTTACAAACCATTTTGCACAGAAAATATTAGATTTTCTAGAGTCTTACAAATTATTACAAACAAAGATGTTACAAAACCTTTTCTTACAAATATGCTTATGAACTCACCAACATTCAATGTTGACGATTTTCAAATGACTTATATTCTTAGAGAACCAGTAAGCAGGTACCTAGGAACCAGATTCGATGTATTTTGAAATTTCATACATTATGTCATTTTTGTGTAATTTCATGAACACATACAACATGAAAACAATGTAAGTGTGTTATCTGAACGTATGTTGTTTGGTTGCTATGTTTCATTTATATTCAATTGTTGTGATATTATACAATGACGTCATCCGCCCCTGGACGTTTCCGCCGTCCTGGTCCGGGGGTGTGACAATTTTTATCGCTCCCATTTCCTCTTAATTGTAAGTTTGTTGCTATTGTGGTGCTTAGAGTTTGATCTCCTTAGAAGGATTACTTTTATAAGTCTTAAAGGGTTAAGATAAACTCCTTTCAAGTTAAGAACTAGAATTCCTTAGTGAGTTTTTAGTGACTTGATTTAGGTGGATACATATAGAAAGTTCCTAGCTTGGATCTTGTCTTGCTTCATCAACTACCAAGCCTCCCATTGAGGACTCAAAGGACATCAAACGTAGTTATTTTTCTAACTCATCTTTAGTTGTTGTGTTCTTTCCAAATCTTGCTAGATGATCCTTAGTGTGAATAAAATAGTTATGTTGTTCAAATTTTAAGTCTTTCGTTTGCTAAATATCATGAGTTTTTGAATAAAACCATATGTTGATCATATCACCCAATCGAACGATTGTTAATCCCTTCCGTCTTAGATACCATTATCGGCGACACAAATAGCGGTGATTTTGTTGCCGCTAATGCCCAAAAATATTAGCCGCAGAAGAATTCCCTCTAATTACCCGAAATTGTCGCTGGTAAATCCTTGCATCGCCGTTATTTCTTGTCGTCACTACTTCTCTCCATCTGTATCAGGACATTTATACTTTCACTTCTAGATTAAAGAAAAACCTCGATTGAAATCATCATCCGGGGATTTCGACCTCCAAACCCATGATTGAAACTCTAGCCACCCTTGATTGAAGCTCTGGCCACACATACACCACCGACGACCATAATTAGTTGGCGAAGAAGCATTTACCGGCGATTTTTGTTTTTCCGACGACGGTATGTTCCTTCTTCCCTCTTTCCTCCTTTCTCTTTCTCTTTCTCTTCTGACTAGAATTCCATACCTAATTGTTTGGTTTTGTTGCTTTTTGTTGTTTAAGTTACACCACCACCACTGTTTCACCATCGGTGATTACCACCATCACAACACCATCGGTTGAAAGAGGGTCGAATTATGGCGAACACAGGTGCATTTTTTTGTAATTTTTTCTATATGTGTGTATTTGATATATATATATATATATATATATATATATATATATGATTGGTTTTTTAGGTAACAAAAAATATGGCAGAAGTAATTAATCCTAAGTTCACATTCAACCTATTGGATCTAAGTTTTTCTCTATTGACTGCAACAAACAATTGAACATCAAGAACCCTAGGAATACCCTACTATTTTCAAAATTCATAAAGGGTTTTAGAGCTTACATACCTTTTGATTATTATAGTAAATAATCAACAATTCCTTCTTGAAAAAGCTTCAGAAAGCAAGCACCGGAAATCTTGTGTCTCAGATGGCTCACACCCAAAACCCTAGAAACCCTATAATGAAGAGGGAGGAGAAGGAAATTTCGTTCCTAATACTCTTAGGAATTTCATGAACAAATTTAATAACCTTGGGGTCCTATTTATAGTTTAGGCAACTTACAAGCAAAGCAGAATCTGAATTGATTAAATAATAGATTTAATCATAATTCAAATCATTTCCTTTTATGCTACCAAGAGACTTTCAGAAACCTTAGAAAGACTCTCAATTTTGTTCACCCCTTGGATGATTCTAGAATTGATTCTTTTGTTCACCTATTGAACAATTACAATTCACCCCTTGCACCTTTAGTTAGTTCCAGTTAATCCTAAATTAATTTCAGATTAATTTTCATAAATAATTAATTAATTCTAATTGATTTCTTATTAATTTATTAACCATATAAATTAACAAATCAATTATTTAACTTTTAATCACATGTTAATTTATTAATCACATAACAAGTTAACATATCAATTATCTATTCCCAACAGTCTGCCACTTGGATAAGTCTACAACTACAATTGCAAGTATAACTTCTAAATCAGCCAGCAAAGGGTGCTTTCCAAAGCAAATCCAGACTCTGATCTGATAAGATATAGGTCCTAAGGTAAGTGATAAAATATTCCTTCGTTCTTCAAGATATCATATGGACGTGAGACATGGATTAGAATCAATCCCATAGTCTAAGATTCTATTTCTTGATTTCCTGATATACGACGATTAAATTAAAACTACCAATTGAACACATCAATTCAGTTCGGGCTCGGCCAAGTACTTCAGATGTCGACAATAAATCATCGAGGGGCCCAAAGATATCGTGTTTCCCATTAGGACAAAAGGAATGAATAAACTTCGACTTATATACTTGTATCTTTAACTTATCAAATCATGCATGATGCTACGTTTTATAACATCACATTACTGGTGCGTTTTCATAACACCAATGCAGAACCAACTTGTAAATTACAACTCATATATCTCCATTTCAAGAATATAGAATATTATCGTCTCATAATTACTCGTGATATAATTCATGAAGTAATTCTCTGAGCGTGGGTTTACCCAATACTCAAAATCTCCATTTTCTAAGTACACATGAATATTGTAGCAACCATTTCAATGTCTAATCTCCATAAACAATCAACAATTCAATTCATAACAGTCTTAATTCACTACTTACTTCCAAAACTATGAGCGACTGTGGAATTTGAATAATCATATCATTTAGGAAGTAAAACATGCAAAGTGAAATTCAGTAATAAACTAATTAACCATGGTCTCAAAACTATTGAATATGAATAATCTCTATTATCTAATCACCATAATAATAACGACTTCATTCATTGTATGATGTTTCGAGTAATCAAATAACCACTTAAATTAAACATCATTCATGCCATGTTATTAACATGCATACTATGCATCTCTATGGTCCTTTCTTTGTGAACAGATCAACTAGACATTATTCTAATGATGCTCTTTTTCAAAATTCTAAATTCCTATCACTATCTAATATGTGATGGAATTCCAACTTAACATGCATTAATCTCCTATGATATCAAGATTCTAAAGTCTTAGAGACTAAGACTTTGATATTACAGAATATCCCATTGCAACTTTGCTACTAGAAACAATTCCATGGTACTAAAGGTTCTAATTCAAGGTAGAATCCGTGAACACATCACTTGCATTAAAGTTTCCAACTCACATGTAGAATTTTCAACCATATCCTATTATGAAAACATTTTCATATTTTCATATGACCATCAATTCTGATAAGAACCATCTCAATCTAGAATCATGTCACTATGATCTATCCAAATTAATATCATACTTCTAACTATCCACAAGCAACCAGTCTTTTGGTGTAACCTTATAATGTTCTTGGCAGTTGTTTAAAAACCTTAGTCAAACAAAATCCTACTATTTTTTCTCACAATGCTCTAAGCATTTTAAAAATTATAATAAGTGAATGTTATAGCATATATAATCGATCCTATATCCAAAGTATATCGAAATCGACTCATTATATCTTATATAAGGATCTGATATATGTTCAATCTCTTGCTATAATATTTCCATATATTGAATTTCCTATGTTCAACCATTTAAACATGATATTCATATATCTCTATGACTAAGTTCTATTAAACTATACAATCAAAACCTCTTAGATTTGAAAGGAAGTATGAGTGCCCTCTCCCATAAGTCTACTATAGCGAAACAATTTCTTAACTTTGCAACTTGAAAACTAGAAACATTATTCCCTACGAACAGTATTATCAACATTCATACTAGCATCACAATTATGCTCCCACTAACTTTGACATGTACCCGGAAATCAACTATACTTTTGGAAATCAACACTCTTGACTTTCTTACTGAAGTATAGATTTATGTTACGTGATGCTTCTATAAGTCTTCAACTAGACTTCTTAAGCTTATACGCCTTAATTGGATATCATATGTGTGTGTTTAAACCCTTTCTGAACTTATAGATATATGTCTTGAAAGTTCAAACAATTCCTTGTCATTCCTCACAATTCAAAATATGAAGAGGGATAACGTAATCATATTGTGAATTTTAGAATGCAATTAACACAACCAATATCCGTATTAACCAGATCTTTTAAAATCAATCAAAAAAACGTTTTTCCTCCTAATCATTCTCATGAATTAGAGCAAAACATTTGCCACTTATATTTTATGCTGCATACGTTCCTATCCATGTGAATCTACCATTTTCAACATTTAATGAAAAGACAAGGTTTAGGACAAAATGAAAATTAGATTTAGTTTCCTTCATGGACTGAAGTCTGCTATTCTAAATTTCTTTCCTTCTAGTAGCTCAAGGGCCTTCTAATGCTTCCATATTATCAGCATGTCACCAATATTGATCAATGCACTTTTACTGACCAACGCGCTTTACTTTTGTAGTTAAATTAGAAATATAGAACTCATCAGCATTGCCAACTCAACTTGAGGTGCACAGAAACAAGAATGTGTCAACCAAAACGATAGGTTATCAACTTCAGGTCGCGTGCTAGTGAAAACTAAAATGTTTATTTTTCGTTGACTCCTAACTCTTAAGATCAATACGACTACCACTGACTTCTTGACATATGATTTTTCTCTCAAGGAACATTCCTTGACGAGCTAAAACAAATATTCAAAAATTCATGTGGATTCCCAACAAGAAAAAAATTTAAAGAATAGGACTCAGTTTATCTTTTGTATCTCAATTAATGAAAAGATCACAACTCCAAATTTGTATGTGCCAGAGTAAGAAAACATTTTCACTTCATGTATTTTGAGGTGTTTTTCAACCTTCTTAGTTTGAAATGAGTCTCAAGATATGATTCATAGTTACTAGAGCATGGCTTTAGAGCTTAATTTGGAATGAAGTATGAATCATCTCTTGATCGAATTATTTCCATCAATATTTGATTCGTCTTCTTAGTCATATAATTTCATTAAGATGTTCTTCGAGGATCAATTATGATATAAATCCATTAAAGCACTCTCATTTCCTTTCCGATTGGAGAGACTTTTATCTTCATGCCTAATAGATTTTTCTGTTCGTTCTACTACTCTTTGAATCTTTTCAAAGCATTAGAATTTTTTTTAATCTCATAAACACAATCATATTTACTGAAGCACCACTAAATCATAATGAACAGAGTTGCCGTCCTTTGTGGTGGATCTGAATAGTCCATATCAACATGTACTAGATCTATTAGTCTTTCACTCGCCTCACATAAACATATGAATAATGAATTAATCATATTTTTTGTTGGATTAGGTGTCTAAGCCCATAACTATAATTGGTATACTTGAATTGATAGTAGCACAGTCATTTTGGGTTGCCTTCACTCTTGCAACTTGACATGATGTCTTATGGAGAGAAGTTGAATTTCTTATTTGGAAAGATAAATTGATATAAATGATTTATTGATATGTTAAGAAAATAGTATATTAATTAGAAATCATATTGTTTAATTAATATAAAATTAGAAATTAATTTGAAATTATTTTTGGGATTAAAGGAATTAATGAAAAGTATAGGGGTTGTTTTGCAATAAATTGACAGTTGTAAAATAGGGCTCTTGGACTCCTTACATAGGAGTAGACGAAAATTATACGGAGGCCCTATAAGTTTTCGTCCAAGGTTTCTAGATGAGGAGTCCAAGGGCTGCTTAGGCCTTAAGCATGAATTTAGGGTTTCCATCTGCAAACCCTAGCTTTGGGACTAAGCAACATCGAGTATAAAAGGATCCTAACACTTGGGATTTTTGGCCACCTGCTCTTAACCCTAGTATAGCCAAAACTTTAGTGTTATCTCCTCCTTTCGCCTCTCATCCTCTTGCAAAGAGTGTTTGTAATCCGTTAGAGGTGTCACAGTTGAGGCACTTGCTTTCAAGAGTTCACGATCTACAACGATTATTGTTATTGCTACATAACAATTGAGGTATGAATCTAAACCCTAGTACTAAGTTAATTTTGATTATTGTAGATTCATATTAGGGTATCTCTTTTGTATTTAAGTTTGCATGTTCAACTAGTGAAAACCTAGATCCAAAGCAATAGGGTTGCATGAACACATAGGAATTGTAGTTATGCTCAAAACCCATCAAAATTTTCAATGAACAACATTCTCATGCATCACACAATTCGAATTGTATGACTCCAAGTTTTTGTCCAATTGAAACTTGGTGATGAGATATATTTTCACTTAGTCAATTATGACAATACCATAAGTGATATATTAAGAATTAAATCCACAACTAATATTGCTAATATTAGAAACATAACCAACACTTTCACAAATTCCATGGCAAGGAAATATAAAATAAGGCAACCAGATAAAGCAAATTTTCACTTTTATTGAAAATAAACAAAAAGTTGGAAATTGTCCTTACAATGCATAAAATGAAACTATGTTTCTAAACATCTCCTAAGAGTAATAGCAATCTATTAAATTTTCCTAACTCCTTAGTAGTAGCTCCAAATTTTTATCTTCGAACCATGTGACCAAAGTTCATTTCTCATGATTAGATTTAGCTCACCTTGCTCAAGCTTCTTTCTTTCTCTTAGCTCCTTTAATACTATCAAAATGTGATCATCACATCATGTATTAAGAGTATATGAATAGCAACCTATAAAACAATGGTGTTAGATAATGGATGTACCTTAAGTAGAGTCACATGACTTCACTTTACGATCTCTAGGATATTTCAGGTACTTTGGGCAGCTTCGTTTTCAATGTCCCTTCAACCAGCAGTAGAAACAAATGGAATGATCCTAGGAGTAGTTTTTCCTTTTACCATACGATCAAACATTTTGATCTTGGATGACCCTTTTCCATTGGAAAGAGCAATATTTTCTGGACCGTCATTGTCACATTATCAATGTCCATGGAAACCTTGGATTTAGACCCAATAAGCATCTCTGCTTTAGATATACTCTTAAGCATTTCTGCTTCAGCAACAATCAATATTTGGGTGAGATTAATCAGGGTCACGTCAATACTTCTCATATAAAAGTTCTCAATGAACTAATCATATGACTTTGGAAGCGAGAGAAGAACCAATTCAATGGCTTGCTCCCTTGGGAAAACAACACCCATTCTATCCAACTTGTTAATGTACGATTTAATTTTCAGATCATGCGCACACACAAAATTTCCATCTTGATGTCTAGATGCCAATATGGATTGAGTAGTATCATATATTTAAAATTGAGGAAAACGTGACATTAGGAGAGTCACAAGAGGAGGAGGTGGAAGAGTTGAAGAGGGATAATATCTAGATCGATCATTTCCTATGGAAGGGAAAAGAATTTCACCTTGACTTGAAATTGGAAGACCATATCCAATAGATTGAGGAAAACCATTTCCATAAGAGAATAGATAATTCAAGTCACTTGATTTTAATCCTTAATTATTAACACATAAATTTAAATTAAGGCTAGGATCCATATTCTCGATTCGAAATTTGAAGAGGGATGTCGTAATCAAATTTGAATCTATTTTAGGTAGGTAAGTCTCTTACCAATTTCAATCTTATGAAACTCCTAGATCTTTTGAGATTTATTGAATCTTATCAATGGCATGTTTAATCTCGAATTATGCTCTTAGTTTTCTGACTGGGATGCCGAGGATCATAAACAAGATGTGAATAACCATGCAAACCCGCTTGATAACCTCAATTTCATTTATCATCTCACATTGATGTGTCGGTTAACTACACACGATCCATCAACAATGATAATTTTCGACAAGCCCATCATATCTCTTTAAAGTCCTTGTTAGTGTGTCGGTTAACCAGACACACTCCACTAACGACATATAAAGCATGATGTGTGTTTTCATCGATTAGCATACTTTTCACATTTTTCCTACAGTAACTAGAGTGAGATTTTTTAATGAATGTTCTAGTAATTTTATATCATTATACTTTTAATGAGATTATATCCTATCAAACCCGTTCAGCTAACGACCTTCCACCACACATGACAGCGGTGGTTAAGAGTAGACATCCATTCAACGACCATTTTGTAGGCCGCTTCTTTATACCCTCTTTATAACATGGTTTTGTGAATGAGGCCTACTATTTATTTAGCTCACTTTTCTTATACATATAGTAATTAACTTTCAGTAATATACATAAGGTGTATTTTAATTTGTTTTAAATATGAGGTTCAAATATTAATTATTTAAATTAATGCTTTGAATTAATTAATATTAACCAGTTATGATTTATCTTTATCTTTTAATTATACAATTAATTAATTAATTAAACCATTTGTGGATTAAATAATTATTTACTATTAATCAATTAATAAAATTATTCAAATTTAATCCTAATCCAAAACCCCATGATTTTCGAAAATAGGGCTTGGTTTATCAGGTTTTAATTATTCAAATTTTAAGGCTTTTAAAATAACAATTAATGAAACAAGATAAACCTTAAAATGTTTCCCTGATTTTCAAAAAAGGTTAAGAATGCTAGGGTTCAAGAAACCTAGCAAATTTTGAAAATTCTAAGGGTGGAGGCTAGTGTTTCATGAACCCTAACAATTTTTGAAAAATGCCTCCCTTATGGTTTAATTTCTATAAACCCTAATTTTGATCTATGGCTCTGATATCACTGATAGATTTTATAGGTTAAAAAAACATGACAGAAAAACCTAATCCCAAGTTCATATACAACCTATTGGATCTAAGTTTTCTCTATTTTTGCAACAAACAACTGAACATCAAGAACCCTAGGAATACCCTACTATTTTCTAAATTCATAAAGGGTATTAGAGCTTACATACCTTTTGATTATTGTAGTAAATAATCAACAATTCCTTCTTGAACAAGCTTCAGAAAGCAAGCACCAGAAATCTTGTGTCTCTGATGGCTCATACCCAAAACCCTAGAAAACCCTATAATGAAGAGGAGAGAGAGTGGGGAGAACGAAATTTCTTTCCTAATACTCTTAGGAATGTTATGAACAAAAATTGATGGCCACGGGGTCCTATTTATAGTTTAGGCAACTTAGAAGCAAAACAAAATCTGAATTGATTAAATAATAGATTTAATCCTAATTCAAATTCTTTCTTTTTATGCAACCAGGAGGCTTCCAGAAACCTTAGAAAGAGTCCCAATTTTGTTCACCCCTTGGATGATTCTAGAACTGCTTCTTTTGTTCAAATATTGAACAATTACAATTCACAACTTGCACCTTTGTTGGGGTGCAAAGTTCTTCTTGTATGACTTTGTAGATGGTTTTACTTTTGTAGACCCACTTGCATGTAGTGCATTATCCTTATGACAAATGCGAGTTAGAGAGTGAGAGAGAGACATGTAAACACCTCTATATATAGTGGGTTCATACCACTTGTAGAGGTGTGCTTGAGGGATGTAAAAGTGAGTGTGTAAGTGTGTGTTATTTATGTAGACTAGATGTAGATCCATTTTTGTAACACCGTACATATTCTATACATCTCTTGAACACCCAAATCACCATGTTCATTGTGCAATCTTTAATTCCGCATGCCAAACCATGTTCTTATGTCACTACAATTGGTATCAAAGCGGGTCTTCAAGATCAAGGTGATTTTTTAAGAACGATTCTAGGTTTTGCAACTTTTGTCACAATTGAAGCAATTTTGGTGAGTCGCTCTCTATGATCTCTCTTAATTTCATTGTATTCGTGTGTTGCGTTTTTTATTTTTGATCATTTGACTCGTTGGATCAATTTTTTCTTAAAAAACTCGTTTGTTATGATCCAATAATTTTTCATTGATCAAGCCCTGATCCATTCCTATTCATTTGTTTGATTTGATTCACCAATTGCAATTCTTCGTTTGAATCGAGATTTAGCCCACAATCATATTAGATATATTATTGTTCATTGTTCATAAAATCTAATTGGTGAACAAATATTTTGCATCTGATTAGTTCGATTTCATGTCTTGAGCCCATAAATCACTTTGATCCACTTGTTGAACTCGTTACTATTCATGTGCATTGTTTTTAAGCCCAAATTTCATTGAATCCGATTTTATTGTTGGATCCCATTGATTCATTAAATTTAGTCGAAATATATGGTGTTCGTCGTCATAGGCTTATCCCGTTTGTACATTCTGAAGTCGCATTTCTCATTGTTTTGATCATTAAATCCTTGAGTTCCGATTTCATTTAAACGTTTCTTATTAGATGATCAAAACAATCTGTTATTCTGAACTTATGAATCGATTTTATTCAAATTGTTTAATCTTAAAATCGATTATGATTAAGTTGATGTTGAGAAATTGTCAAAATTAGTTCTTGAATTTGGATGAACTTGACAAAGAACACTTGAAGGGGGTAAAGAACAATTGGTATTACAATGTTCAATTTTATGTTTGTTGATCTTTGACTTCGAGAAGTCAAATCCAGGAAAAAGTCAAAGTCGATTTTCAGGTGATGAATCAATGAATTGGAGGTTGAAGTCGTTGGATACGAGTAGAACATAGGCTATGAATGTTGAAATCTAAGTCTAATTTAGGATTTAATTTCGAAAATGGGTTGTTCTTATTCTTAATTTCGAAGGTTGTGACAATAGTTCTTGTCCGACACCTGAGTGTTGATTTGGAAATCGAACATGTATTAGTGATTGCGAAGTCAAACTGAAGGTGAAATTGATTTTGATGGTGTATGTGTTTTCGCATCGACTTGGAAGGTTTTCAATGGTTTTTGGTTGACTTTGGTGTTATTAGGTTATCAATGTTAATGTCGACTATAAGCGAATAGAAGACTTAGTCTTGGAGTTTAAACGATTTCGAACGGTTGGAGTTGGTTGTTTTGATGTCCAGGGCTTTACATGATTAAGGAAAAAAGGGATAAAACTAGATGTGGGTTAACGAAGGACGAATGGTCCCTGTGTTGTAGATGTTTGTGAATGTATACGAAGGGGTGTTTGTTTTTTAACGAAGGGTATAAAAGTTTTGTACGAAGATATGTTTACGAAGGGTTTATTTGGAAATTCAAACGAAGGGTATAATTTTTTTTTCGAAAATGGTCCTTCAAGTTTCGAAAGTTTGATGAATTTTCAAAACCTTCGTCAGTTTGATAAAAGCTTCGTATAATTTGATCAAATGGCAAAAAGTTTCGAATTCAGCCCCTGAACCTTCGAATATTTTACACTTCAAAAATTAACTAAAGTTTCGAATGTTTGACACTTTTCGCCCAAATTCAAAAATTATTTGAAGCTTTGAATGTTTGTGTGATTCTTCGTATGATTTGAGCACAAAGAGCAGAATTATCGAAATTAGTCCCTGAAGTTTCGAATGTTTGGTAGTTCGTACCCAAATTAGAAAAAGGACTGATTTTCCTGAAAATTGGAGAAAATACATTTCAAGCCCGTGCAGTTTGTGCAAATTGTCGCTTTCTACCCAACTTTGGAAAAGGAGAAGAGTTTTGCAAATTTTGTTGTTTTGGGCGCAACTGGTCACTGCAGAATTTTGAAATTGACAATTTCTACCCATTTTTGAGAAATTTTGTAAAAGGCGATCCGTGAACGAAGCTAAAAATTGAATATTTTTGGGATTTTCCAGATTGAAGCACAAAGTTTATGCCACATGTTAAGGGGCGCATTTTGACACGAAAAATTCCGAATAGGGCACGTTCTTTTTTCCTTGGTGGTTTTATAATAAAATTTCGATTATAAAAAGGGGGAGAAGTTTATATAGAAATTCGAACTTGAATTTTTCATATTACGAAGATTTGAAGACCGAAGTGATCTTGAGGTTTTGAAGCTTACGGAATGATGCAATTGGAAGTTCGGAAATGATTTATTTTCAAAATTGTGACAACCCGAAATTTCTAACTTGTGCATTCTTCAATTTTTATTAAAGATAGCCTCGTTTTCCTATTTTATAATAAATTTTTGGGTCTCTTTGGGTGCTTGAGGCTTAGTATAACCAAGATATAAGTCTTAGGAAGGGTGAGAATGTGTGTGGCATCACAAAATTGGGCCAAACACACCCAACAAGGTGTGTGCGGCCGCACACCCAAGTGTGCGGCCAGCCAGCCGCACACAACCAACCGCACACCCCCTTTAGCCTCACACTCCAGCCTATATAAAGGACCTAAGTCAACCTTACACCATTTTTCACACTCCTTCAAGTTGGAACATTCTCTCTCAAGAGTTCTTTAGGTTTTTCTCTCCAATCATCAAAACAAGTAAGTAAACACCCTTAGATCTTTACTAAAACACGTTGGAAACCCTTTGCCTCGAGTTTGATCCATGAAATCATCATTTTAGATGATCTTCATGTGTGTACGGCCGCATATACATCATGTGTGACCGCACACACATCTTTTGGCCCTAAAATGGGCTTATACACTCACCCAAGCTTAACATCGACCAAAACACCTTCTTAGAATCATCACAAAGCCTTGGAAAATCGATTTGGTCAAGTTTGTAGGAGTGTGTACGACCACACACACCATGTGCAACCGCACACACCCTTTTTTTTAGGGTCCAAAATAGCCCCAAACTCCCAATCCGGCCAAGCAATGGTCAGAACACCTTAACTAGAACGTCCCAAAGGCTTGGAACCATGATTTTGACACGCTCCATAGTGAGTGTGCAGCCGCACACTCTGGCCGCACACACACACACAAAAGCCATGCTTTTGTTGCCTTACACTCCAATATAGGGCTATACACTCCTTATGTGCAACCATATGAGTTGATAACACTTAATTCTAAGTGTTTATGTCCTTAGTACATGTCCCTATCATCATTAGTGGTGATAACTACTAATGTATTCACATATATGTAATTATATGTTAAATAGGATTCACTTGCGCCCAAGACTCTATTTGAGACCTAACAATCGTATAGCGATCTTTCATTCGAGTTACTCACTACAGGTGAGTTCATACCCCTTAGTCAACATTTTAAATGTTTTTAAATGCTTTTATGGGGGGGATACAAGTTGCATCAAACAAGTTATAGTATCAATTACATGTGATTTATGCCTTGCAACCAAAATGATTTTCTATATTTTTAACTGCTTTGTCAACAAAACTGCTTTAAATGTTTATCAAACTCATTTTCATGTTAAGTTGTTATAAAACTATTTCCGAACTCTTTTAAACTTCTTTTTTTTCCTAAACCATATGTACACCAATATATTTATATAAGTAAGACTTGAAGGACTAAGGACTGATAGCTCACCTTACTTCCTGTTCTTGTTTGATTGTGGACTTAGGGTATATTGTTATCTATCCGACCGTCATTGAATTCTTAGTTATATTATATATATATATATATATATATATATATATATATATATATATATATATATATATATTTGTGATGGATATGAAAGTCTTCACTCCAGTTCAGTACCTTTGTGTATCAAAGGCATGCAACCAATATTTCTATTTAACTATAATAGGTATAATTAAGGATTACTACTCATTTTTACTATTACAATGACACCTACCAGAGTCAGTACAGTTATGACTCAATACATGTTAAATACTATACAAAGAGAACACTAAATAAGATAACACTCTATACATTATACCAGAAGATACATTATACAATAAACAAAAGAATATACTATAATTAGAATGTGACATACTACTTCTCGATACGACACTTCATTGTGCTATCACAGTGTAACCAGAGTCTCCTGGAGGGAGAGCGGGCATTATGTGTATAGATCTATACGAGACAGACACTCCTACATCCTGACTGCTAGCTACAATCTGAGCCGACTAGGCCTAGGGGTGACAAAATGTCACCATTCTACATATGACTCGGAGGGTCATCAGTTATTCGATCGTCAATCAGTATGGTTACGTACGAGTTCACATTCAGACCTTTAATTAATACATTAAGAATTAAAGGCAAAACAGGCTCCCCGAGGTGTATTGTACATTTAATACCATCTGGAGTCTGCATTTTATTACACTTAGCCGACAGTGACACTGCTGGGGTAAAACACTATTTTCCCATTACTTTACATAAATTAAGTCTAAAACTATATTTTCATATCGATAGTTTCACTGGGGAGAACTTTTACATTTCAAACGAACAAATATACAAACAAACGGGTCTTGGTAGAAGAATACTTTTTTTACTGGAAAATATAGGATTTTCTAGGGAGTATACTAACTCAAACATTAAAACCAGTTACCGTACTACATTGTTGTAAACATTCTTATACAAGCAATGACACTAAATACTTATGAAATCACCAGCTTTATGCTGATAAACTCTTTCAAAATAACTTGTATTCTCAGGTCAGTAGTAGACAGGTACAAATGCAGCTTTTGAGAAGATGGAGCACATACGAGACTCATCTTTTATTTTGATTATACTTTTGGTGTCTTATAAACTATACAGAACACGCTTGTATTTTAATTATTATATTAATGTAATGGATTTTGTTGCTTGTCTTCACTATTATGCATTGTTATGATACTGTACATGACGTCCTCCACCCCAGAACGTATTACGCCGTTCTCAGTTTTGGGGTGTGACAGAAATGGGTTTGGAATTATTGAAGATTTTTGGGGTGTCTTTTTATGCACAACTTTTGGGTGATTGATTTAGAGTTTGAGAAGCTCGTGATCATTCGTTGATGCTCAGATTGTATGGTCTCACATCCTAGAGCCCAAATTGAAAAATCATGGAAGAATTGAAGATTGAAGTTCGTTTCGATATGTGTCACTATTGATGCTCGAACCGCGTAGTTGCTCGATTTTGGAAGATTTGAAGTGGGTCATCCATTCCTAAATTTGAGGGGGAAAATGTTGGGGTGCAAATTTCTTCATGTATGACTTTGTAGATGGTTTGACTTTTGTAGACCCACTTGCATCTGGTGCATTAGCCTTATGACTAATGAGAGTTAAAGAGTGAGAGAGAGAGAGAGAGAGACATGTAAACACCTTTATATATAGTGGGTTCATACCACTTGTAGAGGTTTGTTTGAGGGATGTAAAAGTGAGTATGTAAGTGTGTGTTATTTATGTAGACTAGAGCTAGATCCCTTTTTGTAATACCATACATATTCTATACATCTATTGAACACCCAAATCACAATCTTCATTGTGCAATATTTAATTCTGCATGCCAAACCATGTTCTTATGTCACTACAACCTTTAGTTAATTCTAATTAATTGCAAATTAATTTCATATTAATTCTTATTAATAATTAATTAATTGTAATTGATTTCTTATTAATTTATTAACCATATAAAATAACAGATTAACTATTTGACTTTTCATCTCATGTTGATTTATTAATCACATAACAAATTAACATATCAATTATCTATTCTCAAATAATATATAATAGAAAAAACATTTCTCTTTCTCCTAATATTATTTCTAGCTATTTCTTGTTATGAGGGAAACTCAAAAGGACTTTGTTTTTAATTCAAGTATATAACAATTTAGTTATTGGCTTAGACATCTAATCCAACAATATGTGTATTTGTGTGTGTATTTTGTAACGACCACAAGTTCGGGTTAGATGTTTAAGTTATAATAATAATAATTATACATTTTATCGAACAACTAAAATCGTTGAATGGAGTAATTGCTCTTCATACACGTTACAAGCTAATAAATACTTACCGTATACACGTTATCTAGAAAAATATTAGGATTATATAATATTTTAAGAAAATCTTAATATAAAAATTATTAAGCGATAAAATAACCTTAAAAATAAAAGTTTATTTAGGATAAGTAACCTTAAACAAAGTTGTAGTAGTCGTATCACAAGCGTGTGCATATAAAAATGCTTAAATTTGACTTTGTGTGAGGAAGTTATTATTTTTCGAAGTTTCTAGTGCGACATAGTACAACATTGTGCGACACAAAAATCGAAATGAAAATTCGTTGCTCGTTGAACAAAACAATCTAAATGAATGTTTCAGTACTATTCGATGCGAAATCGGCGATATAAAGAATGTTGAAAACGAAGTTTGTATGAAAAAGTTATGAATTTTGGTGGATTATTTACAATATATATTCCTTATCGGCTTTAAAACAAAAAACAAAATGGGAATTAGTCAACGAAGTATAAATGAAATTTGTAGTACTCGTCGATATGAAAGTGGTCAAAGTCAACATCCTGAATTTGGACACGGGATTTAAAATCTACTCAACGAGTTGAGAGCATCAACTCGACGAGTAGGGCTGCCAAAGTGAAACCCTAATTTTCAGGGTTTAGCACCCTATTTAAACACCTTACCCTCCAAAGGTTGGCCTCATTTGTAGCCTCTATCGTCCCAACCCTAGCCATGAAACCCTAATACATTTTTGAGAGTTTTGATCCATTTTTGGTGCATTCTTGTGTTTTTGAAGAAAAAGAGACTTGAAGAAGGAGAAAGCAAGTGTTGGAGAAGAGCAGATCCAGAAGTCTAGCTTCATTTCTAGTTCGTCAGAGGTATAAAGCTCATATATTGTCTATAGTATGCTTAGATCCCTCCGTCTTCACTTTTATTTAGTTTTTGGTCCAAGTAGCATGGTCCTTGGGAAAGGGATGTACCAAGTGTGTATATCATCAGATCTGGAATCATGGAGGGCTTTCATGGCATAAAGGTGCAAACTTTATGGGCATAAAAGCCCCATGCAAGCTTTAAGGTGTCATTTTGGCCTTTTAAGCTCCCAAAGGCCATGCATGGAAAAGTAAAGTATAAGCGCATATGGCACGAAAAGGAAATCCAATTTCGGTAAGACTTGGTCTGAATCGTAGTTCAGATTCAAGTCGGTTCAGTGAGGGCGACCGCGAAAGTCACCGAAGGGGTCATTCTTTTCCTTCACCCCAGATTAAAAAAAAAAGGCGGGGAAGGGCGTTGCAGATGTCCGGGACGGACACGACTTCTTCTAACGCTAGAAGACCTTTGGAAGACACCCAAGACCAGACCATGTCGCGAAAGAAGCACACTGGAAAGTCAGGGACTTTACGTGTTTATATGGTGTCTAAGGTCTAAATCTCAGTTTTTATGCTTTAGTTTGAAGTATTGTGGCTTTTGGATCAAGATCTAGGTCTTGAAGAATTAGGGCTTGAGCTAAACCCATTAAGTAGGACTATTAACAGGTAAAGTTGGAAGCTTTACCCTTAAAAGGACATTTTCAGTATGTAGACGAAGGTAGGGCTTGGATCTGAAGGATAAGAGCTTAATCTATTAAGATGGCTCAATAGACTAAAGAACTCATCAAGTCCAAAGAGGAACTCAACGAGTTAGGTCGAAGTGTCTCGAGTCTCTAAAGGGAAAAACTCGACGTGTTCAAGGATGACTCGACGAGTTGATTGGAGAAGTCATGACTCTGTTATAGGGAGGAACTCGACGAGTTCATGAAAGAACTCGACGAGTTGTTTCGCGATTTCAAGGTCTTATGATTCATGGAACTCGACGAGTTGATGGACCAACTCGGCAAGTTGAGTCAATCAGGATGTTGACTTTGACCAGGATGTTGACTTTGACCAGGATGTTGACTGTGACTTTGACCAAAACTCAACTAGTTGATGGACCAATAGGAGTGGGTCGAAGGCACTAATGTCGGCCCAATTGTATTTGATTATAGTTGAGATGATTATCTTTGCTAGTATGTTATGTTATTATGTGATAGTGGTAGGAAGGGTAGGATAGACCCAATACCGGTAGAAAGAGACCGAAAGGGAGGTCAGCACCCAGATATGCTAAGTAGTATGTGATCTATACGTATATGCTAGGGTATTATATAGTAGTGGTAGGGGTGAAATAGTCCCCGGTTACCAATTGAAAAAGACCGAAGGGGTAGGTCAGCACCCAGATATGTTAGGTAGTTACCAGTTAAAAGAGACCGAAGGGGTAGGCCAGCACCCAGATATGTTATACGGTTACCAGTTGAAAGAGACCGAAGGGGTAGGCCAGCACCCGGATAAGCTAGGCATTATGTTATTGTATGGTATGTGGTATGATGGGGGAACTCACTAAGCTTTCTTCTTACGGTTTTCAGTTTTGGTTTCAGGTACTTGCTCTTCGAAGGGAAAGGAGTCGGCATGACTACAACCCATCACACCAAGATTTCCGCATATGAGATCTTTGGGATTTTCACTATGATGTTGTTTTATCATGACATTTTTTTGACTATTGATACTTTGGTTTTGATACGGGTTGATATATGGTTGTTTTCAGACAAATGGTTTTATAATTAATGTATTAAAAATGAAATTTTTTTGACCATATTTTTGTGATGTTACAAGTTGGTATCAGAGCCTTGATTTGAGGGATTCGAACACACCTTCAGGGGTGTCTAGACTCAAATTGTGGGTTTGTAAATATTTTACAAAGAAAACATTTTTTTCAAAATTTAAATTTAAGAGTTTTGAGAAAGAACAAGATGTCTGATGCTTGTAATCGGCTGAGCTCAAGTAAGTTTTACCCAAGATACCCATACAAGTTTGTTATGATATATGATATGATTATGAGAACTGCATGCTAGATTAAGGCTTAGGATCTAGGAAGGATGCCTTGTATGCCTATTATATGTCTATGAGAACTGCATGCTAGATTAGGGATAAGGATCTAGGAAGATACCTTATGTGCCTGTTGTATGTGCTTATTGAACTGCATGATAATACTGACTAGTCAGTGATATGATAGACTGATTAGGAGATGCTTGGTTTTGGTTACTCAATGCCCGAATACTGTTTTCTTTGTCCTTTTAGGAGTCATAGTGATATTTAATAGCTAGTAAATGAATACGTTAAGTTACATATTATGAGGACTAAATAATTTCAGAAGGTTAGGTCTAGCCCTATTTCGCAGCTCTTGTCTGAGTCCAACCATTGTAGGGTAGGACCTGTCATTCGATGAATTATCTGGCCTTAGTAATATGTAATGTTATTTGTGAGCTATCTAGGGATAGATAGTAGGGACTTCTTATATAGCTGATGGCGGAGAGTGGGTCGGAGATTACCCTAGGCTAAGCCTAGGATGAGATTAGTGCAGTGAGCAGTAGTAATGAAAGGGACTTGGTGGAGTCAAGGCGATTCTTGAGGAAAGTACGGATAGAGGTGGAAGGTAGTATGGGCCCGTACTACAGAAAGCATAAGATCCGTACTGGAATCAAGGAGATCTGAGATTAATCCAGGGAACTTATAGTGTGTGAAACCTCTCGAGGCTATGTATGACCCTGACGGTTGTGTCTTTTGTTTCAGAATGGTGGTGACACGTCACGGAGTGGGAGGTTCAGGTTCTGGGTTAGGTTCGGATACAGGTTCCGAGTCATTTGATAACGGATTGAGCGATTTCATTGCATCTAAGATTATGAGAGGCATCCTTGAGGCTACCCCGGTGATTTGTGGGTCGATCAAGGAAGGGATCATTGAGCTGATGGAGGATCTCCTTTGGGCATTCAGGAGTGACATGGAACCAAGCTAGTCAGGGACTCGCATGCTCTCCTTCAAGGATTTCAAGGGATGTGGAGCGCCAGATTTCAGCAGGGTGAAGGATCCCATTGTGGCTAGATGATGGGTTGCAGACATCGAGTCTGTAGAGTTGACGAGCTTCTTCCTTGAGGGGTCGAAGGTCAGGTATGATGTTGGTTGCTTGAGAGAGAGGGCTAGAGACTGGTGGGAAGCAGTCAGTGAAATGTTGGAAGCCCCAGTGAAATGTTGGGAGGCCCAGCCATTGAGGCTATGACCTGGTCGGACTTTGTGACTAGATTTCGAGCTGAGTTTGCCCCAGCTATAGAGATTCAGCAGCTAGCAAGGGAGTTTCTGGATATGAGATAAACGACTGATTCAGTGGCGTAGACATCAGACATGATTTTCTTTCACTGTGTAACATTCGGATTTCTGGGTATGTTACTTAATTATTTATTTTTGAGAATCTTTGATCTACTTGACGAGTTGGTGCTATAACTTGGTGAGTAGAGGCGGGGTGGCCACGTGAGTTTAATGAATTACTCAACGAGTCGAAGAGTAGACTTGCCGAGTAGGCGCTGTAAGTGGAAACCATAGATCCCCAGGTTTGGGACTTATTTAACGACACTTATAGCCTCATTTGCAGCCACACCTCCCAGTAAAGAAACCTTAATCAGACCTTGAGCTTGCGAGAGAGTCTTGACCCTTACTTGAAAATTTTGAGAGCATTTTGGTGAAGGAAAGGAAGATTCCAAGCTAGGATTGAGAAGACGCTGATAGATCTTCTGCTTATTCGTGCAAGAGCTTCTATTAGAGGTATCAAGTTCGAACCTTTCCCTTTTATTTGAGTAGATCTCTCATTTTGAAATTAGGGCTTCTTTTCCTTTCATTTTGGGACTTTGAGGATTTGGGCTTCATGAGGAGGCTTGAACTCCAGATCTAGACCTTAGGAGGTCTCCATCACCCAAAGGTTCCTACTTTACTCAGCCTTGTTGGTGTTTATGAGTGAAAACCCCATTTAGATCATGTTCTTGGCATTTCATGCCCAAAATACCATGCATGGGTGTAAATTTTATTACTTTACGTGGTAAATGAGCCCTTAGAGTATGGATCTAGAGTTTGAGGAAGTATTCCACCATAAAATCGTCTGAATGCAAGAAGAGTCTTGACAGACTCGCCGAGTGATGAGCCGACTCAGCGAGTAGCTTAGGGTTTGTCCCAATGAGTTGAATCATGCAATAGGTTGACGAGTTAGGGGTTAACTCGACGAGCTAGGTCTTCTTGAGTTCACTGACAATCGATGGGACTCGATGAGTCTACTCAAAGTTGGACCGTTGTTTGGAGTTGACTTTCGTTGACTTCTAGGGTTGGTCAGCATTTGGATAACTCGACCATTAGAGGGGTAAAATGGTCGTTTTCCCTTATGGGAGATTATAGGAAGGGATTAGTCTAGCCTATGAGAATCGTTGTTAATTTTAGATAAATTAATTTATGTGTTTAGAGATGGAGGCTAGATCGGGGATATCGAGTATGAGAGTTTACTAGACATCATTCGAGGTGAGTTTTCTCACTATACATTACCTAGAGTGGTATCTATGTGTAGACCGAAGGGTCTTGTGTGCTATTTGTATGTATGAGATTATGTGCATTTTGATATATATATATATATATATATATATATATATATATATATATATATATATATATATATATATATATATATATATATATATATATATATATATATATGCTATGTGTTGTATAGACCAAACCGGAGGGTCCAACGATATAGACCGGACTGAATGGTCCAACGATACAGACCGGGCCGAAGGGTCCAACGAGCTATGACCGGACCAGAGGGGCCAACGAGCTATGGGACTGGCAGGTCCTGTTGACACAGATTGACCGAAGGGTCGTAATATAGCCTCCAGTGGTGTATGTGTTGTATGTGGTATTTTTAGGAAGTCACTAAGCATTTATGCTTACCATGTATCTGATATGTGTTTCAGGTACTAGCGAGGATCGCAGGAAGGCGTTGGCATGATCTGTACACACTGATGAAGATTTATGTACTTGAGATTATGGGGTTTTTTATTGAGAAAATATGTGATGAAATGGATTTTGTTATGAATGAAATTATGTTTTAAAAATGAAAAATTATTTTGAAAATTCACGTTGTTACACACTGCAATCATAAGGGCCATAAAAAGACGAAGTGTCCTAGATTGACATCAGGAGCGCCAGTGGCGGTGCCAGCTCTAGTGACCCTATGGATCACGGATGGCCAATAGAGCAAGACATATGCTCCATTGGTGAGGAGACGAGCCTTCCAGCTGACCGCCAAGGAGGATTGTGTCACACCAGATGTGGTGACGGGTATGTTTTCTGCTCCCTAACTCTTATTACATGTTGGTTAAGATATTTATGTTTTATGTTTTATGTGTTTTGTTAGGATCGTTTCATGTGAGTAGTATCCCAATACAGGTGTTATTTGACTCGGGGGCTACCCGATCATTCGTATCTCTTGCGCTCTGCAAGAGGTTTGTTGAGTCTTCGGGCATGTTGGATTGTCCTCTAGAGGTCGAGATTGCTGACGAACGATCTGTTCAGGCATCGGAGGTCTATAGAGATTGTGTCTTGAGGATGTAAGAAGAGCGCAACCTCATGGATTTGGTTCCCATTCCTTTGTGTAAGAACAAGGTCATCATAGGCATCTATTAGTTGAGCTCTAATGGGGTGGAGATCGACTATGCACAACAGTTAGTATGTTTCAAAACCCCAAGTGGGGGAGAGTTGGTGATTCAGGGCGAGAGGTCGGAACATGGACCAACTTTGTGTTCAGCAGCGAGGGCTAAGCACTACCTTCAGCAGGGTTGCGCAGGTTATGTCGCTTACGTTATGGTTACCCGGGAGGTGGGTAAGGTGTCCATGAGTGATGTGCCAGGTGTACGAGAGTACCCCGACATGTTTCCAGAGGAGTTTTATGGGATACCTCCGGAGAGGCATGTGGAGCTCAGGATTGACCTAGTCCCGGGTGCGGCTCCGATAGCCAAGGCACTATATCGGTTGGCTCCTCCTGAGATGTTCGAGTTGTCTACACAGTTGTAGGAGCTGTCAGACAAGGGATTTATCAGGCTGAGCAGTTCGCCTTGGGGAGCCCCGATCCTATTTGTAAAGAAGAAGGATGGGTCACATCGGATGTGTATAGACTATCAGGAGCTGAAGAAGGTAACGGTGAAGAACCGCTACCCAATCCTGAGGATTGACGACGTCTTCAAACAACTTCAGGGGGCGTCTTGGTTTTCCAATATAGATTTGTGTTTAGGCTATCACCAAATGCGAGTCAGAGATAAGGATGTATAGAAGACTAATTTACAGACTCGCTATGGCTACTATGAGTTCGTGGTGATGCCCTTTGGCCTCACCAATGCCCATGCCGCGTTCATGGACCTCATGAATCGCGTATGCATAACGATGCTGGATTGGTTTATGATAGTCATTATTGATGACATTTTTGTTTATTCCAAGATGCAAGAGCAACACGAGGAGCACTTGCGAGAGGTGTTGGATACCCTGAGGAAGGAGAGCTTAAACTCCAAGTTCTCGAAGTGCGGGTTCTGGTTGCACGAGGTGCGGTTTCTAGAGCACCTTGCCTACCAGAATGGTATTTTGGTCGAGCCGGCTAAGGTGGAGGCCGTGATGAGATGGGAGGTTTTGAAGTCTCCATATGAGATTCAGAGTTTCCTCCAGTTAGAAGGCTATTTACGAAGATTCATACAAGATTTCTCCAAGATAGCAGTACCCCTGACCCGACTGACGAAGAAGGTCGTTGTCTTTCACCAGGGGCCTAAGCAGCAGGCAGCGTTCAAGACTTTAAGGTACAGGTTGTGCGAGGTGCTGATCTTGGACCTTCCAGAGGGTGTTGAGGATTTTCTAGTATAATGTGATGCATCCATCTCGGGTTTGGGCATAGTGTTGATGCAGAGGGGGCACGTCATCACCTACCCTTCGAGGCAGCTGAAGCCTCACGAGGCGAATTACCTGAAGCACGACCTGGATTTAGGGGTGGTTGTTTTCGCCTTCAATATTTGGCGACGCTACCTCTATGGGGTCCGATGTACCATTTACATGAACCATAAGTGATTAAGGTACCTCATGGATCAGCCGAATCTGAACATGAGGCAATGTTGGTGGTTAGATGTAGTGAAGGATTACAACTGTGAGATCCACTACAACCCACGCATGGCCAACGTTGTAGCTGACACACTTAGCTAAAAGGGATTCGCAGACATGATCCTAGACATATATCTGAAGATGACAATAGTGACTCCACTTCTGGAGCAGATCCAAGAGGCCCAGCAGGTGGCTATAAAGGAGGAAGACCGGAGGAGTGAGCGCATCGTTGGCCAAATTTCCTCCTTCGACTATGATAGTTGCGGGTTGTTGACACTCCACCGTAGAGTGTGGGTTCTGTATGCAGGAAGTGTGTGCCAGATCCTGATGGAGGAGGCACACAAATCCCAACTTTCCATCCATCCCGGGGTGACGAAGATGTACATAGATATTCGTCCTGATTACTGGTGGCCCTGCATGAAGCAAGATGTGGCATGGTATGTTGAGAGGTGCCTGACATGTAGGAAGGCCAATTCTGAGGACCAGAGACTTCATGGCAAGATGCAGCCGTTAGATATTCCTATGTGGAAATGGGAGGATATTACTATAGATTTCATCACGAAGCTTCCCAGGACCGTACAGGGAGTTGACTCATTTTTGTTATCGTGGATCAGTTGACCAAGAGTGCCCATTTCATTCCAATCCAGGAGAGTATTTCGGTCGATAAGCTGGCCCACATCTACATCAGGGAGGTAGTAGCTCGACACTAAGTGCTAGTTTTCGTGATTTCTGACCGAGATGTACGGTTCACTTCCAAATTCTGGAAGAGATTTCATGACGAGTAGGGTACTTATCTACACTGTAACACGGCTTTTCACCTCCAAATGTATGGTCAGAGTGAGCGGACCATCCATAGTTAGGAGGGTATGTTGTGGGCGTGTGTTTTAGACTTAGGTGGTAGCTAGGATACCTAACTTCCCTTAGCAGAGTTTTCCTATAATAATTACTACCACGCCATTATCGACCGACCTCCCTTCAAGATGCTCTACGGTAGGAAGTGCAAAAACCCAATATGTTGTGGTGAGGTTGGATAAAGGGTCATGGGGAGTACTGAAGTGGTACTCAAGATGACACAGAGGATCCATCAGGTCCGAAGTAGACTCCAGATGACTCAGAGTCGGCAGAAGAGCTACGCCGACAGATGTCGATCAGACTTGGAGTTTCGGTTAGGAGATATGGTCCTCCTGAAGGTGTCACCTTGGAAAGGTGTCATCCGGTTCTGGAAGAAGGGCAAGTTGGGCCCCAGATACATTAGTCTGTTCAGGATATTGGATCGGGAGGTCCGGGTGGCATTTCGACTAGATCTGGCAGCCGAGCTTAGTCAGATCAATGACACCTTTCATGTCTCCCATCTGCGGAAATTCTTGGTAGATGAATCCTTCGTGGTGCCTCTATAGGATATTTAGGTGGAAGACAGCCTGAACTACATCGAACGACTCAGATCCATCCTCGACAGGAAGACGAAGGATCTGAGGAACAAGAGGGTAGAGTTAGTGAAGGTGAGATGAGGGAGCACTACCCAGAGCTATTTCCAGATGCAACAGACTTCGAGGACAAAGTCTAAGATAAGTAGGGGAGATTTGTAATGCCTGGTTCCTGGTATGTATTTTAAATTGATTTTTTTTTCATTATGTATAGGAACTAGACAAGTTGGAGCCCCAAACTCGTCGAGTAGGAATTGAATTTGGATGCGGGATTTAAAATCTACTCGACTAGTTGAGAGCCTCAACTTGACGAGTAGGGATCCCAGAGTGAAACCCTAATTTTCAAGGTTTAGCACCCTATTAAAACACCTTAACCTCCAAAATTTGGCCTCATTTGCAGCCTTCATCATCCTAAACCCTAGCTACGAAGCCCTAATATGTTTTTGAGTTTTGAGCCATTTATGGTGCATTCTTGAGGTTTTGAAGAAAAAGACACTTGATGAAGGAGCAAGGAAGTGTTGGAGAAGATTGGATCCAAAAGTCTAGCTTCATTTTTGGTTCATCAGAGGTATAAATCTCATATCTCGTCTATAGTATGCTTAGATCCCTTCATCTTCACTTTTATTGAGTTTTTGGTCCAAGTAGCATGGTCCTTGGGAAAGGGACGTCCTAAATGAGTATATCATCAGATCTGGAATCATGGAGGGCTTTCATGGCATAAAGGTGCAAACTTTAGGGCCATAAAATCCCCATGCAAGCTTTATGGTGTCATTTTGACCTTTCAATCTCCAAAACGCCATGCATGGAGGGAAAGCCATGGATTTTACATGTTTATATGGTGTCTAGGTTCTAGATCTCACTTTTTATGCTTTAGTTTGTAGTATTATGGCTTTTGAATCAAGATCTAGGTCTTAAAGAATTAGGTTCTGAGCTAAACCCATTAAGTAAGGCTATTAACGGGCAAAGTTGGAAACTTTACCCTTAAAAGGACATTTTTAGTATATAGACGAAGTATGGGGCTTGGATATGAATGATAAGAGCTTAATCTATTAGGATGTCTCAATAGACTGAAGAACTCGTCGAGTCCATTGAGGAACTCGATGTGTTTGGTCGAAGTGTCTCGAGTCTGTAAAGGGAAAAACTCGACGAGTTCAAGGATGACTCGACGAGTTGATTGGAGAAGTCCCGACTCTGTTATAGGGAGGAACCTGACGAGTTCATGAAAGAACTCAACTAGTTGGATCGCGATTTCAAGTTTTTATGATTCATGGAACTCGACGAGTTGATGGACTAACTCGGCGAGTTGAGTCAATCAGGTGTTGACTTTGACCTTGACTTTGACCTTGAACAAAGTTGACCCTTAAGGGATCATGAGTACGGAAGGATAATTAAAGGAATTTTTTTCTGTAAGAGTCTGAGAGGGGTTGATTTCAGAGCAGGAGTCTTTGCAGCTATTCCAAGTTGTCGAGGTGAGTTACCTTCCAGTAGGTGTGGGTCGAAGGCACCAATGTCGGCCCACTAGTATTTTATTATAGTTGAGATGATTGTCTTTGTGATAATTTTCTAGTATACCACTATCTATTATGCTTTATGTGCTAGTATGTTATGTTATTATGCGATAGTGGTAGGAAGGGTAAGATACCGGTTGAAAGAGACGGAAGGAGAGGCCAACACCCAGATATGCTAGGCAGTATGTGATCTATATGTATATGCTAGGTTATTATGTGGTAGTGGTAGGGGTGAAATAGACCCCGGTTACGAGTTGAAAGAGGCCAACGGGGTAGGCCAACATCCAGATACATTAGGCAGTTACCGGTTGAAGGAGACCGAAGCGGTAAGCCAACACCCATATATGCTAGGCGGTTACAGGTTGAAAGAGACCGAAGGGGTAGGCCAACACCCGGATATGCTAGGCATTATGTTATTTTATGGTATATAGTATGATGGGGGAACTCACTAAGCTTTATGCTTACAGTTTTCAGTTTTGGTTTCAGGCACTTCCTATTCGAAGGGAAAGGAGCCGGCATAACTATAGCGCATCACACCAGGATTTCCGCAAGTATGATCTTTGAGATTTTCACTTTGATGTTGTTCTATCATGACATGTTTTGACTATTGATACTTTGGTTTTGATATGAGTTGATATATGTTTGTTTTCAAACAAATGGTTTTATAATTAATGTATTAAAAATGAACTTTTTTTACCATATTTTTGGGATGTTACGCCTTGTTTCGTAGAACCTTCACTTTCCTCTCCATAACGGCCACTGGCCTCTCCACATAATCCAGGCACTCATCAATCGGAATATCATGTAATGACACTACTACCTCCTCATCTAGTATGTAATTCTGCTATTGCGAGACGTGAAAAGTTTTGTGAATCTGACTGAGCTCCTCTGGAAGGTCTAGTATATATGCCACCTTACCAACCCTGGAAATAACCCGAAAAGGCCTGATGTATCGGAAACCCAACTTCCCCCTGTTTCTGAAGCGAATCATGCCCTTCCAGGGTGAGACCTCCGGTAGTACCATGTCACCAACCTGAAACTCCAACTCTGATCGACACCGGTCGGCATAACTCTTCTGCCGACTCTGAGCAGTTTGCAGCCGCTACCTAGTATGCTGAATCCTCTCGGTAGCCTGCAGAACTACCTTGGTCCGTCCCATCACCTTAGGACCAACCTCACCCCAACAGACTGGGTGCGATATTTCTGTCCATACAACAACTTAAATGGTGGAGCACCAATGCTAGAATGAAAGTTGTTGTTGTAGGAGAACTCTGCAAGCAGTAGGTAGGAGTCCCAACTTCTACCAAAGTCAATAACGCAGACCTGTAACATGTTCTCGAGGGTTTGTATCGTCCGCTCACCCTGGTCATTTATCTATGGATGATAAGTTGTACTGGAATACAGTCGTGTGCCCAGTTCCTCGTGAAACTTCTGTCAGAAACGGGAGGTGAATCGAACATCACGGTCTGAGACAATAGAGGCCGATACCCCGTGGCGAGCTACAATCTTGCGAATATACATATTAGCCAACATTTCGGCTGCTGAGCTCTCCCGAATGGGCATAAAATGGGCACTCTTGGTGATTCGATCCACGATGGCCCATATAGCATCATATCCCTTCGCCGTCCTTGGTAGCTTGGTGATAATATCCATCGTGATCTGCCCCCATTTCCACAGGTCAAGCTTTCCATGCGGCCTCTGATGCTCGGCCTTGACCATCAAGCACCTCTCGACGTACCATGCGATCTCTCTCTTCATGCACGACCACCAGTAACTTAGTCGCAGATCCCGATACATCTTGGTGGCCCCCAGGTGAATAGAGAAGCGAGACTTATGAGCCACCTACAGTACAATCTTTCTGACCCCACCAGACATCGAAACCCAGACCTGACTGCAACGGGTCAACAATCCGCAACTATCCTGCACAAATCGGGTGTTCTTGCCCCTGATCCTCTCCAACTTCCAGTTCTCCTGTCGCATACCCTCCGTCTGAGCTTCCCTAATCAAACTCACGAGTGGAGAATCCATGAATATCCTCATACATGTCACCGGTACAAAAGATCCAGCTGACTTGCGGCGCAGGGCGTCCACAAACACATTTGCTTTACCCGGATGGTAAAGGATCTCGCATTCATAATCCTTGACTACGTCCAGCCACCTGCGCTGCCTCATGTTCAGGTTAGGCTGATCCATGATGTGTCTCAAACTCTTGTGGTCCGTGTATATGGTACAATGGACCCAATGTAGATAATGTCTCCAAATCTTGAGAGCGAATACCACCGCTCCCAACTCCAGATCATGTGTGGGGTATCTCGTCCCATTCAGCTTCAGCTGTCGCGAAGCATAAGCTATCACCTATCCCCTCTGCATGAGGACTGCTCCCAATCTAGTGATCAATGCGTCACAAAACACCACTAAATCCTCAACTCCCTCATGGAGTGTCAACACTGGCTCCTCGCAGAGTCGATTTCTCAGAGTCTCGTATGCATTCTACTGCTCAGGGCCCACCGAAAATTCACTCCCTTCATCGTCAGACTAGTGAGGGGTACCGCAAACATGGAGAAATCCTATATGAATATCCGGTAGTACCCTGCCAATCCCAAGAAGGTCCTGATATCTGAGAGAGATTTCGGAACCTCCCACTATATAACCGTCTCAATTTTGGTCGGTTCGATTAAAATCTCCTCCTGGTTAACGAGGTGTCCAAGAAACTGAACTTCTCGTAACCAAAACTCTCACTTCGAGAACTTGGCATACATTCTTTCTCGCCTCAGAACTCCCAATAGATCGCGAAGGTGCTCCTCAAGCTCTCTCTAGTATTAGAATACACCAAGATATCATCTATGAACACAATGACTGAGTAATCGAGCATCGGTCTTCACACCCGATTTATCAGGTCCAAAAATACTATCGACACATTGGTGAGCCCAAACGGCATCACCAAGAACTCGTAATGTCCGTAACGAGTCCGGAATGCGGTCTTCTCCACGTCCTCCTCCCTAACCCTGACCTGATGGTATCCGAACCTCAGGTTTATCTTGGAGAACCAAGATGCTCCTTGCAACTGATCGAAAATATCATCTATCCTCTGGAGTGGATAATGGTTCTTCATCGTTAACTTGTTCAAATCCTAGTAATCAATGCACTTTCGGTGTGAACCATCCTTCTTCCTGACAAAGATAATTGTTGCTACCCACGAAGAACTGCTCGGACGGATGAACTGCTGGCCCAATAATTCTTGCAATTGAGATGATAGCTCCTGCATCTCAGTTGGTGCCAATCGGTACAGTGCCTTGGCGAAAGGGGCCGCACCTGGCACTAGGTCGATCCTAAACTCGACCTGCCTCTCGGAGGCACTCTAGGTAACTCCTCCAGAAACACATCAACAGACTCTCTTACAACTGGAATGTCCAAAACCGAAATCTGATCCCTGACCTGTGTATCCACCACATACGCTAAGTAACCCGTACACCCGTGTTGAATATACTGTCAAGCACTAGCGACCGAGCAAAACCATGAACCCAATCTGGTGCCCTCGTCGTAGATAACCAATTCTCCCCTGATTGGGGTTCGAACTACCGCCCGCTGACCCTCACAGTCGATCATGTCTACGAAGCGAATCAACCAGTCCACACCCACAATCACACATACATCCCCCATCGGAATCGGAATCAAGTCTATCGGGAAGGCTATGTCGAAGATCTCTAGAATGCAACCCCGATAGAATGAAGAAGCATAAATCCCATGTTCGTTGGCGATTGAGACTTGCAATGGACACTCTAGCTCTCCTACAGGAAAACCAAGCTCCCTACTAAACGATTGAGAGAAAAATGACCGACTCGCCCCTAGGTCAAATAATACGAAAGCAGGAAAGGATTTTGCCAAAAATGTACCTAATCATAGGTACAAAAATATAAGCATAAAACAAATATAATCAACAAATAAAGGATAGAAACATACTAGCAACCACATCAGGTGTTGTCCTGGCCTCCTCAGCTGTGAGCTGGATGGCGCGTTACCGAGCCCTCAGGGGCTCTACTCTACCCTAACTCCCATCACTAATCCTCAGTGTAGTTGGAATAGGAGGTTGTGTCGGCTTGGCGGCGAGAAACGGACAATTGACCTTCACGTGTCCAATCTGATCACAATGGTAACATATCCTCACACTCAGAATCAGGGCGGGCTGGCAACAATCCCTTGCATAATGCCCCTCATTGCCACATCTGTGGCACTCGCTACCAGATCGAAAATCCCAGAATGTGAAGGGTTTTATTATACTACAACATCCTATGGTGCACATACAACCCTAAATACTTTGGATCTATGTTTTCTCTAAATATACAAGCAATATTGTTTCCAAAGAATTAAGCCTACAACTAGCATGCAATTGACATAATCAACACAAAATTGAGTTATGGAGTTACCTCTTTGTTGTAGCTTGTAGAACTTCTTCAGTTTGGCCTTTAAGAGCTTAGTTCCCTAAGTGTTGCACCTCAAATGGAATCACAACACACCTAGAACAAAGGACACTTTTGAGAGAGTATTTCTTAGACCAAAATCGGCTCAATGATCTCCAAGAACACTAGTGGTCCAAATTTAGGAGCTAATGGGTTTCTTATATAATGTGGCAAAACTAGGGTTACACCATGTAAAACCTAATGTACATGATCTTCCATATTCCTTAGGCTCCATAGGCTTAAACCTCCATGGGTTGTCACATGGGTTTAACTCAACCTAAGAAATCACGGATCATTGGCCCACACCATAAGAATGAATGATTTTACCAAATCAACCCCTTATATTTAATTAGTCTCTTTTGATCACAAAATTAATTCCAAATTAATTCTTGATAAATACTAATTAAATATTATTATTTCATATTAATATATTAGAGCTTATAATATATTAATAAATCATGAATATCCTCTTCTCAAAAGTCCATCATTGCAAATTGTTTTGGTGTCATGCAACCCAAATGGACCGTGCTACTCTCGGGTCAAGTACATACCAATTATAGTTATGGGCTTAGACACCTAATCCAACAGTCTCCCACTTGGATAAGTCTAATAACTATTATTGCAAGTATAACTCCACAACACGACTAGCAATCGTAGCTCTTAAAAGTCGTTGTCAAACACTAACCTGGTCAATGACGTGTCCATTAGATAAGGGATCATATATTCCTCCATTCTAGATATCATATAAACTGAGACATGGATATTAATCATTCTCTCTGTCAATTTGTTGTTTCCCGATTTCCGATTTATGACAACCGACTAACTGAACAAATCAAATCAGTCTAGGTGTGGCCAAACACTTAGGGGTGTCATCACTAAATCATCGAGGGGCCCACAAATATCGTTTTTATCCACATTGGGTAAAAGGAATATATAAACTTCGACCCAAATGCTTGCTCGTACTTACTCATCAAATTACACACAACAATATTTTTTTATAACATCCAAGTTACTGGTGCGTTTACATATGTCAATGTGCAACCAACTCGCAACTACAAATCACATGTCTCCGTTTCAAGAATATAAGATATTATTGTCTCATAATCACTCGTGATAAAATCCACGAAGTGATTCAGATGAGCGTGGGTTGAATCCAATACTTGAATCTTATTCCAGGAGTACTCACGAACACTGCAGCTATGTCTAAAACACCTAGACAAGCTACAGACTCATTCATGATAGTCTTGCCTCAATACCTACTTCCAAAGTATGATCGACTGTAGATGGTTTGAATAACCTAGTTATTCGGGTAGTCAAAACATGCAAAGTGAAACACAATAATAATAGTAATCCTATATGGCCCCAAAACTTTTGAGTCCCATATTGATTACTCATTATTCATTAATAATGTTTCGAATAATGAACTTAATACTTGAAATTAAAATAATAGTTGTCTCATGCTCCAAGCATGCACACTACGTTTGTCTATGGTCCTTACTTTGTGAAATAGATCAATTGACAACATTTCGATGATGCTCATTTCACAATTCCAAATCTTTATTGCAAGTGTAATAATTTCAAATTCTTTTCACTGCTAGAAAGTGTTAGATTCTAAACTCTCATGCAATGATTCTTTTGTAATGTCTAGGTACCAAAAGTACAGAGACTTCACCAACAATATTACAAAATGTTCCTTTGGAGATTGTTACAAGACAATTCCATGGAAATGAAGTCTCAAATTCAAAGTACATTCCTTTGAACATCCTTCTTGCAAAAAAGTTTCTACCTTTCTCATCTGTTCTTCAAACCCCAATATGGAAACATTCCATATTTTCCATACGATAACTCATTATTAATAGACTCCTGTCTATTCAAAATAATGTCAATATGGTCCATCCATTACTATGCTTCCCACTGTCCTTAAGAGACCAATCCTTGGCGAACTTTAGATTGTCCTTAACAGTTGATTAGCCACTTTAGTCATATCTGGTTCTATTCCCTTTTCCCTCTTAATGCCCAAGGCATTTGAAAAATTTAGAACACGAGAATATTATAGCATATGCAATCGATCCTATACCCAAAGCATAGGGATGCGATTCATAATGTCCAACATAAAGACACGATACTTGATTAGTCTTTTGCTATAATATTTCTATTTGCCATGTTCTCACAATTCAAATTATGAAGAGGGATGTCATAATCATAATAAAAATTTAAGAACGCAATTAACATTTCTATATATAGAATTTCCTTAGGTTGAACCATTCCAACATAACATTGATATATATTTGACTAAATTTTATTAAAAATTCAATCTAAGCTTTTAGATTTTGAAATGAAGTATAATTTTCTCTCCCTTAAATATACCAAAATAACTTTTCAAACTCTTCATCTTTGCAAATTGAAACTTTTGTTTTCTATAATTAACATTGCTAGCTTGCAACACCTTCGATAATACATATGCTCCCACTAGCATAATAATTATTATCTTACTAGCATAACACTTATGCTACCACTAGCTTTGACATGTATTCTGAAATTAGTTGGACTTCTAGAAATCAATACTTAATGACTTTCTTATCAAAGTTCAAATTTCCGATATGAGATGCTTCGATAAGATTTTATGTTCACTTCTCAAACTCATACATTTATCATTAGATAACTCACATGTCTGTCTAAACAATTTTAGAACTTACAACAATAAGTCTCAAATTTTTAGACCTTTACCATTTCTCACAATTCGAACTATGAAAAGGGATGTCGTAATCATAATCGAATTTTAGAATGCAAATGTCACAAATGCTAACTATTTAAAATCTACTTAGTGAAAGTGTTTCCTCACAATCATTTTCATGAATTGGAGAGAAAACTTATGACACTTTAGATTTTATGGTGTATGTGTTCCTATGCATGTGAATTTTTCATAACCATAATTACAAGACAATGTTAGTGACAAATCGAAACCCATATGAACTGAACTTGTTTAATCTTAATTTCTTGCCACATGGCAGTACAAGAGCCTACCATTGCTTCCAAGTTATTATGCAAACAATTGAGATCTCATAGAACTCACATGCATAGTCAACTTTAACTGGAATGGGCACAGAAACAAGAATATGTCAACACGATAGGTTACAAACCCCAAGTCGTGTGCTAGTGTTTAACAATAAGTTTACTCTTGATTACTTCATAAACTTTCAACATGTCTAAGACTCCCACTGACCTCTTGACATATAAGATTCACTTTGTCAAGGAGCATTACTTGACAAAAAAATATTCAAGAGTTAGCGCGGATTCTAATCAAGACTAACACTTCACACAATTGGTCTTAGTTGGTCTTTATTTTATCCAAAACATCACAACTTACCAATTTCAAATGTACAAGAGTAGAAAACATTTTACACTACATTTGATAAGTGTTATAAACCTTCCTTAATTTTGTGTCACTCAAGGCACAAGGTTAGAGTATGACTGTGAGACTTGTTTTTGGAACGAAGTATGCCTCATCTTTTAGATTTAACCATTTCAACAATTCACGGTTCCTCTTCTTATCCATTACAAATGCACTAAGATATCTTTAGAGGATCAATTGTGACATGGTTTTCCGTAATCATTAAGATGATCATAAAACACAATACTAAAGTACTCTCCCATCATTTCAAATTGGAGAAACTATTGTCTTTCTACCTAATTTGATTTGTAACATCCCAAATTGCGGGCCAAAAATTTCATTTTTTTATTTAAGTGATTTTCAAAACGTTTGTAACAAAATACCATACGATCATATCATTTAATAAAAACATGTCTCGTAACTGTAAACCAAAACATAAAACATAGTATTGTCAGAGTACAAATCCCAGAATATCTCATAGTGCGGAAAACAAAGAGCATGTGTGTGGTATGCCGCTACCGCGCCAGCTCCTTCCCCTTGGCATAAGAGGCACCAGAGACAACAACTGAAAACCGTAAGCACGAAGCTTAGTGAGTTCCCCCACTGTACCACATACCATATAACCACATAACATACATATATTGTCAGGCATATCTGGGTGCCCGACCTACCCCTTCGGTCCTCTCGACCGGATACTGACTAGCATATCTGGGTGCTGGTCTCCCCTTCGGTCCTCTCGACCGGATGCTGACTAGCATATCTGGGTGCTGGTCTCCCCTTCGGTCCTCTCGACCGGATGCTGACTAGCATATCTGGGTGCTGGTCTCCCCTTCGGTCCTCTCGACCGGATGTTGGGGACTATTTCACCCCCTACTACTACCACATAACACATATTACATAATCTATCAAGCATGGCTAGGCATGACTGCCCCTTCGGCCCTATCGACCGATAATCTGGGGACTATCTCCCCTACTGTCACTAGCACATAGCATCATATCATACTAGCACATAAACATATCACAAGTAGTAGCAACCCTAGATGAATATCACAGATACAATCATGTAATCATACAACTCCTACTGGTGGGCCGGCATTGTGGCCGTAGACCCACTGCTACTGGAAGGTAACTCACCTCGAGAAGTAGGTGTTGAAAGTCTGCTTGCTAAGCGCCTGACTGCTGAACTGGTAATCCTCCGGCTATAAATCATAAACATAGATTAGCCACTCATAAATACCCTTAGGTCAGATGACTGACCCACCCCTGGTCCAAGGTCAACTCCTTGGTTAAAGTCAACTTCCAGTTGACTGGACTCTCCGAGTCATGGCACAGACTCATCGAGTCCTTCCCCTACTAACCCGGTCCTACTCGACAAGTCCCTCTTCCCACTCACTAAGTCACCCTTAACTCACTACTTGGGACGATAGAACCGACTCGCGATCCGACTCGCAGAGTCCCCACAAGCAGATCTCGTACTCGCTTCCAAATCCTCACCAGAGCATCCTTCATGAGAATTTAGGTTTCTAGGACTATTGCTACACGTTAAATTGCTAATTCCGCGTGCAGATACGAAGGGTTGGACCTTCAACACCTAAACCCCTCTTACTCAGTAACAGTCCATATGACTCGCTGAGTTTGAAGAACAACTCGTCGAGTTCCAGGTAATCTCCATAGGACTCGCTGAGTTGTTCATCCAACTCGCTGAGTCTAAGACCATCTTCATAGAACTCGCCGAGTCCCTTCGACCCACTTCTCATATAAACCAAATCTGAGACATGCAACGCTTCCAAACCATAGATCTATGTTCCTAGGGCATGCTTATCAAGTAAAGTTGCAAACTTTACGTGCATGCATGGCCTTATAAGCTCCAAAAGGCAAATTCAAGCTCTTTATGAGGTCATACACTCAATAGGGACCTCAATCACTTCAACCACAGAGACTTTATACTTCTAAGACGTCTATAAGGTCTAGATTTGAAGTCCTTTCGGATCATAGAGCACAAACACATGGAGGTTGGTGTTTTAGGGCTTGAAAACCACCAATTAGGGACAAAAGGGGATCTATTGAACTAGTGATCAAGGTAGGGACTTTTCTACCTGAATGGAAGCCTCTTGCAGGGTAGATGTCAGATCTAATTCCCCCTTGCACTCTTCCACCTCTTTCTTCTTCTCTTAAGCTTCAAACTTTCTTTACAAGGCCAAAATCACTCACAAGGACAAAAAGTGGGCTAGGGTTTCGCTCTACAGGTCTTCTGGAAGTGTTACGGACAAGGGAGGCCGAGTTAGATTGTTTAAATAGGGTGCAAACACCCGGGTTAGGGTTTTTGCCCAAACAGGGCCTACTCGCCGAGTCCGGGAACCGACTCGCCGAGTCCAAGGCTTAGACCCCACGTCTCATCCCGCTTCTACTCGTCGAGTTGGTCCTTCAACTTGCCGAGTCCAAGGAAAAATGCATTATTTAAGAAATATTAATTACAAAGAATACGTACCAGGAACCAGGTGCTACAAATCTCCCCCACTTATTTAGACTTCGTCCTCGAAGTCTGCTTCTCGATCCCGAAACAGCTCGGGGTAGTACTCCATCATCTCTTCCACCGGCTCCCAAGTCCACTCCAATCCCTTCCGGTGTTGCCACTGCACCTTCACGGGCTCCACCCTCTTGCTCCTCAGATCCTTCGACTTCCTGTCGAGGATTCCCACAGGCCGCTCGATGTAATTCAAGCTGTCATCGACCTGAATATACTCCAAAGGCACCACTGCCGAGTCGTCCACCAAACACTTCCGCAACTGAGAGACGTGGAAAGTGTTGTGGATCTGGCTGAGTTCGGCTGGCACATCCAACCTATACGCCACCTTGCCCACCCGGGCTACAACCCTAAATGGCCCGATGTACCTTGGGCCCAACTTTCCTTGCTTTCTGAATCAGATGACGCCTTTCCATGGCGACACCTTCAGAAGAGCCATATCCCCGACTTGGAATTCCAAGTCTAAACGGTGCTTGTCGGCATAACTTTTCTGCCGACTCTATGCAGTCTGAAACCTGCTCCGAACCTACTAAATCTTCTCGGTCGTCTTGAGCACTCCCCATGACCCTCTGGCCAACTTCACCCCAACATATCGGGGTCCTGCATCTCCGCCCGTACAACATCTCGAAGGGAGGATGGTCAATACTCATGTGGTAGCTGTTGTTGTATGAGAACTCAGCTAGAGGAAGATAGGTATCCCAACTACCACCGAAGTCTAGCACGCATGCCCGCAACATATCCTCAAGGGTCTGGATGGTCCGCTCACTCTGACCATCTGTCTGCGGGTGAAAGGCGGTGCTAAAATGCAGATGAGTGCCCAACTCATCATGAAACTTCTTCCAAAACCTGGAAGTAAAACGCACATCCCTATCTAAAATCACTGATACTGGCACCCCGTACCGCACCACTATCTCCCTGATATAGATGTCGGCCAACTTTTCGGCCGATATGCTCTCCTGAATTGGAATAAAATGGGCGCTCTTGGTCAATTGATCCACGATGACCCATATCGAATCCACTCCTCGCGTGGTCCTGGGAAGCTTCGTGATAAAATCCATCGTAATATCTTCCCATTTCCACAACGGGATGTCCAACAGCTGCATCTTGTCGTGCGGTCTCTGATGCCCGGCCTTGACCTTCATGCAGGTCAAACACCGCTGAACGTACCAAGCCACATCCCTCTTCGTGCAGGGCCACCAATAGTCTAGACGAAGATCCCTATACATCTTCGTTGCCCCGGGATGAATGGAGAATCGGGATTTGTGTGCCTCCTCCATCAAGACCTGGTGCACGCCTCCGTGATACGGCACCCACACCTTATGGTGTAGTGTCAATAATCCTCGACTATCATAATTGAAGGAGGTAACTTGACCCACTATCCGCTCTCTCTTCCGATGTTCCTCCTTCATAGCCTCCTGTTGACCTTCCCGAATCTGCTCTAATAGGGGAGTCACCACCATCATCCTCATGTGCATGCCTCTGATTGGCGTTGCCTTGCGACTAAGCGCATCAGCCACCATATTGGCCTTCCCTGGGTGATAAAGGATCTCACAATCATAATCCTTCACCACATCCAACCACCGACGCTGTCTCATGTTCATATTCGGCTGATCCATGAGGTACCTCAAACTCTTGTGGTTCGTGTATATAGTACACCAAACCCCATAGAGGTAATGATGCCCAATCTTTAGGGTGAAGACCACCACCCCCAACTCTAAATCGTGCGTCGGGTAGTTTTCCTCGTGAGGCTTCAGCTGCCTCGAAGCTTAGGCAATGACATGCCCTCTCTGCATCAGTACCGCACCCAACCCCGAAATCAACGCATCACAATATACCACAAAATCCTCTACGACCTCTGGCAGGGCTAAGATTGGCGCCTCGCAGGATCTCTATCTCAGAACCTCAAATGCTGTCTGCTGCTCAGGCCCCCATCGAAAGACCACGGCTTTCTTAGTTAACCGTGTCAGGGGTATGGCTATCTTGGAGAAGTCCTGAATGAATCTCCTATAGTAGCCCGCTAATCCCAGGAAACTCCGAATCTCAGATGGAGACTTCGGAACCTCCCATCTCATCACGTCCTCTATCTTGGCCAGTTCGACCAGTATATCGTTCAGGTTGACAAAGTGCCCAAGGAATTGCACCTCGCGCAACCAAAACTCGCACTTGGAGAAATAAGCTTACAAGCTCTTCCTCCTCGTGTCTCCAAAACCTCTCTCAGATGCTCCTCGTGCTCCTCCTGCGTCTAGGAGTAAACAAAGATGTCATCAATGAAAACTATCACAGACCGATCCAACATCGGTCTGCACTCGCGGTTCATGAGGTCCATGAACACGGCAGGAGCATTGGTGAGCCCAAACTGCATCACAACGAACTCATAATGGCCATAGCGCATCCAAAACGCGGTCTTCGGCACATTCTCCTCTCTGACCCTCATCTGATGATAACCTAAACGCAAATCAATCTTGGAGAACCAAGATGCTCCCTGTAACTGGTCAAAGAGATCATCAATCCTCGGGAGTGGGTAACGGTTCTTCATTGTTACCATGTTCAGCTCCCGATAATCTATACACATCCGATGCGACCCGTCCTTCTTCTTCACAAACAGAATCGGGGCTCCCCAGGGTGAACTGCTCAGTCTAATGAATCCCTTGTCTAACAGCTCCTGTAGCTGTGTAGACAACTCCTGCATCTCGAGAGGATCCAACCGGTATGGTGCCTTGGCTATCGGAGCCGCACCAGGGACTAGGTCGATCCTGAACTCTACCTGTCGCTCCGGAGGTATTCCAGGAAGCTCCTTTGGGAACATATCAGCGTAGTCTCGTACCACCGGAACCTCGCTCACCGTCGCCTTACCGGCCTCCCGGGTATCCATAACATACGCGATATATCCCGCGCAACCCTGCTGAAGGTAGCGTCTAGCTCTTGCTGCTGAACATATTGTGGGTCCATGTTGTGGCCTCTCACCGTGGATCACCAACTCTCCCCCACTTGGGGTCCTGATCCGCATTAGCTTCTGTGCGTAATCTATCACCACCCCATTAGGGCTCCACCAATCCATGCCTATAACCAACTTGTTCCCACGCAACGGAATGGGAACCAAATCCACCAAGTAGCGCTCCTCAAACAACCTTAGAACAAAATCTCTAAACACTGCTGATGCTCGCACCGATCAATCATCGGCAATCTCTACCTCTAAAGGGCAATCCAACATGCCCGAAGAATCAATAAACCTCTTGCTAAGAGCAAGAGAAATAAACGATCGGGTGGCACCTGAGTCAAACAACACTTGAACTGGGATACCGTTCACATGGAACGATCCTAATGCATATACACAGAGCACATATCAATATCATAACATCATAAAAATAAAATAGAGAGAAAGAATCATACTCGTCACCACATCGGGAGCGGCGCGTGCCTCCTCGGTAGTCAGCTGAAATCCCAGGCTCCTCACCACTGGAGCCTCTGCCTTGCCCTGCTGGCCATCAATAATCTGCAGTGTCGTTGGAGCCGGCGCCTTCACTGGCGCTGCCGCTGTCAAATGGGGGCAGTTGGCCTTCTTGTGGCCCCTCTGGTTGCAATGGAAACATAGCAACTCAGATGTCTATATCACAGGTGCAGGGGCGGTACAATCCCTGCTGAAGTGCCCTGAATTGCCGCACTTATAGCAGCCTGATGATCCCAGCTTGCACGCTCCCTCGTGCGTCTTGTCGCATTTCCTGCAGCGGCCTCGCCCCTGATGGCCTTTCGGCCCCGCATCTGGTCCCTTGGGCTTCTTCCCCGAAGCCCCCGCAACATGCCCCTCCTCTGCCTTCCTCTTCCGGATGTGCTCCAGGTCTATCTCCCTCTCCCTTTCCCTAGCAATCGTAGAGTCCATGGTAGGGCAAGCTGAAAAACTGACATGCTCCTGAATATCGGCTCGTAGCATGTCATGATAGCGGGTCCTCCTCATATCCTCATGACCCGTGTACTGGGGCACCAACAACGTCCTCTCCCGGAACTTGGGGGTGATCTCCGCTACAGTCTCCGTCGTCTGCCTCACATCTAAGAACTCCCTGGCCAGCTGTTGAAGCTCGACAGCTGGAACAAACTCTTCCTCTAAACCTGTTCACGAAGTCCGACCAGGTCATAGCCTCAACAGCCGAGGCTCCCAACGAATCATCGGTGGACTCCCACCAATCTCTAGCCCGGTCTCGCAAACATCCTACTGCGAATCTCACCTTCGACCCCTCAGGGAAGAAGCTAGTCAACTGTGCAGACTCAATGTCTGCAATCCATTGCCTGGCAGCTATGGGGTCCTTCGCCCTGTTAAAGTCCGGCGCACAACTTCCCCTGAAGTCCTTAAAGGATAGTGTGCGAGGTCCTGACTGGCCAGATGCCATGTCACTCTTGAACGCTCTGAGGCGGTCCTCCATCAGCTCAACTATCCCTTCCTTGATCGACCCGAAAATGATGGGGGTCGACTCAAGGATGTCTCTGGTGATCGCTGACACGATGAACTCGCGTAGCCTCTCATCTACTGGCTCGGAACTTGATCCCGATCCCGATCCCTCTCCGGAACTGCCACCTGCTGGCCTCTGACGTAGTACCACCATTCTGCAATACACACAGGCAACCATTAGTGATACTGATACCTCTAAAGGGATCACATCTATTACAAGTTCCCTGTTCTTGCCTTAGCCTTCCTTAATTCGGGTATGGATCCTCTGCTTTCAGTTGTATGGGCCATACTACCTTCCACATCTATCCGTACCTTCCTCAAGGACAGCCTTGACTCCACCAGATCCCTTTTTCCAGTACTGACCCTCTGTTATTCCCATTCTAGGCTTTCCCTAGGGAAAAATCTCTGACTCCACCCAAACCAGTCCTCAGCCGCTGAAGGCCTCCTTGTAATTCCAGTTAGCCATTAACTAAATACCATCACATGTGATGACGCCCAGATAATTCTTCGAGTAACATACTCGTCCCTACAACGGTTATACTCAAACAAGAGTTGCGCAATAGGGCCAAATCTAGTACTCTGAGATTATTCAACCCTGGTCACATGTAATGTGACGTATTCACCTAATGACTAACTTCGATCACGCAGAGTCCCACGTAGCACAAAGCAAGCAACAGTCGGACGGAGGAAAACTACTCAAGCAAATCTATCCTCAACATGAGAAGGAGAACTAGCACATAATGATAAGCTCATACTACCAGGCATAACCTAATTAGGCTATCCTACTATTGTCTACCAAATGCTAGCATGCAATTCTCATAAGCTGAAGCACATAAAGCAGGCACATAAGGCATCACTCCTAGATCCTTAGTCCTATTCTAGCATCCTGTTCTACTGAAATTGTTAAACATAATATAAACTTGTATGGGTACTTTGGGGAATACCTACTTGATCATGGCCGGTCGCGCACATCACACACTTCGTTCTTTCTTAAAACTCTTTATTTAATCCTTTAGAAAAAAATTTCTTTTTCGAAATTCATTAATCCCTTGATTAGAGTTCAGACACCCCCGAAGGTGTGTCCGAATCCCTCAAACCATGGCTCTGATACCAACTTATAACATCCTAAAATACGGGCCAAAATTTTCATTTTTTTATTTAAGTGATTTGCAAAACGTTTGTAATAAAATACCATACGATCATATCATTTAATAAAAACATGTCTCGTAACTATAAACCAAAACATAAAACATAATATTGTCAGAGTACAAATCCCAGAATATCTCATAGTGCGGAAAAAAAAGAGTGTGTGTGTGATATGCCGCTACAGCGCCAACTCCTTCCCCTTGGCTGAAGAGGCACCTGAAACAACAACTGAAAACCGTAAGCACGAAGCTTAGTGAGTTCCCCCACTATACCACATACCATGTAACCACATAACATACATATATTGTCAGGCATATCTGATTGCCCGACCTACCCTTCGGTCCTCTCGACCAGATACTGACTAGCATATCTGGGTGCTGGTCTCCCCTTCGGACCTCTCAACCGGATGCTGACTAGCATATATGGGTTCTGGTCTCCCCTTCGGTCCTCTCGATGGATGTTGGGGACTATTTCACCCTTACTACTACCACATAACACATAATACATAATCTATCTAGCATGGCTGGGCATTACTGCCCCTTCGGCCCTATCGACCGGTAATCTAGGGACTATCGCCCCTATTGTCACTAGCACATAGCATCATATCGTACTAGCACATAAACATATCACAAGTAGTAGCAACCCAAGATGAATATCACAGAGACAATCATATAATCATACAACTCCTACTGGTGGGCCGGCATTGTGTCCGTAGACCCACTGCTACTGGAAAGTATCTCACCTCGAGAAGTAGCTGCTGAAAGTCTGCTTGCTAAGCGCCTGACTGCTGAACTGGTAATCCTCCAGCTATAAATCATAAACATAGACTAGCCACTCATAAATACCCTTAGGTTAGATGACTGACCCACCCCTGGTCCAAGGTCAACTCCTTGGTCAAAGTTAACTTCTAGTTGACTGGACTCGCCGAGTCATGGCACAGACTCGCCGAGTCTAAGACCATCTTCATAGAACTCGCCGAGTTCCACTTTGGGACTCGCCGAGTCCCTTCGACCCACTTCCCTTACAGACCAAATCTAAGACATGCAACGCTTCCAAACCATAGATCTATGTTCCTAGGGCATGCTTAAAACGTAAAGTTGCAAACTTTACGTGCATGCATGGCCCTATAAGCTCCAAAAGGCAAATCCAAGCTCTTTATGAGGTCATACACTCAATAGGGACCTCAATCACTTCAACCACAGAGACTTTATACTTCTTGTACGTCCATAAGGTCTAGATCTGAAGTCCTTTCGGATCACAGACCACAAACACATGGAGGTTGGTGTTTTAGGGCTTGAAAACCACCAATTAGGGACAAAAGGGGATCTAATGAACTAGTGATCAAGGTAGGGACTTTTCTACCTGAATGGAAGCCTCTTGCAAGGTAGATGTCGGATCTACTTCCCCTCCTTGCACTCTTCCACCTCCTTCTTCTTCTCTTAAGCTTCAAACTTTCTTCACATGGCCAAAATCACTCACAAGGACAAAAAGGGGGCTAGGGTTTCGCTCTACAGCTCTTCTGGAAGTGTTAGCGACAAGGGAGGCCGAGTTAGAGTGTTTAAATAGGGTGCAAACACCCGGGTTAGGGTTTTTTCCCAAACAGGGCCTACTCGCCAAGTCCGGGAACCGAATCGCCGAGTCCAAGGCTTAGACCCTGCGTCTCATCCCGCTTCTACTCGGCGAGTTGGTTCTTCAACTCACCAAGTCCAAGGCAAAATGCATTATTTAAGAAATATTAATTACAAGGAATACGTACCAAGAACCAGGTGCTACATGATTCTTCTCATTCGTTCTACCATACATTGATACATTTACAATGTTCAGAATTATACTTCAACTTGTAAGCATAACCATATTTACTAAAATTTAGTAAATCATGACGAATAGTCTTATTGTTCTTTATGGTGGACCTGACCAGCGCACACCCGGTGTACCCAATCCCCTAGTCCTTCACTTGACTCATATATTCATGTGAACAAGGAAGTAGTCTTAATTTGCCAAAGATGAAGTTTTTCCTTCATCACACAATGCAAGTTGCATGATTCCAAGTTTCTATCCAACTAAACTTGGGTGATGAGAATCCTTCCTTATTTGGTAAATTTTGACACTACCACAAACGAAAGAATCAAATCCATATTGCTAACAATAGAAACATACAAACATGAATTTTCACAAATTCCATCGTATGGAGATATAATCAAATAAAAACAAAATTTTATTTATTTAAAAAACGTAGAAAATTCCTTACAATGCAATTACAAATGAAAACTAAGTTATTACAAATTTCTAATCAATCTATCAAAACTCATAAGCAGCAGCTCAAAAATCCGATCATCGAACCATGCGATTGAAATCCATCTTCGCGACCAGATTCAACATACTCTTCCTTTAAGCTTCCTTCCTTTTGCATGATCCTACAGAACATCAAAATGCAACCATGTCATATCATGTATTAAGAATTAACAATTAGGAACTTAATAGAGTTAGATAGTAAACTTAACTAAAGCAGAACCATACAATCTGACCAAAGTTCTCAGGTAGTCAGGGCAGCTTAAATTCCAATGTCACTTTCCTTGGCAATAGAAACGAATAGGCTCATTAGGAATGGCATATGGAACAATCTCAGTTTTGGCCTTTTCCATATGATCAAAAAATTTGATCATGGCCAGTTCCTTTCCTTTAAGAGAAGGAATCATTTATGGGATATCTATGTCATTGCCCATGTCAGCTTTAGAGGTAGATCTTCCAGACAAATTTGCTTGACCATTGCGCCAAATCATTGTTGATTCAACAACAATCAACAAATAAGTAAGATCAACGAGGGTTATGTCGTGGTCTGTCATATAGTAGTTCTTAATGAACTCACTATATGAATTGGGAAGTGACTGAAGAACCCAATCAATAGCCAACTTCCTTGGGAACACGACACCTAACATTATCAGTCTTTCAATGTATGACTTCATATCCAAGACATGTGCACACACAAACTTTCCATCCTTGTGTTTTATATCCAATAGGGCTTGAGTGATCTTGAACTTTTCAAGTCTTAGAACTTGTGGGTTAGGGAGAATAATTGGAGGAGGTGGAGGAAGTGAAGTATGATCTCCATTTCCACTAATTCACTACAAAAGGATTAACCTTTCACCGTGATCGCCACGTGGGATATCATCTTCAAGAGGAAAGCTTGTTCCAAAAGATTTGGGAAGACCATAGTTGTCTGACCTGGACATCTATAACGGGAGAAATTCAAGTTATTTGATTTAAGTCCTTAATATAACACCCAAATGAAAAATTAAGGCTAGGACCCAACACAATATTTTACAATTCGGAAGAGGGATGTCGTAATCCGAATGCAAAATATTTGAAGGTAGGTAAATGACGATTTACCAATTTCCACCATGAAAAATGAAATTGATAATTAAGTTTTAATGGATTTAAATTCCTAGATTCTTTGAGATTCATTGAACTTTTCAATGACATGTTTCAAAATAGTTTCATATTAGAATATCCCAGAAATCAACAGCATCAAACATGAGGAGGTGCACGATCAAGCCTTCGCCTTCCCGCAATTATCTGAAGTACCTGAAACCAAAACCAAAACTGTAAGCCCGAAGCTTAGTGAGTTCCCCCAAAATACCGATACATATCAAATAACATATATAATAACAACATGTAATGGGTCCACAGCTTCGCAGACTGGATTACCCCGAGCCCAAAGTATCCGTCTGACTTGCCTTTTAGGATTACAACTCACATCTGGCTTGCTCCCGATCCCACATCATATGTCTAGCTTGCTCTCGAGCCCACAGCTTATGACTGGCTTGCCCTTCAGTCCTAAGACTGGAATATAACTGATCAGCCCTCAGTGCGAGTCTGGCATGCTCCCCTGGCCCTCAGCTTGCATCTGGAATGCTTAAGAGTCCTCAGTATGAGTATGACATGCCCATCCTGGCCCTCACCTCATAACTGACATACTCGAGGGTTTGTTGGTTACCGCACGGAGCAGTATAATCTCAACCCTACCCACACAACATGTCAACATGTAACAACTAAGTATACATACAGATAATCAGACAGTATCACAGGTAGTCCTATAGACCTACCAGACTAGTATAGAAATCTAGCATTCATAACTAACTCATACTCTGCATATCAACAACTACTAGGATATCAGATCCAATGGGCCGGCCTTGGTGCCTTCGACCCCTCACCTCACAATGTCGAACTGTACTAAAAAGATCTAACTCCTGAAACACGGGTCCAAACTCAAACACCTACAACCACAATTGATTCAATTCCATGAATTCTAAAATTACCAAAATACCCTCAGAAGTCAAACTGGGTCAACCCTTGGACAAAGTCAAAGTCAACGGTCAAGGTCAACAGCCCATGTTGACCCAACTCGTCGAGTTCCTTTAGAACTCAGAAAAACACGAAAACCCGAGTAAACTGGCCGAGTTACCAACTAACTCGTCAAGTTATATTACTAACTCGCTGAGTTCACTTAGAAATCAGAAAGCGGGAAATCCTCATCCAACTCGTCAGGTAATCCTAATCGACCACACTATATAAAGGAGTCCTTGGCACTTGAAATAGAACTAGTTTTTTGTGTGAGAACTAAGAGGACCAATTTCAAGAAGAGTTCTACTATTCTCTCAAGTTTCCAAGGTTTGTGGTGATTTGTGACTTCCATTTAAGGCATCCACATTATTGGAGCTAGGCTCTCAAACTCCAAGCAATCAACCACTACTAAAAGGTATGTAACTCTACTAGCTTATTAAGTTTCAAAGTTCCCCATGCCATGCTAGTTAGGTTAAGAACCTTGGAAAAGAAAATTTTCCTGTATCATACTAAAACATAGATCCAAGGGTATTAGAGCCTAGGCTTGTTTATTTGATACTTGATGCAAATTGTTGAAAAAAACTCAAAGTTTATGCATTCTACAGCATGAACTCGTCGATTCCATGAGTAAATTCATCCTACTCGTCGAGTAGGTTTGTGAAATCGACGAGTAGGAGCCCCAGAATGAAGATTTTCGAGTTTTGCTGCTGGAAATGGACTAGAAACATTACCCTAAACTTTTTGGTGTTATAAAACTTGTTTTAGATGGTGTAATGGTTATTCTAATCTATTTTCAATAGCTATTATCAAAATTTCAAGTTTTATATGGTTAATTTATGATTCTTGAAATTGTTGATATGCATGTTCATGAACTTATGAGTTTAGAAGATCATAGTAATTATTTGTAACTTGCTTGTTAGTTTAATTCTTGATCACTATGTGTTTTAATGGAATCCATAATTTGTCCTCAAGTTATAGATTACCAAAAGTCTTCCTTTTAAAGTCCATTAAAGAAACACATAGGTTACATAAAATGAAAAGTCTCTCTTTTAATTAAACCATTAACTCATAAGTTATGAAAGATGAAAAGTTTTGAAAGTTACAAAACTTGCCCTCAAGTTTTGGAACATGTAAAGTCACTTTAAAAACTTTAGTTCCATCCCCTAGAATTTTAAAAGTTAAAATTCAACCCTTATACTTTATAATATTATAAGTTTAATAATAATTATATATGTATAAGAAAAAGTCGTTTTACCGTTAGTAGGCCTCATTCAATAAGCCGATCTATAAGGGGGGTATAAGGTTGCTGCCTAAAAAATGACAGCTTAATGGGTGTCCACTCTTACCCACTGCTTCCTTGATCGGTGGAGGGTCGTTAGCTGAACGGGTAAGACAAGGACTTTAAATCTTCATTAAAAGTATGATGAATATAAAGTAACTAAATGTTTTTTATAAATTCCCAATCTTAGTTACTTTAGGAAAATGTGAATATGGTGTTAACCCATGAAATTACACTTTGCACTTTGATTAAGTTGTTAGTGGAGCGTGTGTGGTTAACCGGCACACTAACTTGGACTTAACAAGGTAGGCAAAGGGTAACTTAATGTTTATCATAGTATCGATGGAGCGCGTGTGGTTAACCGACACATCGGTTGAGGGGTAAATATTAAGGGTACCAATTAATTTGCATGGTTACTTCACACCTTGTTTTGTGATCCTCGGTATCCCAATCGCAAAACCTAAAGGGCATACTCAAGATTGAAACATGTCATTGAAAATTTCAATGAATCTCAAAGAATCTAGGAGTTTCAAAACCTAATAATTTATTTTATTTTTCATGGTGGAAATTGGTGAATCATCATTCACCTACCTTTAAATATTTTATAGCTTGGATTACGACATCCCTCTTCTAAGTTATAAAATATTATGTTGGGTCCTAGCCTTAATATTAAATTTGGATGCTTTATTAAGGACTATCTTTATATCTAATCTAAACTTTTCTTTCTTCTTTTCAGATGTCTTCCAACAATGTTGCTTCTGGCTCAATCCCTACCGGATCCTTCTCTCTCATGAACCTTTGTGGGAGAGTCATCTTTAATGGATCCAACTTTATGGATTGGATCAGGAACATCAGGATGGTCACTCGGTATGAGAACAAAGATATTTCCTCGACAAGGAGCTTAAGGAACTTGAGCCATCTTCTACTCCTGAGGAGATCGCTGAATATCGGGAAAATGAAAGAGATGCTATCAATGAAAGGTTTTGTCACTCCTTCTGCTAACCCTAAAGAGGTTGAATGCTTCTATTGCCATGAAAAGTTGTATTGGAAGCGAAACTGCCCAAAGTACCAGCAAGATGTTAAGGATGGGAAAAGTGAAACCCAACCATGCAGGTACATACACTATATTGTCTAATAATTCACCCCAATCTAATTCTCGGGTCCTTGATACAGGATATGGTATTCACATATGTACTGATTTACAGGGACTAAGAAGAAGCGAGAATGTGGAGCATGAGAAGATAAACTTGATCATGGGGAATAAGAAAGTTTCACTTGTCACCAAGATTGGAGTTTATTCTTTGTTGCTAAGTAGTAGATTAGTATTAGATTTGAATAAGTGTTGTTACTCGTCTGAAATGGAGAGAAATATTATTTCCTTTCATGGTTTGTACAAACAAGGTTTTGCCTTTTCATTTGATAATGATAGAGGTGGTATTAATGCTTTCTTTAATAATGTTTTTTATTTTAAAACATCACCTTGTGATGGTGTGTATGAAACTGTGTCGGTTGTTGATAACCAAAGAAATAATGTATTGTGTATCGATTCTTCCACTAGTTTGGATAAAGCATCATTATGGAATTGTCGTCTTGGACATGTAAGTAACAAACGTATAGGCCAACTCCAAAAGGATGGAGTCTTGGAGTCGTTTGACCTAAAGTCAGATGGTAGTTGTGAATCTTGTATGCTTAGGAAAATGACAAAGTCACCCTTCACTGGTACTTGTGCTAGGGGTGAGGGTTTGTTGGACCTCATACATATTGATATGTGTGGACCCTTCAGAACCACCACAAGAGATGCTAACGTCTTCTATGTGACTTTTACTGATGATTATAGTAGATATGGATATATCTACTTAATCAAGCATCAGTCAGAGACCTTTAAAAGATTCAAAGAACTCAAACAGGAAGTGAAGAATCAGTTGGGCAGGAACATTAAGATGCTTCGATCCGATCAAGGTGGTGAGTATCTTAGTACAGAGTTCCTTGACTATCTTACGGAATGTAGGATTATCTCACAATTGACACCTCCCAGGACACCACAACTTAATGGTGTGGCAGAGAGGCGCAATCGAACCTTTTTGGATATGGTTCATTCCATGATGATTCTAGCTTCTCTACCAATCTCATTTTGGGGGTATGACTTAGAGACTACCACCCATATTCTTAATCTAGTCCCTATAAAGAAGGTTGACAAAACACCTCATGAGATGTGGACCGGTAAAGTTCCTAATCTGGACCACATCAAGATTTGGGGTTGCGAGGCTTTCGTGAGGCATGACTCCCACGACAAGCTCAAACCTCTAAGTGAGAGGGGTATTTTCATTGGCTACCCACAGAGATCCTTTGGTTAACTCTTCTACATACCTAGTTATAATTTGGTCTTTGTAGCAAGGAGAGGAGTCTTACATGAGAGAGAATTCATGAGTCAAAGAAACACTGGGAGGAAAATTAACTTTCAATAAATTCAAGAGTCAAGTGGTGAAGGAACCTCAAACGCTAGCAATCAACCTGAGTAGGAAACTCCTGTTGATCCGACAGAAGAGTATGTACCTCTGAGGTGTTCCATGAGAGTTAGGAATGCACCTGAGCATTACTATGGTTTCCATATTACTGCGGAAGGTGATACACTTATCAGTGATAGCACACTGGTAAGTCTGGATGAACTTAACAGCTACACAGAAGCCATAGTAGGCCCTGAGGCTGCTAAATGGAAAGAGGCTATGGACAGCGATATACAATCCATGTATGACAATCAAGTTTGGAACTTGATTGAAAATATACTAGGTCGTAAGACAGTTGGGTGAAAATGGATCTTCAAGAAGAAGACCGACATGGATGGTAATGTACACACTTATAAGGCGCGACCGGTTGCAAAGGGCTTTTCTCAAACTCTGGGAGTTGATTATGACAAGACCTTTTCACCAATAGCGAAGATTAAGTCTATTAGGGTTATATTAGCCATTGCTACATTTCATGATTATGAAATATGGCAAATGGATGTCAAAACTGCTTTCCTTAATGGAACATTGGCTGAGGATGGTTACGTGAGTCAGCTAAAGGGTTTTATCAGTACATAGTACCCTAATAGAGTGTGTAAGCTTGAGAAATCCATCTATGGATTAAAGCAAGCACCTCGCAGATGGAATCTTTGTTTCGATGAGAAAGTCAAAGAGTTTTGTTTTTCGAGGAGTGAAGATGAATCTTGTGTATATGTCAAGGCTAGTGGGAGTATAGTAAATTTTTTGGTATTATATGTGGCTGACATACTACTCATAGGAAATGCCATCCCAACTTTGTAGCAAGTAAAGTCCTGGCTTGGGAAGAGTTTCGTTATGAAGGACCATGGAGAAGCTGCCTATATCCTAGGGATAAGCATTTTGAGAGACAGGAGTAAAAGACTAATTAGACTTAGTCAGAGAACCTATGTGGATAAAGTGTTGAAAAGATTCAACATGCAGAACTCCAAGAAAGGTGAGTTACCGATCCAGAGTAACACTACACTGAGTAAGACTCAGAGCCCTAGTACAGAGGCTGAGATAGTAGATCTGAGTCGAGTTTCGTATGCTTCCTCTGTAGGCTCGATCGTGTATGTTATGACTTGTACTCGTCCTAATGTGGCCTTTGCACTGAGCATGGTCAACAGATATCAGGGGAATCTTGGCAAGGATCACTGGACTGTGGTAAAGAAATTTCTCAAGTACCTGCGGAGGACTAAGGACTGGGTCCTTACCCTCGGTGGGAGTGATGACTTGAGAGTATTAGGGTATAGTGATGCTAGCTTCCAGATTGATAGGGTTAATTTCCACTCTCAGTAAGTCTGGGTCTTTAGCTTAAACAGAGGAGCAATAACTTGGAAAAGTTCTAAGCAGGAGACAGTGCTGATCCATCTTGAGAATTAGAGTATATAGTGACAAGCGAGGCAGCAAAGGAGGCGATATGGCTAAAGAACTTCATCAAAGACCTTGGAGTTGTACCAGCTATAAAGGAACCTATGGAGATTTTATGTGACAGCAATAGTGCGGTTGCCTTAGCCAAGGAACCAAGAGATCATGGCAGATCCAGACACATTGACATAAAATATCATTTCATCAGACATTGAATAGAAGACGGGCTCTACGTGGTAAAGAGGGTATCGTCGGATGAGAACCTGACAGATCTCCTCACGAAGGGACTGGGCAGGGTTAAGCATCTCCAGCATGCGACGCGCATAGGGCTGAAGGATTATATTAGTTTTAGTAGTTAGATAGCTTTGAAATGTGCAAAGTGGAATTGACATTTGATAATGAATAAAAGTTGTGTTTATTTATGAGTAAAGTGTTGCTATCTTTTGTCAATCGTTTACTATCATTTTAATTTGCATGTTTTGACTTCCAGAATAATTATGTTATGGTATGTCATATTATTCAAATTCTCCACAGTCGGTCATATGTCGAAAGTAAATATGAATCAAGATTGTCATATAGTTGGTTGTAGATGTCTAAGATGTTGGACATTGCAAAGTGTTGTTACAACACTCAAGAGTGCTCATAAGTTCTGAGTATTGGATTCAACCTACGCTCACTGGTATCACTTCATGGAATTCATCTCGAGTGATCGTGAGACAGTAATATCATATAAGTCATCAAACCTAGAGATATGACTTGTTTCCTATGAGTTGGTTATACATTGATTGTATGAAACCACATTGGTAACTCGATGTTATAAAACATGCCTTTGTGTATAATTCAGCAAGTAGTAGAACAAGCATATGAGTCGAAGTTTATCTGTTCCTTCTTGTGTGAGTTCTATCTTGCGAGTTGGTTGCACATTGATAATATATAAACGCACCAGTAACTTGGTGTTATAAAATATACTATTGCGTGTAATTCGATAAGTGAGTGCAAGCGAGCATTGAGTCAAAATTTATTCGTTCCTTTTATCCAAAGTAGGATAAAAGCGATATCTTTGGGCCCCTCGATGATTTAGTGATGGCACCTAAGCACTTGGCCAAGTCGGGACTAAATTGATGTGTCCAATTGTAGTCTGTTGTCAGTCATCATAAATCGGAAGTCGGGAAATAGTATAGAGAGAATGACTAAGTTCGTGCCTCATATCTATACGATATCTAGAATGGAGGAATATATGATCCCTTATCAAAGGACACGTGTATCTGATAAGATCAGAGTTGACAACGGCTTTAGAAAGCTACGATTGCATATCAGGATCTGAAGTCATACGCAGAATAGTTATTAGACTTATCCAAGTGGGAGACTGTTGGATTAGTTTCTAAGTCCATAACTATTTTGGTATGTACTTGACCCGATGGTGCATGGTCCTTTTGGGTTGCCTTCACCAAAGCAACTTGATAGGATGAATTATGGAGAGAAAGGATTAAATATGATTTATTAATATATTATGAGAATAATATATTAAAGGAGAAATCATATTGTTTAATTAATATTAGTCAAGAATTAATAAGAATTAAGTTTGTGACTAAAAGAGATTAATTAAACTTAATGGACTGGAATTGTAATTATAAGATAATTGCAATTTGGGCTATGGATTGCATTATATTAAGCAGTGGACAAATTCTATGGGGAAACCCATTAGAAATCGTCCAAGGCCTTTAAGGAAAGGAGTTCATGGGTTGCTTAGGGCTTAAGCATCCAAATTAGGGTTTCCTTGTTAGATAACCCTAATAGCCTCACTATATATAGAACCCTTATGCTCCAAAAACATGATGACATGGTTCTCTAGGGTTTCCACATGTTTTTGGTAGCCTCCTTCTCTCCTCTTCTTCATCCTCTTGCTCTTCGTGTTTGTGAACCATTAGAGGAGTGACATTTGTGACTCTAAGCTTTCTAAAGTCAATACAAGGAGGATTTGGGATTGTTATTGCTATATAACAATCAAGGTATGATCTAAACCTTAATTATATGTTATATTGATTATCATATGCTAGATCTAGTGTTTTAGTCTTGGATGAATTGCATGTACAATAGAGAAACCTAGATCCAAGCATTAGGGTTTGTATGAACACATAGGATGTTCTTATGACCAAAACCCATCAGTGGTATCAGAGCCTAGATTGGTTTCTATTGTATTGATGCATTATGTAGCTGAAAAACGTTTTCTGGCCTTCTGTTCGACCTGACTCGGCGAGTCACTACCTAGACTCGGCGAGTCAGCCCTACTCGGCGAGTTCCAGAGTGTGACTTGGCGAGTCGGAGCGTCAGACAGAGGAATTTTCGGATTTTGTTGTTGTTTTGCTTAAGGATGATTACCATATTCGTTTTAAACCTATAAAATACGAATTTTATTGTTTCTTAATGAATATCCTTGCAAAAACACAAGATAATTACCAATTAATTAGATAATAACTTCCATATATGATTAAAGTTGATTATTTGTATTAATTGGGTAACTTATTTTGCAAGAAATTGAAATTAGGTCAAATATAGATAATGACAAAATTAATTCTTTAATTTATATTATTTGTTATTTGATCCTTGTGTTATGAGAAGTTTCAATTTTCCTCCTTTAAGTTTTATAGTTTAAATTTGAACTCAAAAGTTTAGTTTTGAAATTTAAGTAGTTGAAACCCTAATGTTTTGAAAAGGTTTCAAAACTTGCCCTTAAGTTTTGGAATTTAAATTTTGATTAAAAGTTTAATTTTGATGTAAATTTAAATTCTAAACCTAAATGTTTTGAAATGTTTCAAAACTTGCCCTCAAGTTTTGGAATTTAAAAGTTGATTAAAAGTTTAATTTAGGAATGTTAAATTCTAAAACCCTAGTATTGTTTTGAAAAGTTCAAATCACACCCTTATGGTTTTATTAATTAATTAAGGTGTATAATTAAAGGAGGTTTAATAAATCCATAAAAGTTTAGGTTTACAATTTAAATTGAATTAAAAGTATAATTGTTAAATTTGACCTCCTAGTATTTTAAAAGTGTAAAATACACCCTATACTATATATAACATTAAAGGTCTAACATTATATATATGTATGAGTAAAAGTCAGTCTTACCGTTAGTAGGCCTCATTCACGAAGCTAGTCTATAAGGGGTGTTTAAGGAAATTGCCTATAAAATGGCGATTGAATGGGTATCCACTCTTACCCACCGCACTCTTGACTAGTGGAGGGTCGTTAGCCGAACGGGTAGCATAGGACAAAACCTTCCATTATAAGTATAATGAAGTACAAAAGTAACTAAATGTTTTACAAATTCTCAATCTTAGTTACTTAGGCAAAATTGAATTGATGCAATTCCATGATATTACACTTTGTGCCCTTGCGAAGACGTTAGTGGAGCGTGTGTGGTTAATCGGAACAATAAATGGTTCTAAGCAAAGGTAGCAAAGGGTGACTCAATGTTTGTCATAGTTCGGTGGAGCGTGTGTGGTTTACCGGCACATCGAATAGGTGACTGTAACATGTGAGGGCACCATGTAAGTTTGCATGGTTATTCACACCCGCTTTGTGATCCTCGGCATCCCAGTCACAAACTAGAGGGGCATATCGAGATTTAAGCATGCCATTGAAATGTTCAATGAATCTCAAAGGATCTAGGAGTTTTCATAGATTTAAAACTTAAATTTCTTTTTCGTTTTTCATGGTGGAAATTAGTGAATCGTCATTAACTTACCTTCAAATATTATGCAACTAGATTACGGCATCCCTTTTCTAGGTTGTAGCGTATTGTGTTGGGTCCTAGACTTAGTATCTCATTTGGATGATTTACTAAGGACTCAATCAAATCAACTAACTTGAATTTATTTTCTCCCGTTTTGTAGATGTCAAAGTACGACAACTATGGTCGTCCCAAATCCCGTGGAACAAGCTTTCCACATGAAGATGGTATTCCATGATTCGATCGAGGAACAAGAAATCATGCTTCACTTCCTCCACCTCCTCCAATTATTCTCCCTAACCCACAAGTTCGAAGGCTTGAAAAGTTCAAGCTCACTCAATCCCTTTTGGCAAGTAAACATAAAGAAGGAAAGTCGGTGTGTACACACGTCCTAGGGATGAAGTCACACATTGATAGGTTAAGAATGTTGGGATCCGTTGTCTGTGAGGAAATGGCTGTTGACTGGGTTCTTCAGTCACTTCCTAACTCATATAGTGAGTTCGTAAGAGAGTATTATATGATGAACTGCGACGTGACCCTTATAGATCTCACCTATATGCTTATTGCTGCTGAATCAGCAATGGTTTGGCGCAATAGAAAAGCAAAGTTGATTGGTGAGTCTTCCTTCAAGACCTCTATGGATATAGACAATGGCAACGAAATACATGCTATGATCGAAAAGTTTGATCATAAGAGAAAGGCAATGTCTAAAGTAGTTCCATGTTCTGTTCCAAAAGAGTCAATTTGCTTTTATTGCCAAGAGAAGGGGCATTGGACACGAAGCTGCCCTATTTACCTAAGAGATCTAAGAGATGGGAGAGTCAAAATGTATGGCTCTGCTTTAGGTAAAATCCATTGACTAGCTCTTTTAAGTTCCTATTCTAGATTCTTAATACATAATGTGATAAGATTACAATTGATGTTTTGTAGGATCAAAGAAAAGAGAGGAAACTTAAGGGAAGAAGTGAGCAGAATCTAACCGTGAAGGAATGGATTTCGATCGCATTACTTGAAGATTAGATTCTCGAGCTGCTACTTAGAGTTAGAATTAGATTGCGAAGAAAGATGTATTAGCATATTTTTTCAATGAATTTCATTGTAAGGACAATTATTTTCCGCAATAAAAATAAATTTTGATTTTATATTATTTATTTATCCTTGCAATGGCATGCATGAAAATTGATGTTTGAGGGTTTCTAATATTAGCAATGATGGATTTGATTCTTAATTATGTTGTTTGTGGAAATGTCGAGAATTTACCAAATAGGGAAAGTTTCTCATCGCCCAAGTTTCAATTGGACAGAAACTTGGAATCATGCAACTTGGTTGCACGATGAATGAGAAATTTCATATTTAGAAATTAGACTAATTCATTGACAAAGTGTCAAGTGAAGGACTAGGAGATTGAGTACACAAAGTTGCGTGTTGATCAAGTCCACCATAAGAGTAACAAAGATATTCGTCATGATTTACTAAAGGTTTCGTAAATATGATTATACTTATAAGATTAAGTGTAATTCTGAATTGATTGAAAAGGTTTAAATCAATAGCAGAACGAATAAGAAGAATCAAGTAGGCAGAAAGATAAAAGTTTGTCCATTCTAAGAAGAAGGTAGAGTACGTTTTATGCTCTATGATAGGTCTTACTGATTAAGAACCATATCTCAATTGATCCTCTAAGTGAATCTTAGTACAATTGTATGTCTAAGAAGAAGAATCAAGAATTGAAGAAATGGTTAAATCAAGAAGTCAATCATACTTCGTTCCAAAACAAGTCTTAGAGTTAAGATTGTGAAATTGAGTGATAAGTATTAAGAAGGTTTATAACATTCATCAAATGTGGAAAGTTGTGATGTCTTGGATAAGACAAAGACCAACTAGGACCAATTTATGAAGTGTTTTGATAAAAACTACACTAACTCTTGAATATTTGTTTGTCAAGAAATGTTTATTGACAAGAGAATCTTATATGTCAAGGAGTTAGTGAGAGTCTTAATGGTCTTGAAAGGTTTTAAGAACAAATAAAAATAAACCTTATCGATCATCACTGGCACATGAGTTAGGGTTTACAACCTATCGTGTTGACACTATTTTGTTTCTGTGCCATTCCAATTAAATTAATTATGCATGTGAGTTCTATGAGTTCTCATTTGAACGCATAAAAGGAAGGCACCTTGATCAATGGAAAGTACATTGATAGGAAAGGGTGAGCTGCTTAACTACTTGGAAGACATGGTGGGCAGTTGTGTTGCCATAAGGCAAGAAGTCAAGATTAAGAAAGTTCGGTCCATATGAGTTTGAATTTGTCGTAAACTTTGGTTTTGACAAATTCACATGGATAGGAACACATACACCATTAAAATCTAAGTGTCATAAGATTCCCTCCTTCATGAAAATGACTGTGAGGAAATGCTTTCACTAATAGAGATTTTAAGAAGATAGTGATTGTGAAATTGAATTATCAAATTCGATTATGGTTACGGTATCCCTTTCCATGATTTGAATTGTGAGGTTTGGCAATTAGTCTGAATTGTTTAGACACACATATGAGCTATCTAAAGGAAAGGTGTATAAGCTTAGATAAAGGATTATCAAAGCATTAGGTATTAGAAACATGAACTTAAGAAATTCAATAGGTATTGTTTTTCTAAAAGTTAAGCTGTTTCTGAATACATGTCAAAGCTAGTGGGAGCATAAGTGTTATGTTTATAATAATCATCATGTTAGTGGGAGCATAAATGTTGTGCTTGTATGATTATTAAGGAAAGTATTGCAAGATTAGCAATATTAATTATAGAAAACAAGAGTCATACTTTGCAAAGTTGTAAGGGTTGAATAGTTGTTTTGCTATAATTAAGGGAGAGAATATTATGCTTCATTTCAAATCTAAAGGCTTAGGTTGTGGAATGTTAATAATTTAGTCAACGAAACATAGTGTGTTCACAAATTCCGATTATGATTACGGAATTCCTCTTCATAGTTCGAATTTTGAGAACGTAGCACATAAAATATTATGGCAGAAGATTGATAAAGTATCAAATCTTTATGTAAGACGTTATGCATCGTGTTCCATATGCTTCGGGTATAGGATCGATTGCAAATGTTGTAATATTTGACCATTCTAAAATATTCCAAATTTCTAGCGCATTTAGAGGGAAAAAGGACAAGAATCGGTTTTGACTAAGATAATTAAACACCTATAAAAGGACAATCCAAAGTTCGCCGAGGATTGGTCGCTTGTGAGTAGTTGGAAGTATAGTATTTGATGGACCATATCGACATTATTATGAATAGATAAGATTCTATTGAGAATGAGTTGTCATATTGTAAGTATGGAAAGTTTTTCATATTGGGAATTGAATATTGAAAATCTATGTCTAGATTAGAAACTTTTATGCAAAAGGATGTTCAAAGGAATGTACTTTGAGTGAGAGACATCATATCTAAGGAATTGTCTTGTAACAATCTCCGATAGAGGACTTTGTAATATCATTGGCAATAGTCATTGTGACTTTTGTGCTATGACATTACAAAAGGATCATTGCATAAAATGTTAGAATCTAGCGTATTCCATAAGTGGCAAGACTTTGATATTCTTTCACTTGTGAAAAGGATTGGGAGTTGTGAAATGAGTATGATTGGAAATGTGTTCATTTGATATATTTCACAAAGTAAGAAACATAAGTAAACATTGTGTGCATGCTAAGAGCATGGGACAAGTGTTGTAATAATTCAAGTAAAAAGTTGATTACCCGAAACAACAAATAATGAGTAATCGATATGGTGACAAATAAAAGGTGTTTTATTTATACTCAAAGGTTTGAGGCCATATGGGATTAGTATTATCCTTGTGTTTCACTTTGCATGTTTTGACTTCCTAAATAATTTAATTGGTTGAGAACGGTCAAATTATTCGAATGGGCCACAGTCGTTTATATGTTGGAAGTAGGTATGAATAAAGACTGTCGTGAATTGGTGTGTGGATTGTCAAAAGAGTATTAGACATAAGCAAATGTTTTTTGCAACGTTCATGAGTGCTTATGAATATGATTTGAGCATTGGATTAAACCCACGCTCACTTGGATCACTCCATGAATTGTATCACGAGTGATTGGTGAGACGATAACATCTTATATTCTTGAAACCGAGATGTGTGAGTTGTATCTTGCAAATCGGTTGCATATTGATAATATGTAAATGCACCAGTAACTTGGTGTTATAAAACATATTGTTGTGTGTGATTCGGTGAGTCAATGAAAGCAAGCATTGAATCAAAGTTTATCCGTTCCTTTTATCCAAAGTAGGATAAAAGCGATATCTTTGGGCCCCTCGATGATTTAGTGATGACAAATGTAAATGCTCGGCCGGGCTAGGGCTAATTTGATTTGTTCAATTAGTCAATCGTCATAAATCGGAAGTCGAGAAATAGTACAAAGAGAATGATTAGAAATCATGTCTCATACGATATCTAGAATGGAGGAATATATGATCCCATATCTAAAGGACACGCGTATCTGATAGGATCAGAGTTGACAGCAGCTTTGGAAAGCTACGATTGCAGATCAGGATCTGAAGTCATACGTAGAATATTTATTAGACTTATCCAAGTGGGAGACTGTTGGATTAGTGTCTAAGTCCATAACTATTTTGGTATGTACTTGACCCGATGGTGCATGGTCCTTTTGGGTTTCCTTCACCAAAGCAACTTGATAGGATGAATTATGGAAAGAAAGGATTAAATATGATTTATTAATATATTATGAGAATATTATATTAAAGGAGAAATCATATTGTTTAATTAATATTAGTCAAGAATTAATAAGAATTAAGTTTGTGACTAAAAGAGATTAATTAAACTTAAGGGACTGGAATTGTAATTATAAGATAATTGCAATTTGGGCTATGGATTGCATTATATTAACGAGTGGATGAATTCTATGGGGAAACCCATTAGAAATCGTCCAAGGCCTTTAAGGAAAGGAGTCCATGGGTTGCTTAGGGCTTAAGCATCCAAATTAGGGTTTCCTTGTTAGATAACCCTAATAGCCTCACTATATATAGAATCCTTATGCTCCAAAAACGTGGTGAACTGGTTCTCTAGGGTTTCCACACATTTTTGGTAGCCTCCTTCTCTCCTTCTCTTCATCCTCTTGCTCTTGGTGTTTGTGAACCATTAGAGGAGTGACATTTGTGACTCTAAGTTTTCTAAAGTCAATACAAGGAGGATTTGGGATTGTTATTGCTATATAAAAATCAAGGTATCATCTAAATCTTAATTATATGTTATATTGATTATCATATGCTAGATCTAGGGTTTTAGTCTTGGATGAATTGCATGTATAATAGAGAAACCTAGATCCAAGCATTAGGGTTTGTATGAGCACATAGGATGTTCTTATGACCAAAACCCATCAGTCGAAAGTAAATATGAATCAAGACTGTCATATAGTTGGTTGTAGATGTCTAAGATGTTGGACATTGCAAAGTGTTGTTACAACACTCATGAGTGCTCATAAGTTATGAGTATTGGATTCAACCTACGCTCACTGGTATCACTTCATGGAATTCATCTCGAGTGATCGTGAGACAGTAATATCATATAAGTCATCAAACCTAGAGATATGACTTGTTTCCTATGAGTTGGTTATACATTGATTATACGAAACCACATTGGTAACTCGATGTTATAAAACGTGCCTTTGTGTATAATTCAGCAAGTAGTAGAACAAGCATATGAGTCGAAGTTTATCTGTTCCTTCTTGGATTAGAAGCGATATTTGGGCCCCTTGATGATTTTGTGTTGACCCATGTACAGGCCCGGTCAGAACTAAGTTGATGTGTTCAATTAAGTTCTATGTTAAACAAATCGGAAATCGAGAAACAAACTGTTGGACAATAAGTAAGACATTATTCCATGTAGTTGTTCGGCTGATATCTAGAACAAAGGATTATATGATCCCTTATCTAAAATGGCACTTCATAATTCAACAGATTTTTAAGAGCTACGATTTCCGGTCTGTTCCTGAAGTCATAATTGCAACTATAGTTATTAGACTTATCCAAGTGGGAGACTGTTGGATAAGGTGTCTAATTCCATAACTATATTTGAGATGTATTTGACCCGACCCAACAGGGTCCATTTGGTTTGCACTTCACCTGAACAATTTATATGGATAATCTTTTGAGAATAGTATAAGTTAGGATTTATTAATTTATTATAAGTTCTAATATATTAATAAGAAATCATATTATTTAATTAGTGTTGATCTAAAATTAATTTAGAATTAATTTAGTGATCAAAAGTGTGACTAGTTAAATATGGACTCTTGTATTTATATAGTGTGGGCTAATGCTTATTTAGAATGGGCTAGGCTTGCATGGTAAGGCTATGGATAGTCCATGGAGCTTTAACCCATGGATCTCATGGAAATTAAAAGTCATGGGTAGTAGGGTTTACATGGATGTAACCCTAATCCACCACACTATATAAAGGAGTCATTGGCACTTGAAATAAAACTATTTTTTTTGTGTGAGAATTCAGAGGGTCGATTTCAAGAAGAGTTCTACTATTCTCTCAATTTTGCAAGGTTTGTGGTGACTTGTGACTTCCATTTGAGGCATCCACATTATTGGTGCTAAGCTCTCAAACTCCAAGCAATCAACCGCTACTAAAAGATATGTAACTCTACTAGCTTATTAAGTTTCAAAGTTCCACGTGCCATGCTAGTTAGGTTAAGACCTTGGAAAAGAAAATTTGCATGTATCATAGTAAAACATAGATCCAATTTTTCTAGGGTTGCATGTACACCATAGGAGTGTTAGAATGCTCAAAACCTTATAGTTACCACGTAATGTTGCCAACTTTACGTGCATGTAAGGCTTGAAGAGGATAAAACACCCAAAACTAGTTTTAGGAAGAGGTTTAGGGCATGGAGAAAGTCCAAAGCTTGATAAAGTCGAGAGCTTTATGTCCATGAAGGTGGTAAGGGAGGCTGGAGGGAGGACTTAAGGTCCTTTAAATAGGGTGCAAAACCTAAAATTAAGTTTTTCATGTCCAAATTCAACTCGTCGAGTTAGGTCCTCCAACTTGTCGAGTAGGTTCTAGAATTTACACGGATTGACCAGTTTCTACACGATGAGTTGGGGCATCCAACTCGTCGAGTAGGTCTATAACTATGAATATAAAAGCTTTAAAGTTTATACCTGGGAGTCGTGATGTTACACATTAGGTCTTACATTGTAACATATGTTGTTATTGATTATGACATGCTTGGGGTTTTGTGTTTTGAATCAACATCTTTACTCAATATATTTTAATAAAACGAGACATTTTCCGCAAAATGTTTTATTGTACAATGATTTTCCACAAACAAAGGTATTGTGATTTTTAAAGCGTAAAGAAAAGTTTTGTTTTTTTTATCTGAAAAATATGGGATGTCACATATTTGATATATGTTGGTGTATTCATGGGTGTATTTCTTCTTGAATATAAGTGTGTATTTGTATGTATTTGGTATATGTGGGTAAATACGTGTGTATTTGATCTTGTATATGTGCATGCATTTGTGTATGTATTTAGTATATGTAGATGTAATTTTGAGTGTATTTGATCTTGGGGTTATTGTCACTGTGGCCCAAAAATATTTCGTATATTGGTTTAAATGGTCCCTCATGACTTTTTTTTTTGCATTCTAATGGTACAAATTCATGTTTTTAAGGTTTAACAAGTCCTTTTGAAAAAATTGAAGGGGTTATCCGGTAAACCTTTCCTAGTCAGCAGGTTTAATATGCAAAGTCAATGATTTAACTCCCATCTCAATTGCCACGTTACAGGGCCGACAATAACCCTAAATTCAATAGTGATGGCCATGAAATCAACGAAGACTCCTTCTTCTTGTTTTAGAGAAAATCAATAATCACATATGAATTGCATAACAAGAAATCGAGGTTCAAATCTAGCAATGGTGTCTCTTTTGATTTCAATCAACATTCTTCTGGTTATTCACTCTATTCTTCATGACTCGGTTTTTTTTTCTAGTCTTCAATCAAGGATTTATGTTGAAGTTTTTGAAGGGCGTCCCTTATCTCTCTCTGGAAATGATCGAAGAGTGTAGGGTAGTGATTGTAGGCTTTTAAGCGTACATATTCAATGTCGGAGGGCATTGGAATGGCGTCAATGTAAGGTTTAGCTTGTATAACGAAGGTGAGACATGGACCCATCTGCTATATGACCTTGAAAAACTCTCCCTGCGACTCCGCCTACCCAAAATCGATGGCCATTGCCTTCATCCCCTGGCTTATCCGTTTGACCACATATTTCCCCAAATCTTTCTGGTCTATCTTCATTTATGTCTACCTGCTTTGCTCTGATTTCTGAGTAATTCTCATCCACCACAGGCTTACCGGTGATTTTCGTACATGATATATTGTTACGTCCGGGTTTTTTGTTGTAGTTGTTGCCGGTGCCGGTGTGTCGTCACCTCTTGGTGGTGCTGATACTAACGACAATTGTCTTATTTGAACTATTATTGATGTTGATTCGTAACAGAAACATCAAAGACGATTGCGAAGGGGAGCATCCCTGAAAGGAAGAAGATGAGAATGAGGAAATTTTCAAGTCAGAGTGAGGAAATCGTAGGAGGGTTGGCGACACTTCCATCCTTCATCTTTCAATACCCACCATTCTATTAATTGTTACACTCACACCTCCCACACGAGAGCCGCTTACCTGCGTCAACATTTTGATCGTGTTTGTGTTCAGTATGATTATACCTCTGGCAGTTCCGCGACGTCTGGTTGTCATATTGGAAAATATTTATGTAAGCAACAAGCAGCAGCATCCTCCACTCCTTGAATAGGAAGGTGTAAGCCACGTGGGAAATGAATCTCCTTTCTCTTTGATTTAGAATTTAAATAGAAAGATAAAGATTCTTGTAAATGTAACGGTCTCCTCTTATTAATTTCAGAGACAACCTTGGTCATAAAAATGGAAGATATACACAAGCTCCTCCCTGGTTTAAGCAGGATCAAAAGTTGGATGATGAAAATATATTCTCAGTTCTTTGATTTTGTTTCAGGTTTATGAGAATACTAATGTAGAAAGGGAAGACCATAACAATAAAACAATGTGTGTTTCAGCTTGAATTTAAATGAAGGTGAAGGAGATGGAGACGGTGGTGATGATGAACATGGAAGATTAAAAAAGGGGCCCACAATGCAGTGTAACCTTCAAAAATGAGTAAATGTACAAAATTAACAGGTAAAACAAAAGTTCGTATCCTTTAAAGGTAAAAAAAGTCACGAGGGACCATCTAAACCAATATATGAAACATTGTTGGGCCACAGTGACAATAACCCTTTGATCTTGTATTTATATGTATATGTGTGTGTATTTGGCATATGTTCCCAATTCTGTACATGTTCATGTTGGTTGTGAAAATTATTATAAATATATTAGTTAGAAACGGTAAGTAGATTAGAAGAAGTTATTTTTGTCTCAAACCTATTTTATACATTTCCGAAGAATGAGTACAAACTAATTAAAAGTGTATTATAAAATGCTAGTAAAAGATTCTTAGTGGTTTGTTTGTTGTTGTGCATCCACACTTTAACTGTTAGGATAAACATAATTGTCTAGAAAGGTTTGTTATATTTGGTTTGTGTTTGTGTAATTGGCATAGTATTTGGTATGTGTACGTGTATCTGTGTACTTGGTATATGTGTATATGTAATTGGTAATTAGATAGTTTGGTAATTGAAAAGTTTATAGTTTTGTAATTCACAATTTATAATTTTATATGTTATTATTTATTATATAATTGCAATTGGTAATTAGATAGTTTGGTAATTGACAAGTTTATAGTTTTGTAATTCACAATTTATAATTTTATATGTTATTATTTATTATATAATTGCAAAATCTCCGATCGATATTTAATGATCTAGCGTATAGTGTGAAACTTCTAGAATTGCTTGCGTTGACTAAAGCACCATGTGATACCGAAGGCAACAAGGCGAATGAAGAGGATGACACATTAGATTAGTTTTATCTTTTGTTAGACATTTAAGTATGACATAAATTTACAAGACTTGTTATTTATTTTGCTATTTGTGTGATATATATCACACTTTTGGTACTTAAGTGGATGTTGTTATGTAATCATTTTTCAATATTTTTGGTATCGATTTTTCTGCATTTAACATTATTAAGTATTGTTTTTTGACACCTAAAAAGAGTTAATTGAAAAAATAAAATAAAAATAAGCAATAGCGATGACACTATTAGTAGGGACATATGCAATGCCGACGACATGCATTAGCGTCAATCTTGAGCAATAATGGCCATATATGCATTAGCAGCATTTTGTGAGCAATAAAGACGGAGCAGTAGTGGCGATGCTGCCAATGCAATAGCATTAATTTGTCGTTGGTAAAAATAATAGGGACGACTGCGGGGAGTAATATCGGCAATTTTTATCGCCATTGATACTCTCTTTTCTTGCAGTGTAAGCCCTTTAAATATTAATTAAACAAAAAAAAAATACTAAATCAACATCAAATTCATCATTTTAATAATATTTTTATCTCCCTATACTAATAAAAGGGTAGTGTTTTTACCATGTGTCACCATATTAGACCTCTTAATTAATGTGTTGCCACTTGTCAATCTATTAGTTCTCCATTTTAAATTTATTAGACCTCCTCGTTAATGTGATGCTATTTGTCAATGTATTTATTCTCTATTTTAAATTTTAAAATTTATATTATTATTTTCATTAATTCACAAATAAAAAATATCTAATATATATTAAAAATCAATTTTACATATTTATTTGAATCAACGATTATAATTTCATATAACTAATAAAAATATCTTTTAAATTAATAATTTATTTAAAATAACTGATTAATAATTTTGAGTTTTTATTATAAAAGTTTGATTAATTTTATAACCATGGTTCCCACGGGTTATAAACTAGTATAACAATAAAACCCTAAAACTTTTTACTCAATTGATAAAAAGATATGAATATACAAAAAAAGCATTTTAAAAAAAATGAAAATATGAATGAGAGGTAAAATAATCTATTATTAAAAAGGACTTCATAGATTCCATTTTAGTGTTCTTTGACACAATCTAAATATGAAATCCTTTAATAAAAAGCATTTTTAAAAAATCGTTTAAGTGCCAAAACTAAAGAAATTGGCTCACTACTTGATCATTATTAGTTAATCCTTTATTTGACTAATCGTCGTATAAGAGGTTGAAGAAGATATTAAATTTTTAAGAGTACTAGAAAGGTTACCCCCACTATGCGGGATAGAAGTTTTCAATTTTGTTTTCAAAGCGATAAATATGACAGACGAAGAAATTACACGGATGAAAAGCCCGGACTTTGTCCTGGACCGTTATTTTCATTTTTTTATGAAAATATGTAAAAGTTTTGACTGTAAGGATCACAAGTGTCAAAACGGCTAAAGAATTAAAGGGGTAGGAATTAACAAATTTTTAGAAAATGAATCAAAGTTGTCAAACCGTTAATGTTTTGTGGCAAACCTTTAAATATTAAAAGGTTCAGTGTAAAAATATTGATTGCAACGACCAAAAGTATCAAAATAAGTAAAGAATAATGAGCAAAACACAGGGACCAATTCTGCCAGAAAAATGATAAGTTTACTATTCTTTTTCTTCAAAACTTTAATATATATATATATATATATATATATATATATATATATATATATATATATATATATATATATATATATATATATATATATATATATATAATGATTACCTTTTCTAATCTCGTTCCTTGTCTTTATCACTTTATGTACGTGTGAAGTGTTAAATGGGTTTCTCGTTCACTATAAATGAGTGATCCACACATAATATGTACAAAGACGGAGTTGATTTACTCTTGCATTATAATAATATATTAAAATATAATGTTATATACGAATAAAATAATAGATTTATAATTTTAAAAGAAAAAATCACAAAGGGTTAAAATTTTGTCTCCGCTAAATTAAATCTTCAAAAGTATAGCTGGAAATAATTTACTGAAAATTAACCTCCTCAACGAATACAAATAACTACAAATTTTCTCGAACTCTTGATGAATAATCGATTAACAAACATTATTTATAAACAAATGGCTACTTACTAATTGAAATTATTATCAATTACAAATTACTAAAAAACCTAGATGTAGTAAAAATTAAAAATTACCTTGATTAATTACCATAGCGGTAGCAAAAGCAAGAAACCAATGTTCAAACTCCTCGTTTAATTAAAAGGGGATATGACATATGTATCTTTGTGGCTAGGTTTAATTCTAAACTACGCATCCGCATGTTATGCACTTATGCATCTTTGTGGTTAGGTTTAATTCTAAACTCCGCATCCGCCTGTTATGCACTCATGCCAATTAAATTAAAATAAGTTATTACTTGGGATTTTTTTAGTTATAGTTTATCAGATTAACAAATCATAGGAGATTATCAATTTAGACACTTAATATTATTATATGGGCATATGAATTAGATGGTGGTTTGCTGGGCTTTGAGTATATACATCAAACGAATATTTGTATTGGAGGGGGATGCCGGCGTCCCTCCATTCCCTCCGCCACTGAATATGTATACGATAGAATAGGCCATGGCCATGGGCCTACACATAGTAGATACATCATATACATATAAATATGTTCAACGAATAATCGTTCGTTGCGCATAATACAATAATATATTTGAAATCTTTACAATTATACGTTTATTAAATATATCAATGACGTTGTTGTTAGCTCTTATATAATAAATATTTTGATAAGTTCGTATAAATATTTTTTGTTTTGAATTATATAATAATGTAGACATCTTTTAAGATTCTTTAATCTCAATTATCTCAATGACCCCTATCTGCGGGTTACTCATGAATAATAATAAATATAATATATGGTTTAATGATATTTATAATTGTTGCTATGATTAATTAATTTTAAAAAGTTCATTTGCTTAAAGTTTTAAAGGGATCGTATATAATAATGGTAATACAAAGATTCAAGCTGGGACTTACCATCCATCTATATTTCTACTATCTCTCAAGTACTAAGTTTATACCCTCAGTGGGTTTACCTGATCCTAAAAGACACACACATCAAATAATAGAAAGCTATAAGAGCTTAGTGATAACTAGCTCAACATACTCATATAATATCAACAATATTTAATCACATTATCAACATACAAATCAAATCCCATAGTGCCTTTCAAATTAACTCATCAATTACTCAGAAAATATGTATTCACTAAAACATGCCAAGCCTATGTGTCTCATCACAAAGGCTTACCATACTCAATAAAAAAAAACATACAAATATAGTATTATGACCACTCAGGTTACCAACACTCGGATAAGGTATTATGGTCACAAAGGTAACCATATCAATAAACAACATACATATATTGTTTACATATATGTGTAACACTATACATTTTAAAACAAAATTTTCATTTTTAAAATCACGTAGTCTCATGACATAGTTCACAAAACCCCAAATGACAATGTTTTCAAAAACACATATTTAGAGAATGTTTTAAACACAATCTAGTATCCATAAAATGTAACTCCGCTTCGTGTGTACAATCAAGTCGGCGCATTCCCATAATCATGAGAAGTACCTGAAACACATAACACATAAAACGGTAAGCACGAAGCTTAGTGAGTTCCCCAAAATACCACACACATCTCATTAGCCTCTCATGGCTATACTCAAAAAAGACCTTTTGGTCAATGTGTCTCAGTGGGACCCTTCGGTCCAACAACTCGGGTGGACCCTCTAGTCCTAACTCAGTAAGCTCGGGATAACACACAACATAAATCACAAAGACATAATGCAGGATATCACAATACTCAATATAAGCACATAAGACCCTCTGGTCACACATAAATTACCACTCTACGTAAGTATAGTGAGAAGACTCACCTCGTAAGCAAGCAAGGAACTAAATACCCCTCGAACAGTCTAAACCTCGCCTACATGTAATAAGCATCTCTAATTAACACTTAAAGATCACAACTCCAAATAAACTCATGTTAGTCCCTCTTTAACTCTTGGGATGGGTAAAAGACCATTTTACCCCTCCATGACCTCCACCCCTCAAGTTTGAACAAACCCAAAAGTGAACCAAAGTCAACACTTGAGTCAACAATCCATGTTGACCTAACTCGTCGAGTGCATCTATGCGACTCATCGAGTCCCTTTGGTTCCACAGAACTCTCATGATGGTCCAACTCAACTCACCGTGTCAACTCGCCGAGTTACAGTGTGTTCAGACTCGTCGGGAAAAACTTCAACCGACTCGTCAAGTCAACTCATCAATTCGCCGAGTCCCTTAAGTCAAATTCTCATTCAAACATTTTAAGGCAGAACTGATACCCCATACATTGAATCTATCTTCCTAAGACTTGAATATCACGTAAAGCTGAACGCTTTACGTGCATGCATGGCATATTAAGCTCATAATGCCAATACAAGCTCCAACAAGGGCTAGATACACAAGAGCTTCCCTCTAGCTTAATAATTCTCGGGTCTTTGGACTCATAAGGCTCCCTACAGTCTAGATCTGAGGTTTCAACCTCAAGCCATGCTCAAATGACTTAATGAAACAAGATGGATGAGAGAAAACCCTAAAAACCCCTAAACCAAGTTCTCATTAGGAAATGATCAAGATAGCTTCTTGTCACCTCCAACTAAAGCAAATCTCCGAGGAATATCTGGATCCAAAAGCCTCCTCTTGATACAAGATTTGATGCTTTCCACTTCTGCTCCAAAAGATCACGAAAATGCCCAAGACTAAATCTCTTTTCTCTCTTAGCTCACGCTAAGCGATTAGGGTTTCACACAGGGGAGTTGGGTGGCTGGTGAGGCGGAAATGAGGGCTTAAGGCCCTTTAAATATGATACAAACCCTGAGATTTAGGGTTTCCTCACACAACGCCAACTCGGCAAGTCGGCACTTTGACTCGTCGAGTTGGTCATTAAACCCATGTGGCCAATCCGACTTTAGTCGACGAGTCGAGCATACAACTCATCGAGTCACTCATTCAATCCCAAAAATGAATATATAAATATTATACCTGAGAGTCGGGATGTTACAATTCTCCCCCACTAGAATCAGGCTTCGCCCTCAAAGTCATACTATGGAAACAACTCAGGGTACTACTCGCGCATCTCGGACTCTGGCTCCCAAGTCCACTCGGATCCCTTGCGGTGCTCCCACTGCACCTTAACCAGTCTCACCTCTTTACTCCTTAGGATCTTAACTTTTCTATCCAAAATTTCCATCGGCTACTCAATGTAATTCAGGCTAGCATCCACCTGAATGTACTCCAAGGATACCACTACCATCTCATCGGCTACACACTTCCTCAACTGAGACACATGGAAGGTGTTATGAATCTGAATCAACTCTACAAGTAGCTCCAACCAGTATGCTACCTTCCCCACTCTGACAGACACTATGAAAGGAACGGTATATCTGGGACCCAACTTTCCCCATTTCCTGAATCGAATCACCCTTTTTCCACGGGGATAGCTTCAGGAGGACAAAATCTCTAACCTGAAACTTAGCTTGGATCACCGCCGGTCTGCGTAACTCTTATGGTGACATTTGCTGTCAGTAACCTCTGTCTAACCTTCTAAATCTGCTTAGTCATCTTGAGAACTATCTCAGTACTACCCATCACCCTCCGTCCTGCCTCCCCAATAGATGGGAGTCCAACACCTCCTCTCATATAAGAGCTCAAAGGGAGGCATACCAATACTGGAATGATGCTATTGTCATATGAAAACTCAGCTAAGGGAAAATAAGTATCCCAACTTCCTCCGAAGTCTATAACACATGCACACAACATGTCCTCCAGTGTCTGAATCGTCCACTCACTCTACCCGTCAGTCTGTGGGTGGTATGCGGTATTGAAGTACAATCGGGTACCCAAATCCTCATGAAACCTCTTCTAGAACCTGGAAGTAAAACGCACATCCCGATCTGACACTATCGAAGTCGGCACCCCATGTCGTGCCACCAGCTCTCTCACATAGATCTCGACCAATCTCTCTATAGAATATGTCACAACTAGAAATTTTTGTGCCTTGTAACTACAACACTTAAGCCAAATTATGAATCAAAGACATAAGAGCATGTATGATGCATACTCTATGACAACAAAATTTCAATCAAACACCCCATGCAAGCATTTCAAGTAGTCAATAAGCAATTGGAAACCCTGGAAGTTCTTGTTTAAGTCCATTTTGGACTAGGATTTCCTTATTGGGCCCAATGGACCAATAAGCTTCCAATTTGACCATCTTGGGCTTAGAACTCTTAAATGGGCTCTAATTGGACCCACTTCCATTTATTTCAATATTTTGGGCCATATTGGGCCTAGAATGAATTAAATTAATTATATGAACCCATTTGGGCCATAATTAACCTAATTTAGCCCTAATAGGTCATAAGACTCACAATTATGATTATTTGGACCAAACATCACTTAACATAACCATGAAAAAAAGGCTTAAGCATACAAGGCCCAAATTCTTTTCTCCTCCTCTCTAATTCTCGGCCCAAGCCCAAATAAAAGGGAGAGTTGACTTCTCATGGCCACCTCGTTTTTGCATTATGGTCTTCCATGCATCTTATCCCATGTTTCCATGGACACATCACCTCAAGACCTTTCTCTTCCCCTCTCTCTCTCTCTTGCTCTCGACGATTCAAAGCACACACACACACACATTTCTCTCACAAATCTCTCAAGGAAACTCCCTCCACTCTTCATCAAGATCTCGAAATATAGAAGGTTTTTCAAGAAGATATTTCCACAAATTCTTCATCTAAGGTAAGATCATGCTTGGATCTATGATCTAGATTCTTTGTTTTATAAAAAAAAACTCTTTCTAATCCATGCAAAAATCATGATCACTCTCTTAGAAACCCTCTAAGTTCGAAATCAACAAAGGAAGGCTTGTTAGGGCCGAAAACAACATCAAATTCCTTCCAATCTTCCTCAAAACCGAAACAACAACTCAAGGTGAGCTTCATACCCCCTTTCTTTCGGTTTTTATGAGTTTTTATGGGGGAGAATACAAGAAAATGTGTAGATCTATGAGTAAATGTATGCCTTGTGTGATTTTTAGGCTTGCATGTATGATTTTATGTGTTTTGTGATGATTATGTTAGCCAAAAAGTACCTAAAAACTGAGATCTATAACATGAGGAATGAAATAAACATAGCTTACACCATTTTATACTAATCAAGTGAAGAAAAATAGTTATTTTGGTTAGGAAGAACATATTTGGACATAAAACCCATTTTTGGGCTTAAATTGTCAAAAATACAAAACTAAGGGCCCAAAACGACAAATGATAATTTCTGGAGGTTGAAAAGGGTCCAAACAGTTTCTAATATAATTTTTCTGAATATCAACATTTTTGAGCGGTTTAAAATGTAAACTTTGAACATAATGGGCTAAAATGGGCTTTTCGGCCCAATAAGCCCCAATTTGCGAGATTTTTGAAATTGAGGGGCTGGAAATGCAACTTTCTGTAACACAGGGGATTACAAGTGCATTAAAACCAATTCAAAGGTCAAAAAGGTTTTTCAACTTAAAAAGGGATCAAAAATGCAAAAAATTTCCATTTTGGGCCAAAACTGTAAAGGTTGCAAAAATGGGGGTTCCAACGGAGGAAATTTCATTTTTGAAGGACTTAAGCTGTTTATCATGTAAATTTGGGCTGAAAATATCTTTTCAATAAGTTTTGATACTAAAGTGTCAAGAAAAATGGTTTAAGGACAAAAATGGAAATTCTTTTATATAAAGGACTAAAAGTCTAAATTTTATACAAGAAGGGTCATGAAAAGGTAAACTCTTACTTTTAAACAAATAAATCCCTTAAGATAAAATACGAGAACCACGACTACCGGCGAAACGTAATAACAAATACACTTTCAACACCAATATCGGTACCAAACGAATTGATTCTGTCTCGAATAAATAACAAATCAAAAATCAATAAATAATAGTACTTCAATAAACAAGCAAAATCTACGAGGAGTCAATATTCAATCTTTGGGCTCAAAAGTTTCAAATCGTGCTTGTTGGGCCTAGCTAGCCCAATAACATGATCTTTAGGTCCGAAGGGAATTGCTCTTACATGTTATTGGGCCTTCTATGACCTAATTCCATGTAAAAGGACTTTCAATAGCTCTATTGTGTTGTTGGACCCCAAGGGTCCATTGGTACTGCTAGCGAAGTCAAGAAGTCAAATGCGAGTCGGGCCAAGTGCCTTTCGCATTCCCGATATCCTTGAACGACTTATGGAAATAAAGGGGGCTTCGTACCCTCCTTTCTCCTCGGTTGTGGGGCTATGAGAAGTCAGGGTGGTTGGATTAAGTGAGTAGTACGGACGACGCCTAAGGGATCATTTGTATTTGGTAGTTATAAACTAGTCATTTTCATTAATGCGTGATTATAACGACTCACAACCCATAATTAATCCAATGTCACCTGGGTAATCATAAACAATCGTCGTATCGGTATAACAATAAATAAGACATGTAATTTTATGTATTGGGAAAACATCGGGTTTTCCCGGGAAGTTCAACACTTTTACCTATGTGATGTATACAAAATTTAACAATTATACACGTTTACAAAAATCGACAAGCATACTTACGGATCTTCACACTTTTTCTTATATACAATACTCTTTTCAGAAAATATCGGATTTTCTGGGTTTTCAACCTTCACAAAAATCTTTTTTTTTTCATAAACATTACTTATGAACTCACCAACATTTCATATGTTGACGTTTTTCCAAAATACTTGTATTCTCAGGTAATAGGTAAACCGAAGAATATGTATTCAGTGATGTCATGATGTTTTGTTTAAATTAGCATCGAACGATTTAAGTTATGGAAATGTAATGGTTAAAACAATATACTGAATGTAAACAATATTAGTTGTAATATTTCAATGCATGGTGATGAATGATTTTATGATTCATGTATAATCATTGTGATGGTATTCAATTAAGTCACAATATCCCTCGGACGTTTCCGCCGTCTGGTTCTGGGTTTTCAAACTTCAAAAAAATCATTTTTTTCATAAACATTACTTATGAACTCACCAACATTTCATATGTTGACGTTTTCCCAAAATACTTGTATTCTCAGGTAACAGGTAAACCGAAGAATATGTATTCAGTGATGTCATGGTGTTTTGTTTAAATTAGTATCGAACGGTTTAAGTTATGGAAATGTAATGTTTAAAACAATGTACTGAATGTAAACAATATCAGTTGTAATATTTCAATGCATGGTGATGAATGATGTTATGATTCATGTATAATCATTGTGATGGTATTCAATTAAGTCACAATAGCCTTCGGACGTTTCTGCCGTCTGGTTCGGGGATGTGACAGGTTGGTATCAGAGCTCTGTTTATAGTGAACTAGCATATCTAACCACACATTGATATGCAACTATAAACCTAAAGAGGGACTAACATAACTCTGAACAAAACAAGTAAAACATAACAATAAAACACCCTTGCTTGCATTAGGAACAAGAACATAATACCGAACCAAACAAGATAATGCTAGTATCTCGGTTAAGCCAGAACTGTTCTAGTCATATCAAGGAGTGGATGTAGCCTGATCAAATACATTCCCTCCAAGGTATAACTATCACACGTCCTGAGGAGATCGTGATAGCTAGGGAACCTAAAAACATACCCCTTTATCACCAAAAGAGAACATCCGTTTAGTTTGTACAATAGTTGTAGAGTCATAGGAGTAACGATAGTTTATACCTTCCCCCAGTCTTCATGGAGGGAGAGCAGCAGGGTATCCAGTTTCATCAAGTCCTAGTGGCTCACGAGATGCTTGAAGATGAACCAGAAGGGAATCAAGAGGGAGCACACAACGTCGGACCTGACGAATACACGGACACCGACTACGAGTTCGACGAGGCCGATGATGACATGGAGGAAGGACAAGACTCGGGCAAAGATCACGCCACGTCGTTTGTTAGCGAGGCGCAGCAGGACCACCCCGCCCCACCAGTGAATCCCGCAAGGGAGAATCGCTCCCCCGAAGCTGAGATTGCCGCCCTGCGGCAACAGTTGTTCACCATGGAAGCATGTGCAGTGCGAGCTGAGCATGAGAGGGATGAGGTCATTGGAGACATGGCGGAGATGGCTCAGTTGTTGGCTCAACACTTCGGCATATGATCTCACCCCCTATCTTAGGATACTCTGTGGAGTACTAGGGATAGCAGTATCAGTCTTTAGTACTATGTCATTAGGATCTATGCTATGTACCCCGACTCTATGTTTAAGTGACTACACTACTCATAGAGTCGTTATGCTGTCGAACTAATATCACTCATGTATGCTCTCACGAGCAAAATTTTCATGTATCAAATGCGGATAATATTAGTAAAAAATTTTATATGTTTTATTATGACATTTTAATCTGCTATGTGTTGCGAATCCATGATTGTATGCTAAATTGTAGAAGTACTTAAGTTTGTGCCATGCACCTAGTCTGTAGGATCACAACCTCACAGAAACCACATACACTCAACATCTTTCCGTTCCATGACAGAAAGATGCCTCGACGACCCACTCGCGGAAACCCTGGACCAACCCCACCCGAAGTTGACTCAACTGCATTCCAGGCAGCCGTATATGCTACGGTCACCGCAGCAATGTCACAAATTCACCAAGGGAACAACGGAGGAGTCAACGGACAAGGGGCCGGGAGTTCGAACAACGGAATGAATCAGGGACCCACCAAAACATGTTCCTACAAAGACTTCACAAACTCCAAACCATGAACCTTTAACGGCACCGGAGGAGTGATCACCCTCAAACGATGGATCGAGAAGGTGGAATTGGTGTTCGAGATATGCGATTGCCCTGAAGAGATGAAGGTGAAGTTTGCTGCATACACTTTTGTTGACCAAGCGCTCACTTGGTGGAACGGACACGTGGAAGCCATGACACTCCCCATAGCCAATTCCATGCCATGGACAGAAATGAAAGAAATGCTGATGGCCGAATACTGCCCTCGTGGTGAAATTCAGAAAATGGAGCAAGAGCTGTGGAACCTCACTATCCGGAATGCTGTATAGATGCCTACATATCAAGGTTTAGCGAATTGTCTCTGTTATGTCCTGGCATGATCACCTCAGAAGGAAAGAAGATCGAGCGATTCATCTGGGGACTAACCTCCCCGATCCAAGGAAACGTGATAGCTGCAAATCCCGAAACTTTCGACAGTGCTAAGAGATTGGCCAAGAAGCTGTATGACCACAACAACAACAAGGGTGAGAAGCCAGCGAAGACCGAAGCCAAGAAGGAAAATGATAGAAAGAAGGGGAAGAACAATAAGAGAAAGGGGTGTCAAGGCTCCAAAACTTCCAAGAAGCAGCAGACAGTGGCGGTTAATGCTGCAATCGTGCAAGTTTCGTCCACACCACATGCTCCAGCCTCAACTGCTCCTAGACCTTATTCTGGTAATCTTCCCAAGTGCAACAAGTGCGGTCTCCATCACAATGGAGAATGCAGGGAAATGCAGTGCACCAGTTGCAATCGGAAGGGACACACGGCAAGGTACTGCAGGACTTACCCTCCTCAGAATCAACAACAGGGAAGCAACAACAACAACAACCGCAACAACAACAACAACACCAACACCGGTGGCAACAATGCAGGACCTAGCCACACTTGCTATGGGTGTGGAAGGACTGGGCATTTCCGTCGAGATTGCCCTAACAACAACAATCCCGGAAATGGAGGAATAGGAAGGGTGCTGACCATGGGTCAGGGGGAGGCGATTCAGGATCCCGCTGTTGTTACCGGTACGTTTCCCCTAAACCAGACTTATGCGTGCATCCTATTTGACACCGGAGCAGAGCGAAGCTTTGTGAGCAATAAGTTTAAACATTTATTAAAACAACAACCCCAGAAGCTCAATGAAACCTTTATGGTGGAAATGGCCAATGGGAAAACCGAATCCACTGGGGAAATCTAGATCGGATGTACCCTAACCCTGAATCAACACGTCTTTCGAATAGACTTAATGCCTGTTTCCATTAGGAGTTTCGATGTGATTATTGGCATGTACTGGTTAAGCCCCCACCATGCTGAAATTATGTGTCACGAGAAGGCCGTTCGCCTTTACCTTCCCAATCACGAAACCTTAGTTATGTACGGAGACAAACCTAGCACGAGCCTTTGCCTCATCTCGTGCATCCAGGTACAGAAGCATCTACGAAAGAACGATTTGACGTTCTTGGCTCACATAGTGGATAAAACCAAGGAAGAGGTTAACATTCAAGACATTCCGGTAGCACGTGAATTCGCAGACGTATTTCTTGAAGATCTTCGTGGAGTACCCCCAGAGAGACAAGTTGAGTTCCAAACTGATCTCGTTCCAGGAGCAACCCCTCTCGCTAAATCGCCTTACCGGCTAGCTCCCGCTGAAATGCAGGAATTGTCCAGCCAACTCAGCGAACTCCTGAGCAAGGGATTCATCCGACCCAGCTACTCGCCATGGGGAGCTCCAGTCCTCTTTGTCAAAAAGAAGGACGGATCTTTTAGAATGTGCATCGATTATAGAGAGCTAAACAAACTCACTGTCAAAAATCGCTATCCACTCCCACGAATCGACGATCTATTTGACCAGCTCCAAGGAGCTAGTTACTTCTCTAAGATAGATCTATGGTCCGGGTACCATCAGCTCAAGGTCTGGGAAGAGGATATCCCCAAAACCGTTTTTCGAACTCATTACGGACATTATGAATTTTTCGTAATGCCCTTCAGTCTAACAAATCCCCCTGCCGCATTTATGGACCTGATGAACTGAATCTGTCGACCATTCCTCGACAACTTTGTTATCGTCTTCATTGACGACATTCTAGTCTATTCCTGAAGCGAAGAAGAGCATGGCCAACATCTCCGACAAATCCTGGAAACCCTGCGAACGAAAAAGCTATACGCAAAACTCTTCAAGTGTGAGTTCTGGCTCCGTAGCATGAACTTCCTAGGGCATGTTGTTAGTCGGGAAGGAATTCATGTGGATCCTTCTAAGGTCAAAGCCGTTGAAGGATGGGCAGTCCCAACGACACCCACAGAAATTCGCCAATTCTTAGGCCTAGCAGGCTACTATAGGAGGTTCATTCAAAACTTCTCTAACATTGCCAAGCCACTTACCTTGCTTAAACAAAAGGGCGTACCATTAAAATGGAAGGACAAACAAGAAGTTGCATTCCAAACCCTGAAGCAAGCCCTCTACAGTGCCCCGGTACTATCTCTACCAGAGGGAACGGAAGATTTCGTGGTCTACTGTGACGCGTCAAATCAGGGTTTAGGTTGCGTTCTCATGCAGCATGGAAGAGTGATAGCTTACGCATCCCGCCAACTAAAGACACACGAAGTGAATTATACGACCCATGACCTAGAATTGGGAGCAGTGGTCATTGCTCTGAAGATTTGGAGGCATTACCTTTATGGTACGAAGTGCACCATCTTCACGGACCACAAGAGTCTCCAGCACATCTTGAATCAGAAAGAGCTGAATATGAGGCAACGAAGATGGGTTGAATTATTAAATGATTACGAGTGCGAAATCAAGTACCACCCAGGCAAGGCCAACGTGGTAGCTGATGCCTTGAGCCGGAAGGAGTACTCTAATCGTCGTGCGAAAAATCTCTCAATAACCATCCAATCTCACCTAACCACTCAGATCGGGGTAGCTCAGTCAGATGCCATGAAGACGGAAAACAGAGCAATCGAAGCATTACGCGGATTGGAGAAGAATTTAGAGGTAAAAGAGGACGGAGTACACTATTTCATGAACCGTGTTTGGGTCCCTAAAATCGGAGGATTTAGGGAGGTAGTCATGGATGAAGCTTACAATACGCGATACTCCGTCCATCCAGGTTCGGACAAGATGTACTTGGATATTAAACAACATTATTGGTGGCCTAACATGAAGGCATAAATTGCCACCTATGTCAGCAAATGCCTTACTTGCGCCAAAGTAAAGGTGGACTACCAGAAGCCCTCGGCGTTATTACAACAACCGGTGATCCCCGAGTGGAAATGAGAAGGGATTTGCATGGACTTTGTGACCAAGCTAGCCAAGACGTCGGACGGAGTAGACACTATATGGGTAATAGTTGACCGACTGACGAAATTCGCCCATTTCCTGCCAATAAAAGAATCCTACATGATGGAGAGACTGACACGATTATACATTCGAGAAATCGTGAGACTTCACGGAGTACCAGTGTCTATCATCTCAGATAGAGACAGTAGATTCACTTCACGTTTTTGGCAATCACTTCATAAAGCACTTGGAACCCGTCTCGACATGAGCGCCGCTTATCACCCACAAACGGACGGTCAAAGCGAACGAACCATCCAGACGCTCGAAGACATGCTTCGCGCATGTGTGATAGACTTTGGGAAGTCTTGGGATACCCACTTACCCTTAGTTGAATTCTCGTATAACAACAGTTATCATTCGAGCTTCAAAGTCGCTCCTTTTGAAGCACTATATGGACGTAAGTGTAGATCACCGTTGTGTTGGGCTGAGGTGGGCGACACCCAGCTAGCAAAGAAACTGGCATCGGACAAGGTGTTAATGGGACGAGAGATCATATGTGAAACCACGGAAAAGATAGTTCAAATCAGAGCTTGACTACAAGCATCACGCGACCGACAAAAGAGCTACGCTGATAAATGGCGAAAGCCCTTAGAGTTTCAGGTCGGGGATCGAGTGCTGTAAAAAGTTTCACCTTGGAAAGGGGTCATTCGTTTCGGAAAACGGGGAAAAATGAACCCACGATACATAGGACCTTTTGAGATCGTTGCCCGAATAGGTCCAGTGGCGTACAAACTACAGCTACCCAGCCCGCTGAGCTAAGCAGTGTACACCCCGTGTTACATGTTTCCAATCTAAAGAAGTGCCTATCAGATGAAACTCCCGTCATTCCCCTTGACGAGATTGAAATCAACGAGAATCTCCTGTTCATTGATGAACCATTCGAAATCATGGACAAGGAGGTGAAGCGTACTAAACAAAGTCGCATCCCGATCGTGAAAGTGCGGTGGAACGCGAAGCGTGGGCCAGAATTCACATGGGAACGCAAAGACCAAACGAAGCAAAAGTACCCTCACCTATTCTAGCATTCTCAAATCTAGCTTTCAAAAGAATTTCGGGACGAAATTCCCTCTAACGGGGGGATGATATCACAACTAGAAATTTTTGTGCCTTGTAACTACAACACTTAAGCCAAATTATGAATCAAAGACATAAGAGCATGTATGATGCATACTTTATGACAACAAAATTTCAATCAAACACCCCATGCAAGCATTTCAAGTAGTCAATAAGCAATTGGAAACCCTAAAAGTTCTTGTTTAAGTCCATTTTGGACTAGGATTTCCTTATTGGGCCCAATGGACCAATAAGCTTCCAATTTGACCATCTTGGGCTTAGAACTCTTAAATGGGCTCTAATTGGACCCACTTCCATTTATTTCAATATTTTGGGCCATATTGGGCCTAGAATGAATTAAATTAATTATATGAACCCTTTTGGGCCATAATTAACCTAATTTAGCCCTAATAGGTCATAAGACTCACAATTATGATTATTTGGACCAAACATCACTTAACATAACCATGAAAAAAAGGCTTAAGCATACAAGGCCCAAATTCTTTTCTCCTCCTCTCTAATTCTCGGTCCAAGCCCAAATAAAAGGGAGAGTTGACTTCTCATGGCCACCTCATTTTTACATTATGGTCTTCCATGCATCTTATCCCATGTTTCCATGCACACATCACCTCGAGACCTTTCTCTTCCTCTCTCTCTCTCTCTCTTGCTCTCGGCCGATTCAAAGCACACACACACACACATTTCTCTCATAAATCTCTCAAGGAAACTCCCTCCACTCTTCATCAAGATCTCGAAATACAGAAGGTTTTTCAAGAAGATATTTCCACAAATTCTTCATCTAAGGTAAGATCATGCTTGGATCTATGATCTAGATTCTTTGTTTTATCAAAAATCTCTTTCTAATCCATGCAAAAATCATGATCACTCTCTTAGAAACCCTCTAAGTTCGAAATCAACAAAGGAAGGCTTGTTAGGGCCGAAAACAACATCAAACTCCTTCCAATCTTCCTCAAAACCGAAACAACAACTCAAGGTGAGCTTCATACCCCCCTTTCTTTCGGTTTTTATGAGTTTTTATGGGGGAGAATACAAGAAAATGTGTAGATATATGAGTAAATGTATGCCTTGTGTGATTCTTATGCTTGCATGTATGATTTTATGTGTTTGTTGATGATTATGTTAACCAAAAAGTACCTAAAAACCGAGATCTATAACATGAGGAATGAAATAAACATAGCTTACACCATTTTATACTAATCAAGTCAAGAAAAATAGTTCTTTTGGTTAGGAAGAACATATTTGGACATAAAACCCATTTTTGGGCTTAAATTGTCAAAAATACAAAACTAAGGGCCCAAAACGACAAATGATAATTTCTGGAGGTTGAAAAGGGTCCAAATAGTTTCTAATATAATTTTTCTGAATATCAATATTTTTGAGGGGTTTAAAATGTAACCTTTGAACATAATGGGCTAAAATGGGCTTTTCAGCCCAATAAGCCCCAATTTGCGAGATTTTTGAAATTGAGGGGCTAGAAATGCAACTTTCTGTAAAACAGGGTATTACAAGTGTATTAAAACCAATTTAAAGGTCAAAAAGGTTTTTCAAATTAAAAAGGGATCAAAAATGCAAAAATTTTCCATTTTGGGCCAAAACTGTAAAGGTTGCAAAAATGGGGGTTCCAACGGAGGAAATTTCATTTTTGAAGGACTTAAGCTGTTTATCATGTAAATTTGGGCTGAAAATGTCTTTTCAATAAGTTTTGATACTAAAGTGTCAAGAAAAATGGTTTAAGGACAAAAATGGAAATTCTTTTATATAAAGGACTAAAAGTGTAAATTTTATACAAGAAGGGTCGTGAAAAGGTAAACTCTTACTTTTAAACAAATAAATCCCTTAAGATAAAATACGAGAACCACGACTACCGGCGAAACGTAATAACAAATACACTTTCAACACCAATATCATTACCAAACGAATTGATTCGGTCTCGAATCAATAACAAATCAAAAATCAATAAATAATAGTACTTCAATAAACAAGCAAAATCTACGAGGAGTCAATATTCAATCTTTGGGCTCAAAGGTTTCAAATCGTGCTTGTTGGGCCTAGCTAGCCCAATAACATGATCTTTAGGCCCGAAGGGAATCACGCTTACATGTTATTGGGCCTTCTATGACCTAATTCCATGTAAAAGGACTTTCAATAGCTCTGTTGTGTTGTTGGGCCCCAAGGGTCCATTGGTACTGCTAGCGAAGTCGAGAAGTCAAATGCGAGTCGGGCCAAGTGCCTTTCGCATTCCCGATAGCCTTGAACGACTTATGGAAATAAAGGGGGCTTCGTACCCTCCTTTCTCCTCGGTTGTGGGGCTATGAGAAGTCAGGGTGGTTGGATTAAGTGAGTAGTACGGACGACGCCTAAGGGATCATTTGTATTTGGTACTTATAAACTAGTCATTTTCATTAATGCGTGATTATAACGACTCACAACCCATAATTAATCCAATGTCACCTGGGTAATCATAAACAATCGTCGTATCGGTATAACAATAAATAAGACATGTAATTTTATGTATTGGGAAAACATCGGGTTTTCCCGGGAAGTTCAACACTTTTACCTATGTGATGTATACAAAGTTTAACAATTATACACGTTTACAAAAATCGACAAGCATACTTACGGATCTTCACACTTTTTCTTATATACAATACTCTTTTCAGAAAATATCGGATTTTCTGGGTTTTCAACCTTCACAAAAATCTTTTTTTTTTCATAAACATTACTTATGAACTCACCAACATTTCATATGTTGACGTTTTTCCAAAATACTTGTATTCTTAGGTAATAGGTAAACCGAAGAATATGTATTCAGTGATGTCATGATGTTTTGTTTAAATTAGCATCGAACGATTTAAGTTATGGAAATGTAATGGTTAAAACAATGTACTGAATGTAAACAATATCAGTTGTAATATTTCAATGCATGGTGATGAATGATTTGATGATTCATGTATAATCATTGTGATGGTATTCAATTAAGTCACAATATCCCTCGGACGTTTCCGCCGTCTGGTTCGGGGGTGTGACAGAATAGGTCTCACTGATAGCAAGAAAGTGAGCGCTCTTCGTCAGCTGGTCCACAATCACCATATTGCATCGACCTCGCGCGGTTCTCGATTATTTAGTAATAAAATCCATGTAAATATGTTCCCACGTCCACTAGGGAATCTCTAGAGGCTGTAACGGGCCATGTGGACGCTAGTGCTTCGCCTTAACCCGGTGACAGGTCAAGCGCCTCTAAACTACCCATGCCACATCCCTCTTCATACAGGGCCACCAGTAATCTCTCTTCAGATCCAAATGCATATTAGTGACTCCTAGATGGATCGAGAATCTCGATCTATGTGCCTCCTCCATCAATACACACCGAGATCCACCTGTATAGGGCACCCAAATCAGCCCTCAAAAAGTCATAAGCCCCCGACTATCCGTCTTAAACTCGGAAACCTGTCTGATTACTCGCTCCCTCTTGAGGTTCTCAGGCTTCACCGCCCCCACCTGAGCTTTTCGGATGGTATCTAGGACTGGAGTCATCACCGTCATCCTCATACACATGTATCGAATCGGAGCACTCTCTTCTCTGCGGCTCAAGGCATCGACTACCATATTAGCCTTGCCAGAGTGATATAAGATATTGCAGTCGTAGTCCTTCACTACATCCAACCACCCCTTTTGTCTTATATTCAGGTTAGGCTGATCCATGAGGTACTTAACACTCTTGTGGTCCGTGTATACAGTACACCGAACTCCATATAGATAATGAAGCTAGATCTTGAGGGAGAAAACCACCGCCCCCAGCTCCAAATCGTGGTTGGGATGCCTCGTCTCGTGAGGCTTCAACTACCTCGATGGATAAGCTATCACATTCCCTCTCTACATCAACACCGCACCCAGTCCTGATATAGATGCATCACAGTAAACTACAAAGTCCTCCACTCCCTCGAGAAGGGCTAACACTGGAGCTTCGCACAATCTCTGGCGAAGAGTCTCAAATGAGGCCTGCTGCTCGGGCCCCCAGGAAAAAGTAACACACTTCCAGGTCAATTTGGTGAGAGGAACAACGATCTTGGAGAAATATCTGATAAATCTACAATAGTAGCCGGTCAGACCCAAAAACTCTTGATCTCAGATGGGCATCTCGGCACCTCCTATCTCATAATTGCCCCAATCTTTCCCGGGTCGACCAATATCCCATTCTGATTAATGAGGTGCCCTAGGAACTGGACCTCTCATAACCAGAAATTGCACTTGGAGAATGTGGCATAAATCCTCTCCAACCTCAATACTCCAAGAATCTCTCTAAGGTGCTCCACATGCTGCTATCTGGTTCTTGAATACACCAAAATATCGTCGATGAACACGATCATTGATCGATCCAACATAGGCCTACACACCTGGTTTATTAGGTCCATGAACGTAGCCGGTGCATTGGTGAGCCCGAAAGGCATCACCACAAACTCATAGTGCCCATAACGAGTCCTAAAGGCCATATTCTGAGTATCCTCCTCGCAAACTCTCATATGATGATATCAATATCTCAAATAAATCTTGGAGAACCAAGATGCCCCCTACAACTGATCGACTAAACCGTCGATCCTTGGAAGTGGATACTGGTTATTGATCGTCAGCTTGTTCAACTCCCGGTAATCAATGCACATCTGGTGTGAACCATCCTTTTTCTTGACAAAAAGGATTGGAGCTCCCCACAGTAAGCTACTCGGTTTGATTAACCCCTTCCCCAGCAGCTCCTGGAGCTGTGAGGATAATTCCTGCATCTTTGGTGGCGCAATTCGATAAGGTGTGTAGGCAATAGGCGCCACACCCGAAACCAAATCAATCCGTAACTACACCTGCCTCTCGGGAGGCACTCCCGGCAACTCCTCGGGAAAAACATCTGGAAACTCGCAGAATATCGGAACCTCAAAGATAGAACTCGGCCACCCTGTAGCAACCCACATATCCATCACATACGCCAAAAAGCCCACACAACCCTGGTGTAGACTCTGTCTTGCTCTGGCAACAGAGCAGAAAGATGATCCAGATCTGGTACCCTCCCCATACACCGTAAGCACTCCTCCACTAGGTTATTGTATAGTCACCAATTAACGCTCGTAGTCGATCACAGCTCCAAAACGGCTCAACCAATCTATGCCCACGATGACACAGACATCACCCATCGCTATCGGCACAAGATTTATCGGAAACTCGACACCAAAAATCTGTAACACACATCCTTGGAATACATCAGTAGCAAAAACCGCATGCTCGTTGGCTATAGAAACCCTCAGAGGTCAATTCAACGACTAAAAGCTAAAGACACAAAGGATTGAATCGCACCCGTGTCAAATAACACCAAAGCAAGTACAAAACTCATAAGAAAAGTACCTATAAATAGTACAAAATAAGCACAACAAATCTCAAAATAATATAAATAAGGAAATACGTACCAACCACGAAATCAGGTGTTGCGCGAACTTCCTCCATTGTTAGCTGAAAAGCTCTCCTACGAGCCTTCGGAGCCTCGGCCTTCACTGGCCGACTATCAGTAGCATGCAAAGCAGCAGGAGTGGAACCTGGGCTCATCCTTGAACAAGTTGAGGGCACTCGTCCTTCCGATGGCCGGTATGGTTGCAGTGAAAGCAAAGTGCAAAACCCCTTAGGGCAATCCTTCGCCTTGTGCCCCTCTTTGCCATATTTCTAGCAAATGCTCGCCCGACAAGATCCCTTGTGACTCTTGCCACAAGTGCGACCCTTCTTGCCCATCTCTCACATCAGTGGGCTTTGCTCGCTTCGTCGCCAGCTGTGACTGTATTGGTCTCCGGTCTCTCCCCTGGGACTCCCCCTCCTCCGTGGCCTGTAACTCTAGCTCAATCTCTCTCCGTCAGTCATTAGTCTGCAACTCGGCCAATGTCCGGTAAGACGAGTTTTCCACGAACTCCCGTATATCCCTCCTCAGTATGCTCAGATATCGGCTCACACGTGCCTGCTCGGTAGACATGTGCTCAGGGCAAAACGGTGCCCTCTCATGGAACATCCTCGAAATCTCAGTTATAGTTTCTATCTTCTGCTTGAGAGACAGAAACTCCTAGGCTAACCGTTCCCTCTCCACCTGGGGAACATACTTGTCTCGGAAAAACTGCATAAACCTCTCCCATGACACTGCAGCATGATCTGCAGGGGTAAAGCTGGCTGTCACAAACTTCCACCAGTCCTTTGCTCCCAAGCGAAGCTGGTTTAGCACAAACCGAACTATGAAATGTTATGGACATAAAAAAGTGTGAAAATATCCCTCGATGTCGGAGATCCATCTCATATTAGCGATCGGATCTCGTGTCCCATCAAACTCTGCTGGCTTCATGTTGCTAAATTCCCGGAACAACAACGTGTCACCTCCCTGTGGCCTAGCAGCGGCAACAGCCGTGGTAGCTGCAGCAACATCAACCTCAATAATAGCGGCAAACCGCTCATCAAATGTATCGATCAGGGTGGTCTTAATAGACCCAAAAATATCCAGTATCGCCTCTCTAATGGCTACGTACAACTCCTCATAGATGATCCTACGGATCTCCTCGTCACCAGCACCACTGCTCTCGGGGGTGTGGCGTGTACCCACCATAATGTCTCTGAAACACAACATGAAAATCATCAGAGACTCGCTCGAGAAAACTCACACTCAATTTCCCGCCCCTACCTACTCCTTAATACCCTAAAGATTCTTACTTGAGCTGCATACAGATCCGATGCTTTCAGTAGTACGGGCCCAATACTACCTTCCACACCAACCTGTAGTCACCTTAAGTCCTCCTCCCTAGGATTCCAATTCACAAGTACTCTATCTTTCACGGATATTAGGCTACTCTCTCTGTAGACTCCTCATATACTCATCTAGATATCTCTCCTAGATTAACCCTCGACTCAGAACACTTTTTAAGTGATTCCTGCTAGATATTCCTACTCAGCACATACTCAAGGCAACCACAGATAGCAACAATTCCTAGGCTAATGCATCACAAATCAGGCAACTCTAGCCCTAAATATGAAATAGCTAACCTATCCTCTAGCATGCATCCCTAACATCTTATAAATATCTCATAACACAAATAATTAAGGGTATTTTGGGATATCACCGTTCAGGCTCTGGCAGATTGTACACACTGCTCCAACTCGGATTTCTCTTAAAAATCTTACTAATTTTTTAGAAAAATGATTTCTTTTGAAAATTTTCCTCAAATCCTCGGTTTGAGACCAGACACACCCGAAGGTATATCCGAATCCCTCAAACCAAGGCTCTAATACCAACTTGTAACACCGTAAGTTTTCAAACAAATTTTTGATTTTAAACATCACGTATTCTAATGACATAGTTCAAAAAACCCCAAATGAAAATGTTCTCAAAAACACATATTTAGAAAATGTTTAAAACACAATCCAGGATCCAGAAAATGTAACTCCGCTTTGTGTATACAATCAAGCGGGCGCCTTCCTGTAATCCTGAGAAGTACCTGAAACACATAACACATAACACGGTAAGCACGAAGCTTAGTGAGTTTCCCAAAATACCACACACATCTCTTTATCCTCTCATGGCTCTACGCAAATAAGACCATCCGGTCAATGTGTCTCAGTGGGACCCTCCGATCCCACAACTCGGGTGGACTCTCTGGTCCTAACTCCGTGCTCAACATAATACACATCATAAATCACAAAGACATAATGCAAGATATCACAATACTCAATATAAGCACATAAGACCCTCTGGTCACACATAAATTACCACTCTAGGTAAGTATAGTGAGAAGACTCACCTCGTAAGCAAGTAAGGAACTGAATACCCCGCCTACATGTAAAAAGCATCTCAAATTAACACTTAATATCACAACTCTAAGAAAACTCATGTTAGTCCCTCTTTAACTCTTGATATGGGTAAAAGTCCATTTTACCCCTCCATGACCTCCTCCCCTCATGTTTGACCAAACCCTAAAGTCAATAGAAGTCAACACTCGAGTCAACATTCCATGCTGACCCAACTCGTCGAGTGCATCTATGAGACTCGTCGAGTCCCTTCGGTTCCTCAAAATCCTCATGAAGGTCCAACTCAACTCACCGAGTTGACCTGTCAACTCGTCGAGTTACAGTGTGTTCAGACTCATCAGGACAAACTTCAACCGACTCGTCGAGTCAGCTCATCGACTCGCCGAGTCCCTTAAGTTGAATTATCATTCATACGTTTTAAGGCAGAACTGATACCCTATACTCCGGATCTATCTTCCTAAGGCTAGAATATCACGTAAAGTTGCAAGCTTTAGGTGCATGCATGGCATATTAGGCTCATAATGCCAATACAAGCTCCAACAAGGGCTAGATACACAAGAGCTTGCCTCCAGCTCAATAAAGCTTGGGTCTTTAGACTCATAAGTCTCCCTACAATCCAGATCTGAGGAATGTCTGGATCCAAAATCCTCCTCTTGATCCAAGCTTTGATGCTCTCTATTTCTCCTACGAAAGATCACAAAAATGCCCAAAATTAACTCTCTTTTCTCTTTTAGCTCACTCCAAACGATTAGGGTTTCACACAGGGGAGTTAGGTGGCTGGCGACGCGGAAATGAGGGCTTAAGGCCCTTTAAATAGGACACAAACCCGAAGATTTAGGGTTTCGTCACATAGTGCCACTCGGCGATTCAGCACTCTAACTCGTCAAGTTGGTCATTAAACCCATGTGGCCAATCCGACTCTACTCGACAAGTCGGTCATACAACTCGTTGAGTCACTCATTTAATCCCAAAAATAAATATATAAATATTATACCTGAGAGTCGGGATGTTACAATATGTTTTTTTTAATATAACAATAAAGTTGTTAAATTTGATATAATAATTCGTATAATAAATTAATATAATATAATGATTATTTTGAATTATATGAAAATATATACATCTATTATAACTGCATAATATCAACCGTTTGAATAACTTTTACCCACAAGTTACTTATGAATAAAATTAAATATAATATACAGTTTAATGTTATTTATAGTTCACTACAAGAAAAAGACCCTTTCACGACGCTCACTGATTTATGTTACGCAAAAGAGAGTGACAATAAAAACATGTCGTCTGTTCAAAAAATTTGAGGATTTAGGTCACGCATTATTGCGTGCCCTTAAATTAGTGTCTAATGTAAAAAAAAAATAAAAACACGGAGGGCACATTATCTAAAACATGCGTCCTCTGTGATTGTCTCTTTATGATTTTTACTAAAACGCGCGTTCTTGAAAGGGGGAAATGAAATCCCCTCAAAATTCTTAAAATTTTTAATACCCCGCTTCAAGATCCCCTTCGTTCTATTCTTCCCTTTTCTCTGCAAACCCTAATCACGATACCATCTCTGTTGTATACCTCAACAATTCATATATCATAAAATCATTGGGATAATTTCTAGGGCTTTTTAAAACACTCATTCGACTCTTTTCTCTCCCGCCTCCCCTGTCTATCTATTTTGTGCTCTGATATCCCCCTTCCATTTATGCCACCGTCTCTGTCGCCATCAAAACGAGGATATGAGACAGTGCTTGATCCACGATCGTCTAGTCATCGATGCCCGGTTAATAGGAGTTGAAAACATCATAACATAAAAATTGTTCTTAACCTTGCCGGACTCAGAAAAGCCGATGTGGCACATCCACATGTATGAGGTGAAGAGCGACGTCCTTTTCCTTCCCGGCGTCATTGGTCCGGTTGAGCGGCAAGATCGGGAGAAAGCGCCGAAAACTTACGGGAAGACGATTCACTTTTTTGGCAGGTGGATAGAGGCGATCAACTTCCCCTAGGTCTCCCACAGGTAATGATGGCTCTAATTCGTGATGGCTTTACCCTAATCTCGCTAAAGGTACAATTTACATTTCCTGATTTCCGCCATTTTTGATCACCTGCAACTTATGTAGAAACTCTATCGATCGATTATTATTACATATTTGGAGTCTCGCTATGGTGTTTTGTTCAAAAAGGAAAGGGATAACAGAGCGTATATGGAAGGTTTATCCCAAGGAATTCACTCAAAAGCACACGTTGATGGAGTTGGACTCAAAACTATTGTACGAGATATCAATTTGCATTGCTTGGAGACCTAGCAAGGGTAATTTGGGAATATAGTCATCCAATTTCATTACGCCTAGTTGTTAACAATGGTTTATGTTAACTATATATTAAATTTTTTTTGGTGTTTTTTGTTTAGTAGGTTTGTCCAACTCATTTGCACCCACGCCTAGCTGAGTTTCTTGAGGTTGCTGCTAAGTAACTGGTATGGCGACAAGTATCAGTTATCTTTTTTATAAGTGTCAAATGTCCTTTATTTATTTATTTGTTTTTTTGTTTATCATCTGAATCACCTGATACGACCCATGTTGGTCGTTTTGGTCAAGTATAGTGACGAAGGGATAAGCATCAAGATTCAAGAAATAATTTTTAAATGTTTTCCTTTTATTTAGCTTTCCTTTTAATTAGAATAATAGTTTTTTATTTAGTTTAGAATTCCTATCTTTTAGGATCTGGTTTTGGATTATGATTAGGTTAATACGACTATATAATTAATGTTCTAGGGATAAATCACATTTTATGCTGGAATAAAAGTCTTAGACGATTTGCTGGAGAATTCCATGTTTCTCGAACTATAGGAGGCATGGTTAAGGTTCCTACCTACGGGTTAGGATCTTGAACCTATTAATTGGTATCAGAGCTGCTACGGTTCTGGTGTCTACATGTCAAAAACAAATTCTGAGAAGATAGCTGGATTGGAGGCAGGTGTTGTAGCCCTGGAGCAGGATCTTACCAAGCTTCGAGAGGAAGCTGACCTTGCCAAGAAGGAGAATGCTGCACAATTCACAGAAGTCTTGCAAGATATCAATAACTTGACGAAAACTGTCAAGGGGAAACTCATTCAAGAGGAGGAGAAGGACAAGGAAGATCCTGAATTTGATTTGATTTGAAGCAGAAACTTACTTATGTTTTTTTGGTTTGCAGGTGAAAGTGAACACATTAGTGGATTTAAGTTCACTTGTTTTCTTATGTAGAGCCATTTCTAGTTGGCATGTAAGTTTTTCATTTCAACTATTCTTCAACACACACACACAGTATATATACGTGTGTCAACACCATTTCAGCATGCATACCTGATTTTTAGAGGCTAGTCAATAGTCATGGTCTGGGGAAAAATTGAAGAAATCAAGTAAACACACAGTATATATACACGTGTCAAAATAGAAGCTTTTCTAAATTCCATTTTGTTTTCAGTAAGTGTTCCAGTTTTATCAGAAAACACATAACAAATTTGACCTAAATCTTCATTTATACTTAAGGATCTGCATTGAAACCTTGAGTTTGTACTACTATCATACATGTGTTTGTCTTCTATCATGAAATAAGATTGACCTAATTGAACCAATTCCATGGTGATGTATAAAGATATCGAAATCATGATCTGAAACACAATAACAGAACTCAAAAACACAAAAAAAATGTCTCCATTGGAATCCTATAGTATTTATACGGTTTTCCTGGAAACTTTCCCTTTATAAGATAGCTCTTTCTGTAATAAGGAATCGTATCAATTGAATCCTGATGACTCATCAGCCATAAACACATCCCAATAGCAACAACAAGACACAATATGAATAGAAAACCAGATAACCAGATAGTTTCTAAGTTCATTGCTTGTTCAAGTCTGCTTCTTTTTGAAGGGGAAATTGCACTATTTAGCATAGCTTTTGTCTCTTGTCCAGCATACACAACAACACCTATAACCCATTTTGGGTTTTTTCACCTGACACCCACGTAAGATAATGTTTGATTGACTAAGGGAAACTTTATGACCATTTAACTCTATTAGCTGTGAACTCATATATGTTTCTATTAGGTTGTTCACATCTAATTACCCCTGATATTGACCCTAATGGCATTAAGGATGTTTCTTGTCTAGCATAACGTGTCTTTAAATTCGACTCTCCATCTAAATTCATGGTTTGTATGTAAGCAATGCCACTAGGATCACTTGTCCACATCAGCACCATGTCACAAGGGATTGTCACAAGAGATTCTTTGTTGTTCTGATTTTTGTCTGATCTGTGTCTTCTCCAATCCTCGTATCCATCTTTTATAGCAGTTACTGTGAGAAAAAAGGAGAGGGAAGAGAGAGACTGTTCTTCCAAAAACTACAAGAGGAGGAAGCTGATTGAGAGTTGCAATGGCTAAAAAGTATATGTAAGCCACTTGATGAAACTGAATGAAGAGATTCTTGGGTTGGAAGTTTATAAGTGTGTATTTGCTAGTGGTGATTTTGTTTCCTGCTGAAAGTGGGTTGGTCTCCAAATGGCGGCCTAAGGACCGGGTAATCTGTTGCTTCCTGCATTTACCCTTTCGTCATTTTCGATTTCCTTTTGCATTTTATATGGTTATGAGATAATCTGCTATTAGACAAGGTGTATGCCTTGTTTCTGTTGGACCTATTAGTTTCCCACTATTACTGATTAGATGAGTAGGGTAACCTGTAATCATGTATGCTTGCCATATAAAGCTATATTTTGCCATACCTGGCTTACTTGCACCAATAGTTATTAAGAAAAAAGCTTGTAGTGGGTGGTTTAGTTTTGTTAGTTGGAGTTCACATGATCGTCAAAGTAATTTGCTTTAGAGATTTGCTGGAGGCTTCTGTTGCTATATGCTAAACCCAACATGCTATTAGTGTTGCTGTTCTTGTAATTGTGATCATTCGTTGCTAATACTGCTATGCATTTGAAATCAGAGGCTATGATTTGTTGGGTTGTTATTGGTAGTGTATTTCTTTATAGTTAGCTCTAAAATGATGTTTTTTAACTGTAGATGAAAACAGGATGTGTTGCTCTTGTTTTATGTTTGAATATTAGTGTGGACCCACCCGATGTTATAAAGATTTCACCTTGTGCCAGGATTATAAGCAGACTACAGTTAAGTTAATTCATTGTCTTTGTGCTGAAACATGTTATAATCAATTAATCATTACAAAATTATATATGAGAATAAGTGCGGTTATATTGATTATTAAGAAGATATGAAAAGAACCTGGACTAGCTCTTGTCCAAAAGACCTGAATGCCCTCCTCAAAAAAAGCTTAGCCTAATTGGAGTGTTATAAAGATATAAAAATGTAGCAATAGATAAGGTTGTACATTTTTAATATTATTAGGAATGTGCAGATATGTTGGGCATTTTCTATCTATTTGGAAGCTGTTGCTATTCTCCCACAGTTGGTTCTGCTGCAGCGAAGTGGAAATGTTGACAATTTGATCGGTCAATATGTTTTCTTTCTTGGGTATTCTCCCTTCTATATTTTGGCATGATATCATTATGAAGCTGGATAACCATGAAAAATAGTTTTTTAAATGATCAAAAATAGTATAATAATCATTTAGAAAATAGGATGCTATGAATGAAAATCTGTTTGTTTGCATTGTATTGTTAGGGCATATTGTGCATTGAATATTCTCAACTGGATTTGTCGGTATCTCACACAGCCCCATTTCAATGGATGGATATGTAAGTTAAAGCTTTTCTCTTATTCTTATTGTCTATACATGTATTTCATTTGACTTTTTGTTTGTTTGTTTGTTTGTTTGTTTTCAGCCTGTTTCTCTGGCTTAATACAAACAACTCTTTATGCTGATTTCTTCTACTATTACTTCATAAGGTACTCAACCTCCATTCCCATTCTTTCTATTCTGTCTTTTACTTTAAGCATAATCATAATAACACAGGCTTTATGAGGAAGGGCATTTACGTCTTTACTCTTCGCTTGGGTGGCAGTGGGACAAAATTTGCAATTTTCGAAATTGAATAAGACTACTACTACATTACATGACCATGACCATGACCATTTAATACTTGCTTTCAATAAACCAAGTTTCATAATATTTATTCAGATCAAATGAATATTTTTAGGAAGAAAGACAAATAGGTGAAAAGTTAATAAGTCTAAGACAGGATTTTTGGTTATTATTCTTTCTCATTCTATACATAATAACTTCTTAGCACATTCCCCTTCCTTAGCTTATTATTAGCTAAACCTAATCAAATACAGCAGTTTCTTATTCTCATCTCATGTGTATGTGTACGTACAATTGGAAAAGCAATTCCAAGCTTCAATTTCCAGCATGAGCATCACCTACCTGGCTTGGCGTTTGAAGATTCAATTACCAGCATGAGCATCACCACGCTCCAATTCCCTTTCTACCCTTCACTTGCAGGTTGATGATTTGTCAAGAATGTTCAGACTATTTTCCAAAAATACCCCATGGATTGGATCCTGTCTCTTGTATGTTTAAAAAGGTTTGTGATTTAGGAGTTGGATTCTATTTTTTTAATGTAGAATGCAGTTATTTGTATTTGTTGTCATCTGTTTTTATCTTTTTGACGCAATGCAGCATGTTACTGCTGAAGGCACAACCTTGGTCAAACAGGCAGAAGATGCTGCAAGTAATAAGAGATTGCAGGTTGATCCTGGTACATGGGAAATAATAATCTTTAGGGTCAGCTAGAAGGATTGGAGATTGCACTTAAGATTCTATCTAAGACTTCACGCCAAGGACTTGATGAATTTAAGCTAGCAATGTTTTACTTGATTTGGACATGAACCCTAAGATATCATATTTTGGCATGGCTAGAAGCTTTGGAGGAAGCGAGACTCAAGCAAAAGTAAACACACAGAGAGTTGTTGGCACATAATAAGCTAGATAATGCAATTGTATATAAATGAGTTCATTTTTTATAACATTTACTCACTATTGGAATAATTATTTGTATTTGACATATTAGTGAAATGAATTATCTTTGTTATTTATGGTATTTTATTTTGTATTATGAGATTTTTAATGTATTATTTAATTTGACAATTAGTAAATCTATAAATAATACTTTTTTTAAACATTTAAAATTATGATACGCAAAAATGTGTGTCATCTTCATTTATGACATGGCCTTTCTTGACAGGGGCTTTCTTGATACGCATTGTGTGTCATTAACACGCGTGTCGTAAGTTTACGACACGCGAATGCGTGTCATCTTCCTTTATGACAGGGCCTTCCTTGATACGCATTGCGTGTCGTAAATGCGCGTCGTAATTGCGCGTCGTAAATGAGCGTCGTCTATAGACGACGCGCAAAAGTGTGTCGTCTTCCTTTATGACAGGGCCTTCCTTGACGCGCATTTGTGCGTCGTCTGAGCCTTTTACGACGCGCAATGAGCGTCGTAAAAGGCTGTTTTTCTAGTAGTGGTTGTTGTTATTTTTAAATAATTTTTTAAAATTTATTTGCTTAACGTTTTCATTTCTATCATTTTAATTATTTAAAACATCAAAGATTGTTTTTTAATATGAAAGACAACAATATAATCATTTATATAGAATTATTTTTAATAATTGTTATTGTAAGTTATTTTAAGCTACTTATTTGAAAGCTTTTAACAATTATAAAAATATCTTTAGGAAAATTTTTACTTAAATTGAGATCATAATTTAGTTTTTGCATTTAGCACTACAATTTATCACTTTTAACTATTCACAAAATATTCATTGGGTTTTTTAAGTGGAACTTAGATTTATATTTAAGTTGACACTGTAATGTTATATTTAAATTAATAATTTAAGTATTTTGTCTAAACTGTTCCAAAGTTGTAGCTTTAAACTGATAATGGTTTACATAAAACAACATATAAATTAAGTATAATATGTTAAAAGTTAAATACATAACTTTATAAGTAGAAGTCAATATATTATTTTAATATTGAAATGTTGTTTATTTATTATTACACTTTAAGTTTGATATTTATTTAACTTTATTAACCAACTTATAATCATTATTAGAAAGACACTATATCTGATTACTTCTAACTATTTACAAAATATTATTTGGGTTGTTTAAGTTAAACTAAAATTTAAATTTAAGTTGATCCTGTAATGTTATATTTAAATTTATAATTTAAGTATTTTATACAAATAGTTCAAAAGTTGTAGCTTTAAAATAATAATGGTTTACATTCAGCAGTATATTAAAACTAATAAATTAAGTATAATACGTTAAAAGTTAAAAAACATAACTTTATAAGTAGAAGTAAATATAATCTTTTAGTATATAAATTAAGTTATATAAGATTACACTTTAGATTTGATATTTATTTAATCTTATTAACCAACTTATAATCATTATTAGAATGAAAATGAAAAGTCATGGGAGTTTCTAATGAATGTAGAGAAAGGAAAAATACATGAGAGTTTCGAATGAATGTGGTGAAATGAAAAATATTTCCTTTATAGTATAGTATGATACTAGTAATATATACATGATACAATAGGCCATGTGCCTACAAACAACACTATACAAATAGGATAATCTAGAATACAACTATTTTAGAAGAGGTGATATTTTTGTTCTTTATTTATTCATTTAAATTTTCTTTTTGATATTTATATCTTTCATTTTCGTTTTAATCGAAGAAAAAAAAATAATGATAAAAGTATAAAAATCAAAACACATTTATTTTAATGAAAAAAAAACACAAAAAAATATCACCTTTTTATTTCGTTGGTTTAGGAAACAACACATGATGAAATGAAAAAAAAAATGCACATACAATGAATTGATCTTACTCTAAAGAGTAACAAGCTACTAACTAGAATAAAATATAATGTATCAAATATTATTTTGAAACATTTTAAACATGTAACATATCGTACTTTATTTGATCACTGCTTTATAATATGTGTGTTATACGGTTGACATAAGTAACATAATATGAAGACTATAAATCATAATAATTAATCATAATCATAAATACCAAATATATATGTATTATAATATGTCAGTTGGTTAGATATTCGTATATTACAAAAGTTAATTAAAAAATATTAAATATAATGAGATACATAAAAAAAATATCAAAACTACTTAGGGGCTGTTTGATAAACGTCTGACCGAGTCGGGTCAGACGTTTTTGGCTGACTCGGTCAGCTGATGTTGTTTATTAACCCAAATCTGGATACCTGACTTGGTGAGAGATGTCTAAGTGAAAAAGTTGGGGAAAATTGTTTGAATAGAAGCGTTCGAAGTATGCCCTTGCCCTAACGAACGATCTAAGGACCGAACGATCTGAGATTGACGAGCCTGCCCCCCCCCCCCCTCCCCCACCGATCGAAACCCCTCTTCTCATCACTCATTAGGTGCGCTGATCTTCTTCTCTTTCACATATGTTTGTTGTTTTTTCTTCCAATTTTTTCCACTTTGTTGATGTTTCTTGTTAATAAAGATGTTTTCGATTTTTTTATGATATGTATATGTTTGTTGTTAATGAAGCATTGTTTGCATTATGAGATCTTTTTTCTGATCTATATATGTTTGTTGTTAATGAAGAATTGTTCCAATATCAGATTACCTAAACTGAAAAGAAAAATAATATACAAAAATCACAGTAACATCACTTAAGGTAGAATTGATTGTTACTAGGTATTATATTCATGTTTGAAACTGTAATATGAAAGTTAATTGATGTTTGTTATGTTAATATTTTGTCAAAGTCCTTCATCCTTGGTTTCAACAGGTATATCTTTTTTCAAAAACATGTTAAATTTGTGATTTTTGTTTATGTCTACTTCTCAATTTACAACTTAAAACCCTACCAAAAATGTTAAAGCATGTGTATAATGACTTATACATTAAGGATTAAGAGCAGAAAAAGAAATTATCTTCAAATGGTGCTTGTGATATCTTCAAAAGAAATTATCTTCATAGCATTACCAATCTTATGCACTTTTATAATAGACATATCACAATTCCATAGACTCTATGCTTTTATAATAGACATATCACAATTCCAACTGTTATGAAATTTTTTGGATATATGTTAGCAATGTTGACCGTAATTTTGTTATTATTATTTAGGATGATGTTGATTTCATTGGTACAAAATTGTTTTATGTTTAAATTTGCTTTTAATCATGATAAAAGTTATGATAAATTATTTTAAATATTAATGTTTTAGGATGTTGGTTTGGAATAAGAGTGAGGACAAAACTTTTCTTGATGCATGTATCCATGAACTAACCACTAATGGTCGTGAGGGTTATGGGCTTAAGGCAAGTTCATGGAAGACAATATGCGAAAATTTGATAAACGAACATGGTAAAGAGGTTGATCAGAAGCAAATGAGAAACAACTTTGACTACTACAAATCAAAGTATGTTGCTTAGGTGAAACTGAAAAACAAAACCGACAATATATATGATCCTATAAAAAAATTAATTTGACCGATGAACAACGAAAGGAAAAGGTGAAGGTAATATTTTTATAATAAATACTAGTATGATTATTTTTATAACTTATACTAATATTTATAAAAATTGTAAACAGTTGAACAAGTTCGTGTTGTCATTGAAAACTAAACCCCTGTTGTTCCCTGATCTTTGCATCCAACTATTTGAAGGGTCGACCTCAACCGAATTTCAAAGTTGGGGGCCATCTTCTACACTCCATCATCCTATAGAAGGGTTTAGTGTCCATGATTTTGATGATGATGTTCCAAGGGAAACCTCAACACAACATGTAGGTGCAAGTGAACAATCTTCGGGGCGTTCACAAAATAAGGAAGTGGGTGGAAACAAAAGAGTTGGTGGAAAAAAAAAAGAGATCCAAGGGCATTAGAAGTTGAAGAGGAGATTGTCAAGATTGCAAGGTCGTTAGTGGAAAAAATGAAAGAATTGAAAAAGGTGAAATAGATAAGGTTGTTGATGCATGTATGGAGAAATTGAATAAAATGGAATGGGGTGAAGAAGATAAAAGACACAAGACCGCTCTTTTACTATTTGGTGAAAGTGTCGATGGTAGGAAAGTATGGTTACGACTTTTGTCTACTAGTGGTGAGTCGTGGGTGATGGGTACTGGTGGGAAGTTTGGTTACCTTTGATGATTTTTACTAGTTTTTGGTTGCATGACTTTTGGATATTATGTTTGATAAATTTTTTGGATGTTACTTTGCATGATGCTTACTAGTTTTTTGTTACATGACTTTTGATATTTTGAATGATATGTTATTGGATATTGAATATGACTTTTGTTATATACTAGTTTTTGTTACATGACTTTTGTTACTTTGGATGATATGTTATTGCATGATTTTTTTTACATTAACATTTTATCTAATTGTTTGTAACATGTAAAGTATGGTTTCTGATGGTGAAGTTGTAGCTTTTATTTAACTAGTGTTTTAGAGGTTGAGCTCAAACCGGTGCAGGCTAATCAAAATTCATAGAATTAGAGATAACGATTCAAGCGTGTATGCGTATATGCAAGATTTGATGTACGGAGACCCTACACAATGTTACGATATGATGCATCTTAAACAAGAGGCATTTTCATTATTATGCAACCATTTTATCAAAAAAAAAAATCAGGTTGCAAGGTAGTAGGACAATAAGCATTGAAGAGAAGATGGTTATGTTCTTACATGTTATAGGACATAATGAGTGTTTTCGTGCAGTTAAGGGAAGATTTCATCACTCCACACTAACGGTTCATCAATGTTTTCACGAGGTCCTAACTGCAATGATTTGTTTTGCAAAAGAAATAATAGTACCAGCAACTTCTAATCCAACAAGACATAACTCGAAATGAGATAGACGGTTAAAAGAGATTTTTTTCCGGAGAAATAGGTGCATTAGATGGAACTTTTGTACATGCGATTGTACCCGTTGATCAACAAACTCATTATAGTAGAAGAGGAAAAGGATAATGTTTTCAAAATGTAATAGGAATTTGGATTATGATATGATATTTACCTTTGTTTGGGCTGGATGGGAGGGTATAGCACATGATTCGAGAGTTTTGAAAGAACTTGGATTCAATTCGACTTCTAGATTTCCATTTGCTCCACTAAGTTTGTAGTACTTATATAACTTTTATTATATATATATATATATATTCTTTATATAATATGTGTCACACTCATTTGCAGATAAATATTACCTTTGTGGCGCCGCATATACAAACACTTGTGGGTTTATGGCTCCATACCGCAATACTAGATATTGGTTAGTCAATTTTCGAAGAGGCGGACCTTTAACTAGAGAAGAAAGGTTCAATTATGCCCATGCACAACTTATAAATGTTATTGAGCGTTCTAATGGTGTGTTGAAACCGAGATTTCTAATCTTAAAACAAATGGCTCCTTATCGTTCTACAGTGCAAAGAGACAAAGTTATTGCATGTGTCGTGGTCCATAATTTTATAAGGAAATACAATATAGAAGATGACTTGTTTACAAATTTTGAGGAGAAAACTATAGTTACTCCTGACGTCCAAGGTGGGGTAATTGATAGAGAAAACATACAAGGCATAGAATAGAGTCCGGAAGCCATTCAATATATATGTGTTTTGCGTGATCGGGTGCAAATCAACTACTTTCACATACTTTACATTAAATTATTATGTTAATTTAAATTTCATTATGTTTTTATTTGGATATGAAATGATTTATGTTTAATCTACATTTTATATGAAAATTTTTATTTGGCATTTTAAATGACTTGTGTGTAATTTACATCCTGTATGACAATTTGTAATTATTCAGCAACTTCAGCAACTTCATCCATCACTATATATAGCAACAGAGTAATATGATCATTTTTCATCAGTCAACACATTCAATCAGATGTACAATCAAACAACATGATTTCTTACTAAGTCAGGATTTCTTACCCGGACAGACCTTTCTCAGTCAACACTTTCTCATTCAGCAACAATCAAATGGGACCTTATTTATTAAATATAAACGATTATACAATATATGCAACCCGAATTAAGCACCATGCATAAGTGCATACTAAAATCTTTCGCAGTATGGTAATTACAAGTAACATTCATGTAGAAGAAAAGAGTACAAGATTTCTTCAATGAAGAAAGTAGAAGAAAAAACATACATACCTGTTGAAAAATGGATATTATAAGGAATGTTGCAAGCCTTATAATGAATATATTGTAAATATGAGTTCAATTTCTCAATTATGCCTATGAAAATTAATTGATTTTACGAATATGTAGGTACTTATTAAACCTCTGTCTCCATATAGGAACTAAAACTAACTAATGTTACTACATTATGTAATGGTAGATCCCACATGAATGGTAGAACCTTATAATCCTACAAAAATAAACAAATCAATGTTGTCATAAACTATTACAACCTAGTTGAATGTTTTTTTCGAAAGAGCAACCTACTTCAATGCTAAAATCATATAATCCTGCAAAATTACGTATATAAATAAATTAAGTTCTATTTTATAGAATAATTCGGGTATTTAAATAGTATTTGCACCTGATTACACCTACAAATACACATATAAATCTATACCTCTGCTTGGCCTTTAGTAAAATCTTTCAAAGTTGGACATTACTCCATTGTGTATACCTTCCTACAAACAATGGAGCTCAGATCATTACATTCAAAACCACAAAAGAATTACTCTAGAAAAATGAAATAATACAACCAGATTCCATTTTACGTTTTACTTACAGAGACTCACAATATCATATATTTCCTCAAGCATTCTACTTCCAACTCAACCACCAATTTTCTCCTTTAAAACATCAACAAACAACACCAGATTATAGAATATGAAACAAAACTTGTCTACACAGACACACATTTATACTCTTATATTTACACCCAAAAACTAATATGTAGAATCTATTAATCTATTTTACTAACCATGGAGTTTTCCTTCATAAATGAAAACACAATGAAAAACCAATATACTTTGAAAAATTATTCATTCAGACATTTCATCAAACACTTTATCTATGTACTTACAAAAAACTTTCATCAATCAAAGTTATATTATTAATGAACTTAACATCTAAAAGTTTCATTAGGCTAATGTGAATGCATCTTAGGTCTTTTTTGTTTTGAGAAATCAAATATCTCTTTCGTGCATAAAATTCATATTTGAAATCGATGTCACTTTGATCAAGTATGTAGTTAAAAATAAAATTGGAAGAAGAAGAAGAATGATACATTACTAACCTCAAATCTTGAAATTGAGAATGCTTGGCAAAAAAGAAACAACCTTCATTGAGGCAATGGTATATATGAACTGATTGATTTGGAAATTGGAGAAGATTACATGGCTTACATTGAATCGATAGAGTTGTTACCTTAATAATCTGGTGCAACTGATAGTAATCCTGAAAAATTATTAAATCTATTACAGCTTACAATGGGAAAAATTAATAGTAGCATAATAGAAGGTAATATAGCGGGAATAAGATTGAAAGGGCGCATGGAAAACAAATATATGTTAGAATTTCGGGGTAACAAAGTCACTTTGATATCTGAGAATTATGATTTCACTTTCAAATCAAAGTATTTGGGTGGTACTCACTAATATTTTGTTAGATAAGACTCAGAAGAGATTCAGAATAGAGAATGAAATGAATGAATTTTGTGAGTACCAGAAAACTAACCAAAAAATTGGTTAAAAACCTCATTTGTCTGAAAATTGTCATAAAATAGTTTTTTTTTCAACAGTAAAAAAGTGTCACAAATTCGGGTTTTCTATAAGGATTAATGTAAAGCCCAAAACGGGCCAAATATTCAAAACTGTCAGCTCGACCCCAGCCTGGGGATCTGCCCCTTAGACCCCGCTCCCAGAGGTGCTGCCCCCAGACCCCCGTTCGTTCAGGGGCTTCGCCCCTAAATGACGATCTGCTTTTAATTTTGAATAAACTTAAACAAGTGTGCAGTCTGCACCTTCCTTACTTGTTTAATATTTATCAAGATTGATTTTGGTCAACAAGTCAACCTATTACACTTAAATACAATTAGTGAAACAAATCACCAACAAACCTCCTGCCATTTAAGTGTAATCTTGATTAACTTAAAAGAAAACATAACAACAACAACAAATTGATGCGTAAATGAAATGTCGAGATGATTGAATTTCACATTAGTATATTATTCATACTAAATATTTGAATATCAGGGTGTCACTAAGGATTGAACCCTTTCTATTCATAGTTAATACATGAAGATAATACACACAACAATTTACATTCTCATAAGTTCTAACTTGACACTATATTTTACTAGCTTGTGTCCCATCCTTCAATAAGCATATCAAATTCAAGTCCCAACTTCTTGAAGCAGCTAAATTTCATGCTTATATAGGTAGTTCTTTTGTTCTTGCACCTGCAAAATGCAATTTTTCAAAGAACTATTAATAAATAAAATTTCAACATCCTTAACTTGGAGTACTGAACACATACCTTGGGATGATGATAAAATGTGTTCCAATCTTCAAATATCAAGCTTTCCCCAATTAATTCAACATCTAATATTGCAGTATATGGGAAGTGGGTATTTCAATATAAAAGATTTTAAGTGGGCTTTAAACCCATCCCTACAGCCACCTTGTGCACAGGCTTTCTGGCTAACCCTTTGGTTAGATGATTGGATAAATTCAATTGAGTTCTTAAAAACTCCACAGATATCACACCAGTCATGATAAGCTCATGAATCATGCTATGTCTAACACCTAAATGTCTAGACTTTCCATTATACACTTGACTATAAGCCTTAGCCAAGGTTGCAATACTATCACATCTGATTGAAATGGTAGATATCAGCTTGGGCCATAATGGAATTTTAAAAATCAAATTCCTTAGCCACTTAGCTTCCTTACCTGCATCAAACAATGCAACAAACTCAAACTACATGGCTGAGTTAGTAATACAAGTTTGTTTCTTAGATGCTCATGAAATGGTACCTCCTCCAAGAAGAAACACCTAACCACTTGTAGAGGAGTGATCCTCTAAGTTGTTAATCCAACTAGCATCTGAATAACCTTCCAAAACAGAAGGATATCCACTATAAGTTAAACTATAATTTATGGTCCCTTTCAAATACTTGAATATTCTACTTACAGCTTGCCAATGATGTGAACTAGGATTACTAGTATGTCTACTAAGCCTTCCCACAACATATGCTATATCAGGCCTAGTCTTGATTGTATCATCCGGACTTCCAGGTATATTATTTATTTATTTAATTATTTTGAGGACTATTGAGCTAGTCGACGATTCGGTGCTTCAACTCGTCGAGTAGAGTCGCGATGTGCTACGTGGGATTAATGACCTACTCGATGAGTACAAGAGCCTACTCACCGAGTAGACGCTGTGACGAGAAACCCTAAATCCCCGGGTCTGGGGCCTATTTAAGGGCAGTTATAGCCTCATTTGCGACTATACTTCCATGAGATTAAACCCTAATCGGCCTGTGAGCTTAGAGAGAGAGTTTTGAGTTAACCTTGAGTGTTTGGTGCATCTTTTGAAGAGAAGAGAAGGATTCCAAGCCAAGGGACGAGAAAGAGTTGCTAGATCCATGGCTATATCACCTCAGAGCTTCTGGGAAAGGTATAAAGCTTGCACATTTCTCATTTTGTTGAGTAGATCTCATGATTTTGGGAGTTTAGGACTTTTTCTATCTAAATAAGGACCGAGAGTGTTTTAAGTTCATATAGAGGTTTGGAATTCATATCTGGACCATGTGCGGTCCCTAGAGTCCAAAAGTCCTTGCTTTATTAAGCCATAATAATGATCTTGAGTGAAAAACCCTTTTTCAGGTATGTTTTGGCATTTCAAACCCTTAGTGCCATGCATGGACGTAAAGCCTGTGACTTTAAGTGATAAAATAGCCTTAAGAGTGTAGATCTAGAGTTTGGGAAGGTTTTCTGCCTTGAAATCGTCTGAATGAGAAAAGAGTGTGAATAGACTTGTCGAGTCGAGGATCCGACTCAACGAGTCGGTTAATGTTTGTCCCGATGAGCTGGCTATGCTATAACTCTGCGAGTTAGGGGTTAAATCGACGAGCTGGTCCTTCACAGATACTTCTGAGGAATGACTAGACTCGACGAGTCACAAGAGTGCACTCGGCGAGTCAGGTGAAACTGCGACTATTGACTCGAGATTGACTTCTGTGAACTTTAGGGTTTGGTCAACATAAGTGATGGAGACCATGGAGGGGTAAAATGGTCTTTTACCCATTCCAAGATTTAGAGAAAATGAGAGAGAAACCTTTAGTGTAATTGAGTATGAGTGGAGTATTGATTAGAGATACTTATCTAACATGTGAGGCGGATGCTAGTTCGGGATTCTCGAGTACGAGACTTTTACTTGCTAGTTTACAAGGTAAGTCTTCTCACTATACCTATCAAGAGTGGTATATTTGCATGATTGGGCTATCTTATGTGCTTATTTGTGTATTGTTATATATTCTGCATTTTGTCTTTGTGATTATGCTAAATATTGTTATTATGAGTTTACTGAGTTGGGGTCGGAGAGTCCCACTGAGACACACTAACCGCAGGGTCTTATTGAGTTAGGGCCTAGAGTGGCTAATGAGCTGTGTGTGGTATTTTGGGGAGCTCACTAAGCTTTGTTCTTACCGTGTTATGTGTTATGTGTTTCAAGTACCTCTTAGGATCACAGGAAGGTGCCGGCTTGATTGTACACATATCGGAGATTGAGTATGATTGAGAGGATCCTAGAGTTTTATATACAATTTTTGGACATGAGTTTTTGATGATTTGACATTGTGACTCTTTGTGGGTTTATTATTGGAATAAATGTGTTTTGAAATTTAAAAAAATTTGGTTGAAAATTTACGTCATTACACTAATCATGGCATACATTAGACAACCAGTATCCCTTGAGTATTCAAGTTGAGACACTGGAGATCCTTTATTAGGTTGAAGCTTAAGACTTGGATCTATAGGAGTGCTAACAGGAGAACAATTCTCAAAATTAAACTTTTTTCAATATCTTATCAATGTAATGAGATTGAGAAATTGAAATCTCATTGTTTCCTCGTTTAATTCTTATACCAAGAATTACCTCAGCCTCCCCCAGGTCTTTTATTTCAAAACTAGATGATAATAATTTCTTGATTTTATAACCTTCTTCTAAATCAGTACCAAAAATCAACATATCATCCACATATAAATAAATCATGACTCCTTTACCAGAAGTATCAAATTTTCTATATACACACTTGTCAACTTGGTTTAATTCAAAACCATTAGACAAGACAACATCATCAAACTTTTGATGCCATTGTTTTGGTGCATGTTTATAACCATATAATGATTTCTATAACTTGCACACTTTGTGTTCCTTTCCAAGCATCACAAACCCCTCAGGCTGTTACATGTATATTTCCTCATCAAACTCACCATTCAAGAATGCAGCTTTCACATCCATTTGGTGAATCACAAGATTATGTATAACTGCAAGAGCTAATAATAATCTAATAGTAGAAATTCTAGCAACAGGAGCATAAGTATCAAAGGAATCAATGCCTTCCGTTTGTCTAAAGCCTTGGATAACTAATCTGTCTTTATACTTATCAATTGTGCCATCCACCTTTATTTTTCTTTTTAGGATCCATTTACATCCTAATGCCTTGCAACTAGGAGGTAAATCAGAAAATACCTAAGTATTGTTATGCATGATAGAATCATTCTCATCCTAAATTGCCTCTTTCTAGAAATGAACATCCCTAGAAGCCATAGCTTCACTGAAAGTCTTTGGAACTCCTCAATATTAAAACAATATTGATGTTGAGACATAGTCTCATCCCTTGTTTCTTCAAATAAATATAGTTGAAAATCAAATCCAACAAATTTAGCTTTTCTAGCTCTAGTACTCTTTCTAAGTTCAGGCACATAACTTGTACCACCAAAAGATCTTCAGCTTGAGTTGTGTTCTTGCTGAAGGATTACTGAATCATGTCCCTTGTTCTAGGTATAGATGTAAATATTTCGTTATCAAAAATAGCATCTCTTGACTCTATAACAATGTTCACAGACTTAGAGTCATTAGATTTTAAAACATAGAATCTATAAGCTTTGGAATGCTCAACATATCCAATAAAGATACAATCTATACCTTTTTCACCCAATGTTTTCCTTTTGGGTTCAATGAGCTTCACAACTCTTCGATAACCCCAAACATTGAGATAACTCAAATTTGGTACCTTTTTATACCAAAGTACATAAGGAGTATTCTTACTCGTTTTGTTTGGAGTTCTATTCAAAATATAACATGTTGTTAACATTGCCTCACCCCAAAACCCTTCACTTAATCTAGAATATGACTGTTACGACCCAAAAATCTCAACTAAAAATTTTCTTTAAAACATTACTAAAACCAAATTTATAAACCATATCATAAGTCATAACATAATTTCAGAGTATTAATTCAAGACATATTCTTGTTATCAGAGTAAAACATCCCAGGCTGTCTAATCAATGGTGTGTGTGCCATGTGATAATCTCGAGCTCTTCCCTCCACTACCGGAAGTACCTGAAACCAAAATTGAAAACCGTAAGCACGAAGCTTAGTGAGTTCCCCAGCCTACCACATACCCTGTATAATCACATACTGCAAATACTGGGCCACACCCGCTACTTCGGGCCTCACCCACTACCTCGGGCCTCGCCCGCTAAAATGGCCCTCGCCCTAGACCCCGCCTGGTTTCGAGCCCTGCTCAGATACATATATGTTTCTCTTAGGCCACGGCTGTCTCTGGGCCCCGCCCACTAACCACATAATACAAAATAGCATATCACGCATAACTGAACATACCCTACTGTATTCCTATCCTATGGCCTCGCCTGTCTTGGGCCTCGCCCCTATCCTGTTACTAGTGAGTCATGGAACCCTGTCCAAGCTCCTTCTGTAAGTGAGATACGGTCCCCCGCCCACACTCACTCCATGCCTATCTCGGTCCTCGCCCCTGCTCTGCTGCTAGTGAGATATGGAACACCGTCCATACTCTGCTATTGGTGAGATACGGGACCTCGCCCACACTCACCTCCCTACCATGTACATACATGCATCACACAGACAAAAAGTATACTCTATCACACAAATCATTCCTTGGGCACCCGCCCGACATTGGTCCTTGGTCCTGAATATCATACTAACAAACAATGCCTAGGGCTACCCCTGAGTCTTCCTACTCATAACTACATGGGCCGGCATTGTGGCCATAGACCCATTCACACAAAAGGGAAACTCACATGCACTGCTGAACTTTGCTGATAACCCTCTGGATGCTGCCCGACAACTCTCCGAAGCGCTGCTCCACTAGCTCCACGAGCTACTAATATCAATATAATACTTAGCTCCAAACCGAACTCTAGAAATCAAACTAAGTCAACTCTGGTCAAAGTCAAAGTCATGGTCAAATTCAACCTTCCAGGTTGACCCTACTCGCCGAGTTCATGAATCCAGAAACTCTCAAAATACGACTCAACTCGCCGAGTCACCCCAACACTCGTCGAGTTAAATGATCTCTAAGTCCCATCCTGTCTAACTCGCTGAGTTACCACTCAACTCACTGATCTGCGTCTTAACCAGAAAATGTTGGGGTTCTTCTACCAGACTCGCCGAGTCCAAGGCAATCTTCAACAGACTCGCCGAGTTGTTCTTCCAACTCGTCGAGTTCCTGCCCATCTTCATACAACTCGCCGAGTCGCTTCAATTCTTAATCCATACAGTGGCATTTCGAGCCATGCAGGGGCTCCAAACTATAGATCCACTCTTCTAAGGCCTACCCTTCACATAAAGTTGCAAACTTTACGTGAAACCAAGGAGCTATAGGATTAAAACACTCTAGGGCTAGGGTTTAAGACAAACATGCTTCACCAATACACCAAGGGCTGATACTTTACGGGTTTTTAGACCAAGACAAGCCTAGATCTGAAGTAGCAACCTCAGATCTGGACTTCTAACTTGAAATAGCTCCTTAACATGCCAAAATGGCCCTAAAACATCATCCAAGAAAAGATCTAGAAGCAACAAAGGAAAAGTGACGGATTTTTACCTTCAAACTGATGCTCACAACCAAAAAGTTGAATCCTCCGACTCCTTGGTGGTCAAATCCTCCAAATCTTCCTCTTGCAAAAGCCCCAAGCTCACTTTGTTCCTCCACTTACTCAAATTAGGGTTTGGAAACGCTTAAAGAAGCTTCTGGACGACAAGGGGGGCTGAGGAGAGGACATAAGGTCCTTTAAATAGGGTGCAAACCCTAAGTTTAGGGCTTTTCTCGTCCAGACCAGACTCGCCGAGTCGGTCACTCATTCTATAACCCGGATCCCGCTCCGACTCGTCGAGTTCTTCCCTAGACTCGACAAGTTGACTCCTTAACTTAGAACTTTTCCTTTCTTTTCTTGGTCTTTCTGATTCTGGGTGTTATAATGACAACATGGAATTAGCCATTTCTTTCAAAGTCCTATTCTTCCTTTTAGCTACACCTTTTTGTTGTGGTGTATAAGGAGCTATGGTATGATGTATTATTCCAGTTGATTCAAAGTAAACTGGACCATAATACTCACCACCTCTAACAGTATGCAATACTTTTATTAATTCATTTTTATGAAGCTCAAATTGTTGTTTATAAATTTTAAATTTATCAAGTGCTTCATCCTTAGAATGTAACAAATAGACATAACAATATCTAGATGCATCATCAATAAAAGTAACAACGTACTTTTTTTTTTCTAATGGAAGGTATTCCATGGAAATCACATAAATCACTATGTATAAGAACAGCTTGCTTTCCCTGACAACATCTTTGAAAGGTCGTCTTGTGATTTTAGTTAACATGCATGTTTTACATTTTTCATTATTTATATCAAAACCAGGAATTAAACTCATTTTTACATGTCTTTTAATCTCTTGTAATGAATGTGTCCTAGTCTAGCATGCCATAAATCAGATTTATTAAAGTTATTGCTAGTACTAGAAGAAGCCATGCAAACAAAATTAACATAAGTAGGATAATTAATCTTAAGCAAAATCATTCCATTACATACATATCTGAAACCCATAAAAGAACCATTTCTTGATAAGATATACTTGTCACTTTCTAATACTTGTTTGTAACCACAATTATTTAAAACAATTTCAGACACAAGAGTCTTTCAAATCCCGGTACATATAAAACAATGTTCAGACATAAACACTTTCCAAAAGTAAAGTAAAGTAAAATAGATCCTACACCCTTTGATTGGTTCGGTTGAAACATTTCCCATTTTCACCACAAATCCATCTTCAATTGGTTGACATTCCTTGAAACAACGAAGATCTTTACATATATGGCTTGTTGCTCCCGAATCAACCCACCATGCAACATTATCATCCTGTACATAAAATGCTTTAGTAATCACAAAAATCTAATTCTGAGCACATTTAGAATTTTGCATGAAAATAGAAATCTGACCTTGTTGCTTTTCTGGATCCTTGGATCCACTTGGTCGAGCGCCATCCTTGTTCACTTTACGAAGACGACAATCTTTTTTGAAGTGATCCGGTTTGTTACAATTCCAACAAACCAACTTAGACTTCTTGTTGGAAGACTTGTCATCCTTTCCTTTAAACTTCCTTTTTTCCATTAGACTTCTTAGGATTTTTTGAACTTTCTCCTTCCACCATGTTCACAGAAGAGAAACCAACATGGTTCTTGCCTTTAGGATTGTTATCAAGTTCTTGACTCCTTAAGGACTCTTCAATCCGTAAATGGCTTCCAAGTTGAGTCAAAGTAAATTCCTCTTTTTTATGTTTCGGATTGTGTTTAAAATCCTTATAGGAAGGGGGCAGTTTGTCAATGATCACAACCACAGAAATGGCTTCATCCAGTTTCAGATTGTGTTGAGAAAATTATCTCAGAATCCTTAACATTTCATGGAATTGTTCTATAACAGGCCTGGATTCAATCATCTTGTAACCCATAAAGTTACTAACAAGAAACTTCTTTCCAGAAGCATCTTCAACCATGTACTTGGATTCAAGAGAATCCTACATTTCTTTTGCAGATTCAAAATTTTGATAGATATAAAACAGAGAGTCAGACATACCATTAAGAATATGACCACGACATATGCAATCATCATTTTCCCACGTTGACCTCCTTCTTGTTGCCACCATATGTTCATCTTCAATAGATTCTGTTAAGACTAGCATGGGTGTACTCATAACATACACCACTTTCAGAGTTATAAGGAGAAAGTGCATCTTTTTCTGCCATCTATGAAAATCTTGCCCTTCAAACTTGTTTAATTTGTCAAACTTGATTGTCATATCCTTCATAGAATCACCACTTGCCATGATTACTGATTACTTTGATTTTTTTTTTCTAGAATTTCGGGATAATAAAGGTACTTGGATATCTGAGAATTATGATTTCACTTTCAAATCAAAGTATTTGGGTGGTACTTCCTAATCTTTGATTGGATAAGACTCAGAAGAGATTCAAAACAGAGAAGGAAATGAATGAATTTCGTGAGTACCTGAAAACTAACCAAAAAATTGGTTAAAAACCTCATTTGTCTGAAAACTATCAAAACTGTCATAAAACAGTTTTTTTTTTTTTTTTGAACAGTTAAAAACTTTCATAAATCCGAGATTTCTATAAGGATTAATGCAAAGTGAAAAACGGGTCAAATACTCAAAACTGTCAGCTCGACCCCACCCAGGGGCTCTGCCCCTTGGACCCCGCTCCCAGGGTCGCTGCCCCCAGACCCCCGTTCGTTCAAGGGCTTCGCCCTTAAATGACAGTCTACTTTTAATCTTGAATAAACTTAAACATGTGTGCACTCCGCACCTTCTTTACTGGTTTAATATTCATCAAGATTAATTTTGGTCAATAAGCCAACACATTACACTTAAATACAATTAGTAAAACAAATCAGCAACAGATTCAAAATCAAATTAAAATAAAATCAAATTCAAAATGAAGAAGCAATACACTGACCGGTGGCATATGAAATTAATGAGGAGGTGTAATACTTTGACACATGGCATAAAGAGATGACACTTATTCTTTTATTTGAATAGAGTGATGTGTATATATATTGATGATGAAAGGGTAAGCCATCCAAGGTTAAAACCTCTATAAGTCGAATCTAACCCCACATTATTTTGAGATGTTAATTTGATACAAAATGATCACCACTAAACCATGTTTATGATGCAATATTTCACAAGTACATATGAGCTACAAGGCAAAGATCATTCCGCTTATGCATGGTTATTCCTTCCATCGCCTCAAAGTCCAAGTCTTCCTTCTTCATGCCATCAGGCAAAGCCCAATCAAACAAGTAAACAAGATTAGCAATCAATAACTCCACTGTCACAACACCCATCGACATTCCAGGACAAATTCTTCGACCAGCTCCAAATGGAATGAACTCAAAATTATTCCCTCTAAAATCAATATCACTACACAAAAACCTCTCTGGTATGAACTTCTCTGGGTTCTCCCAAGCTTCAGGGTCCCTTCCAATGGCAAATGCATTCACATAAACTATGGTTTTTTTCTTGATTTTGTAGCCATGTAAAATGACATCTTTCTGACTTTCTCGAGGTACTAAAAGAGGAGCCGGAGGATATAACCTCAAGGTCTCTTTTACAACAGCCTTCAAATAGGTGAGCTTTGAAAGATCATCCTCATCTACTCTACCCTTCTTTCCAACTACGTTCCTCACTTCTTCTTGTGTTTTCTTCATTACCCTTGGGTCGCTTACTAATGATGTCATTGCCCAAATCACTGTAGCGGCACTAGTATCTGTCCCAGCTACCAAGATATCCTAACACAACAATCAGGTGTTGGACCCAAGAGAGCAGAGAGTGAAAGGTTAATCTACCATTAAAAGATCCTTAACAATAGCTTAATTAAACGCTAAGGCATAACAAGTTTAAATATACATGAAAATTAGAATCATATTGATGAAGTAGACTACGTTTTACTATTGTCGTGTGAATGGTGGTTGTTGAAATAGTTATGCGAAAGGTAGGGTAGGCTATATATAATTTAACTTTCATAAAAAAAAAAGGTGTGCTTGTGAATAATTTATGAAGTAGAGACCATATAATAATTACTTATATGCGTTCATTCACCTTATATTCCAATCAGGGACCATATATTAATGGCGGGAACACAAGAGTGGCTGGGGGAGGCCACTCCTATCACACTAATTTCCAAATCATATTACAGAACACATACCACTCACTTGCCTTTTGGATTGTCATTACTTTTAGAAAATAATTTATCAGTTTTAAATTAAGTTTTAAATTACCACAAAACTTATATATACTGTAAATTAAATTACTGAATTTGGTTCATCAATATACACCACCAGAAAAAGGAGGCACTATAAATTAAAAAGGAGGCACCGACAGGCAGTATATGTGGGGACTCAGTCGGAGACGGCTTTTACCGACGGATTTGCAATGGGCTGTTAAAATTCGAAATGATTTTATTAACACTTACAAATGTTTCTACACACAAATAGTATTTGTTTACTGTAAATTATATAAAATATTCAATGTTAAAAACACAAAAAAAAATATAATTGTTTTAAATAATCTGTCATTAATCAAAAGTATAATTTAATTATAATAAATTAATACCTAAATATAAATAACATATGATGTGTAATTTTTAGTAATTTAAAGTTCACTCATAATTAAATTATTCAAATAATGTCATTTAGTGTTAATAAGTCTTTTTTAGTAGTGATGTATATCAATTAGTACAAAAAAAATTATCTTCCAGATTTATGTGATTATAAAAAATCACTTTTGAAGATGCAACTTGAATGAAGACGTTCAATGTGAAAATTATAGACAATCAACATCTTATTTAGAATTATCAAATTGTTAGTTAGTTGCATATTTACTCTTCAGGTTTCTGCTATAGTAGATATCATTTCCAATACGAGGAGAAGACCACAGGCTCCAAATTCAACAGGAAATCGTTGGATGGAACAGCTTTGACGTACCAACCGTTTAATTTATAAAGTAAGGACATCTATAATTTATAAAGTAAGGACATCTTATTTAGAATCATCATAATTTTATTTGGTATACAACTCTATCAAATTATTTTTACAATTCAAACTCTAAAAATAAAAATAAAAAGATTAATGAAACATATATTTAGAATTAAAAATTTTTATTTTTTTATTGAAAAGTTCAATGGTCATTAAATTTTATATTTTGATTAGCATGACATAGTGATATCTACGATAAAGTTGAAGTCATTGAATGTCAATTAGACATATCCTCTCATTCAATTTTTTCATTAAAACTATGCATTATAGATGTTTTAAAAGTTATAACATAGTTTATATATTATGAATATAAAAATTAAAATACTACCCTTGTTATATAAAATCCGTAAGTTTGATTGGATTCAGAGTTTTAGAAAAACTTTCGATGTGATTAAAATTTATCAAACCTTTATTATGATAAGTTTTCATGGGACATATGAAAATCAAAGTTGATGGTTAGTGGAAATCTTGTAAAAAAATGACCACTAATCCAACCAATAAAATGAGCAAGTAATGATTACCACGAGCATGCCTTTAATGTGGTCGTATGTGAAATTGAAATCTTTGTCTTTCTTAAGGCGGAGTAGAATGTCAACAATATCCTCTTCTTCCTCATTAGACTTTCGGTTTTGAGGGTCGAGGTGTTCACCAATGAGTTCTTCGTAAAATGAATCAAGACTTTTGAAGCATTTTTCTACCCGATCCATCTTTCCCAAGAACCTATCAACCAAACCCACAAACGGAAGACCAGGCCAAAGATCTGAAACAAAAAATTCTGCCGTTATCGATTGAAGTTCATTAAGTAGTCGAAGGACATTTTTTCTTTCATGTTCATCCTGATAACTCTTCCCAAAACCCACTCTTGTCACTAAAGTAATGGCCACATGCTTCATAGTTTCGCTCAGGTTTACCATCTTAGACGAAAGAGCTTGCTCATATATCTTCTTCATGGTACTTGAGACCTCGTCTTCACGAATATACCTAAAAGATTCTACTTTTTTAGGGCTCAACAAATGAAACATATAAACCTTTCTCATATCTCTCCAATAGTCGTTATAGGGAGAAAAAGTTACATCAAGGCCATTGTAACTTAACTTTTTTGACCCAACAAATGAAGGCCTATTGCAAAAGATGATATCTTGGGTTTTCAAGACTTCTTTCGCTACATTCGCAGAAGAAACAACGATAGCTGGAATGAAACCGAATTGAAGAGATATGACTGGGCCGTAGGATTTAGAGAGTTGCCATAGGAAAGTATGGAGGCTTGAGTAATCGATCTGGTGCAAGTTTCCAATGAAGGGTAACCCATGAGGGCCTGGCGGATATGAACATGATCTGTTTTTGATGATTTTTGAAAGAAGGTAAAGGAGAGATAGGAGAGGAACACACACAAGAAGACACAGAAAAAACAGTGCCATCTTTTAGATTCTACGAACCTCTAGTAGTAGTTTTGGTTATATTGACTACATACACGTAAAGATAAATGGATAATAGTGTGTTGGATTTGGATGCATGATAGCCACACAATAAAAGTACAATTGCGTGCACAATGGTATGCAAATCTAATAAGAGTTCTATTCAAGTGAAAAGAACAATCTCAATTTGTCTTCCGGCATCACAATCAGAGGATATTATGTAGGCTCATTTAGTATATGTACAAGAAATTAATTGAAACTTTTTATTTATATAGCAAAAGAGGTTTAAAAGATTATATTTTTATTATCATTATTTACTAATTTGTTATTAATATATAACCAAAGCAATTGTGTTATTTGTAATGAATTATAATAAAAAAATTATGATTGGTCTGTTTGGTTTTTAAAAACTAGATAGTAAAAATTAAGGATGAGCATTAGAACCGCCGGAACCGGAACCATAATTGGTAATAAGGTCTGGTTACCGGTTCTCCATTTTTATGAAAACTGGTTTTGGTTCTAAAAACCGGAACCGGTTTGACATTTTTTCTGTTTTTATGAGTATTAACTCGCTCATATGAGATTGGAGTTAGTTGATTTTTTTCCAACATGTAATTTGGACTTTGTAATTATTTTTGACTGTATATACATATGGTTTGGTTAGATATTGAATAAGACACATGCCTCAAAAGAAAGAATATCGATGTCGCGTTTTTTTTCTATTTTAATATTTTTTTTGAATCCGTCCCATTTTTTTAAATATGCATAACCTATTCATATGACGTCGGAATTATTTAATTTTTCTTCCGGCATGTAATTTGGTGTTTGTACATCATTGTAGACTATAAAAACACATGTTTTGGTTAGATATTGAATCAGTTATAGACCCTGGAAGACAGCATATCAATGTTGTCATTTTCTGTTTCAACATTTTTTTGGAATGCGTAGCACTTTTTTTTTTTGAACCGGCAAATCTAATCTAATGCACATAACTCACTCATATGAAGTCGAAATTACTTGATTTTGTTTTCATCAGGTAATTTAGTGTTTGTACTTCAATTTAGAATGTAAAAAGTCATAATTTGATTAAATATTGAATCATTTATAAACTCCGGAAGATAACATATCATCCATAATATTTCAATCGATTATAATTTGAAAAATAACCAATAAAACCGGGACCGAAACCGGAACCGACACTACAACCGGTGGTCCAGTCCCCGGTTCTTATAATATAGGAAAAACTAGTTCCGGTTTTAAGTCGGTCTAGTTCTTAGCGACATAAACATTTACTTCATGTGATAATTTATGACATTTGGACACTTTTTTTTACTCCATTATATTTGTCACTTTTTTATGTATTGAGTAACTAATGGATCGAACTCAATATTCTATAGTCATGCCTCCTAATTAATAAGTGGTTGACCGTTTCGCAAAAATCTTTCAATTCACTTCAAATACTTAATTATTAGAAGGTGTAACAATACAATTTCGAATAGTCACATGATGGAGACCTACAACTACTTAAAATATTATATGAGTGACTGTTCGTTTCTAATATCAAGTGACCAAAGCCATAAAATGTAGTAGTCTTAGAAGAAGAATAAGATTAAGTACTCACTGAGTTGAGTACTAGAGAAGTAGAAAATATCTCTTGATGAGATAAAGAGTTATCATGTCTATGGGACATGTGTAGAGAAAGAGTAAGAAAAAAGTAGAAAGATGTTTCTTTCAAGAATGAGAGTATGATTGATCATGAAATAGAGAATATGATTCCTATGTGAATAAGAGTATGGCCCCTTTAGTAGATGATGATATATGATTCACATGGGAATGATATTATGTATGATTAAAGAATTTAGAGGAAGGGTTCCATGGATGGAACAAGGATAAAGAGTTCTTTGAAGGAATTTAAATGTGATATGTGAGATATTAAGAGTAAGAAATCCATGGTATGATTAGAGGAGTGGTTAAATAAGTTTTTAGTGTGATCCGATTATGGTAGTGCTTAAATAAGTTGGTCGACACTATGTGGATGAGGTGGCAGTTGAGTTCACATTGATTGTTTCTACATTACTAAGTCACCAGAAAATATGTTAAGCAGGTCACAAATTAGTTATTTAAACAGATAAAATAAAAAATTAATGGTGTAATGAGCAAAATACATAGTTGATCAATCCGAGACAACAACTTAATATCATTGTGCTATAGTGTTAGTTTTCCAATCTAGAATAACATTTAGAAGTTTCCTCTCATACTAGTTGTTAGTGTTTGTTGTCATATAAGTTTTTTGTTAAAATTATAGAAATTAACAATCGCAAAAATAGGAATAAAATACCAAATGTTAGGAATCAATACCAAATTTATAGAATCAGGAGCATATGATCATATTTACTAACAATAACATATAAAAAGCAAAAATTAAAGATCAAAATTCAAGAATCAAGCTATGGAATCATGGATGTATATCTTAATTAATTAAAAATATCATTTACAAAACAGGGTCAAAAGCCATCATATTGGGATTTCTTCGTCGGAGGAATGTCTCCGTCGTCTTGAGTCATAACCGGTAAAGAGAGCAGCTAAGAAAGAGAGTAGATAATACCTTTAAAAAATAAATTATACACTATAAACAAGGGTATAGTTATTATTTCGCTGGGTCCTCACTAGATTCCTTCACTGGTACTGAAGAAACCCCACATCATGTTCTTGTCAGAACAAAAAGGACGATGGATGTGTGAATGATGAAGTTGGATTGATCCCTAATTTAAATCAGGCAGATTATATGTCTAAAGAATGAGTATCAAACGATGACACTTTATATATTGAACATAGATATGGAAAAATTAAAATATATTATTTAGTTTTGATAGAATTCTACCCTATACTGATAGATCTTTGATCTATATAAATTTTCATTTTGGAGAATAAATTTTATTCCCGTGGCAGATTTTTTCTAAAAATGATATAGAGCAGACTTGTCGTCCTTATAGGTAAAGATATTTATGGGACAATTGTCACATCTATAGGGTGGCTAGGATAGCGTTTGTTTTTTTTGTAGTGAATTCAGATGGAATTACTCGAGATGGCCATAGTTTTATGTTCAATTGAAGAATAAAGTGTTAGACAAGTTTACAATTACAATAATAAAATACCTAACTAATTGTTATAGTGAACACGAAACGATTACTAAATACAAAAACAACAAAAGTACCCTAATGATATGTAATTACCAAAAAGTACACTCACTTGTAAATAAATTTGAGGTGATTCCCATTCTTCATATCAAATATCAAATATCAGAGAACAAGAGATCAATAGTTTCATATCTAGTTGTTGGTATTCGTTCTTATATATTATTGTGTTATGATGTTAGATTTCGGGTTTTGGATATCCATAGTACACTTCGATAATTGTTGGACCGTGTATGACTTCTGATGGATATATCATGTACCGTAATGTATTACACATAGGCATGTGCATGAGTCGGTTTGGGTCGATTTTGGACCCCAACCCAACCAGAACCGTAAATGGTTGCTTTATGATTTTCTGAACCCAATAGGATCGGTTTCTGGTCGGTTCAGTTTCTCGGGTTCTGTTATCGGTTTCTCAGTTTCTTGGGTTCAATCCATACACTTACGGGTTCTGGGTTTAAACCCATTTTCCGGAGATGGAGCAATAAGTTAAATAATTCAAAAAACACCAAATTGAAGTTAAATACTTCAAAAAACAGAGTTTTACAACCAAAACACATTCAAAGTAAAACACAAAGTCCGTAGTTACCAAAAAATTATGTTTTTAGGTCATACAGGAACAATATTTAAGCATTATATTTCATAAACAAATTCATGAACAATATTTCAGCATCAGAATGACAGAATTCATAATAAATCGCCGATATTTCAGCATTATAATTCATAAACAAATCCAAAACCAAACCATCAACTTTGAGTTAACAAATTGTGTATTATATACAAATTTATAGCAGTCGGAATAAGAAATTGAACATTAGGGTGTAATAATTTCATAAATTGAACCGGTGTAGAAGATTAGAATAGTCGGTAGTTTCCTGCCATTCCAAAATCGGTGTACTAATCAGCTGTTTAGGGATGAACAAGCAATCCAATAACAACAAAGCAATGCACAAATTGGCAATTGCAACCAAGAAGTGACAAACTGATAAGCAAGAAGGGAGAAATTTGAAAACAAACCTGAGAATTTGATAAGTGAGACGGGAGAAGGAACTGTCAGAGGCGTAGCACGGTAGCAGGCTAGTAGCTTTGGTCTTTGGATGGGTGGCGTCGGCGGTTTGGGAATGGGGTTGAGCTCGTCGGAGTGTTGCGTCGTCAGCTTCGATCAGGGGAAGGGAGATGAGCAATATTAAGAACGGTGCTAAGTGAGAAAGTGAGACCTAATTTTCGATTTCGATTACCGATTACGCCATTTAGGGTTGTAATATTAAATATTTTGTTTTTTAGTATATACATGGGTCGGTTCTTGGTTCGGTTTCTTGGGTTTATATATGGGTCGGTTTTACGGGTTTAGTGGGTCGGTTTCTATGTAAAACCGAAACCGAACCCGATTTTTTGGTTTTTAAAAATTGAAACCCTAACCGTCAGTTTCAGTTTTTTTTTTTTTTTTTTTTTTTTTTTTTTTTTTTTTTTTTTTTTGTTTCGGTTTTGTCGGTTTTAATCGGTTTCTTGGTTTGGGTTTGCTCACCCTTAATTACACACACTTATCCATTCTCGCCTTAAAATTCTTCTATCAAAGAGGTATCACGAAATGTAATTTTTTATAATCCAAGAAAATCAGTTTGAAATTGCAGGTCTCTTACGATTTCACAACTAGGAATTCTGATACGTTGTAGACACTTAACAAAGAATGACATTGTAGCTAAAACTAGAAAACATGTATGGTGTTATTCAATGAAAACAAAATTCCATCAAATACCCTATACAAACTCTCAATAGTCAACAAAAGTTGGAAGCCCTAAAAATCCCGGTTTAAGTCCATTCTGGACTATGATTTTCGTATTGGCCCTAATGGACCAATAAGCTTACAATTTGACTTTTTGAGCTTAGAACCCTTTAATGGGCCTTAGTGGGCCATAACAAAACTAAATAGCCCTAATGGGCCATAAAACTCATTCTTTAAATTATATTGGGCCGAAAATCATCAAAATGGGCCCATGATATGGACTTAAGCACCAAAGGCCCAAAATCTTTTTCTTTCTTCCCTTTTCTCGGCCCAAGAGGAAAAACAAAAAAAAAACAAAAAACTAATGAAATAAGGAGGGTTAGCCACCTCCTTATTACACTATGGACTTCCAAGCAACATCTCATATCTCCAAGCAACCATCCTTTCACCTCTCTCTCTTCTCCTTTTCTTCTTATCACTCTTGGCCAAAGGGAAAAACACACACACACATAATTCACTTAAACATATCTCAAGAACTCACATTAACCTCTCATTTCTCCATCAAAATTTCGAGAATTAAGAACTCTTCAAGGAGGTTATTCCACCAAACCCAACACGAACCTTCGTCTTATCTCGTGCAGTAAGGCACATAAGTATCTACGAAAGAAGGACTTGATGTTTTTGGCTCATATAGTGGATAAATCCAAGGAAGAGGTCAATATTCTAGACATTCTAGTAGCTTGCGAGTTCCCGGATGTCTTCCCTGAAGATCTTCCGGGGATACCCTCAGAAAGACAAGTTGAGTTCCGAATTGATCTTGTACCATGAGCTACACCCGTCGCCAAATCGCCCTACAGATTGACTCCTACAGAGATGCAAGAATTGTCCAGCCAACTCGGTGAGCTTTTGGACAAAGGATTACTATGGACTTTGTGATCAAATTACCCAAGTCAACAGATGGATTGGATACCATATGGGTAATAGTCGACAGATTGACGAAATCCGCTCATTTCCTGTGAATAAAAGAATCCTACAAGATGGAAAGGTTGACGAGGACATACATCAAGGAAATTGTGAGACTCCATGGAGTGCCAGTATCTATCATCTCAGATAAGGATAGTAGATTCACTTCACGTTTTTGGCAATCACTTCAGAAAGCACTAGGAACACATCTCAACATGTGCACCGCTTATCATCCGCATACGGATGGTCAAAGCGAACGAACCATTCAGACGCTTGAAGACATGCTTCACGCATGTGTGATAGACTTTAGAAATTCGTGGGATACCCACTTGCCCTTAATCGAATTCTCATATAACAACAGTTATCACTCGAGCATCAATGTTTCTCCCTTCGAGGCGTTGTATGGACGTAAATGTAGATTGTCGTTGTGTTGGGCTGAGGTAGGTGACACCCAGCTAGCAAGAGGACTGACACCAGTCAATGCGTTAACGGGACCGGAGATCATACGTGAAACAACAGAGAAAATAGTTCAAATCAGAGCTCGACTACAAGCATCACGAGACCGACAAAAGAGTTACGCTGATAAACGGACAAAGCCCTTGGAGTTTCAAGTCGGGGATCGAGTGTTGTTAAAGGTCTCTCCTTGGAAAGGGGTTATTCGTTTTGGAAAACGGCGACAACTAAACCCTAGATACATTGGACCCTTCGAGATTCTGGCCCGAATCGGTCCAGTGGCTTATAGACTGCAGCTACCCGCTGAGCTCAGCAGTATACACCCCGTGTTCCATGTTTCTAATTTAAAGAAATGCTTATCCCACGAGACTCTCGTCATTCCATTAGAAAAAATCGAAATCAATGAGAATCTCCTGTTCATTGAAGAACCAGTCGAAATCATGGACAGGGAAGTGAAGCGTACTAAGTAAAGTCACATTCTGATTGTGAAAGTTCGATGAAACGCAAGACGCGGACCAAAATTCATGTGGGAACGCAATGACCAAATGAAGCAGAAGTACCCTCATGTATTCTCACATTCTCCAATCTAGCTTTAAAAAGAATTTCGGGACGAAATTCCCTCTAACGGGGGGATGATGTCACAACTAGGAATTTTGATACGTTGTAGACACTTAACAAAGAATGACATTGCAGCTAAAACTAGAAAACATGTATGGTGTTATTCAATGACGAAAAAATTCCATCAAATACCCTATACAAACTCTCAATAGTCAACAAAAGTTAGAAGCCCTAAAAATCCCGGTTTAAGTAATTTTGGACTAGGATTTTCTTATTGGGCCTAATGAACCAATAAGCTTACAATTTGAATTTTTGGGCTTAGAACCCTTTAATGGGCCTTATTGGGCCATAACAAAACTAAATAGCCCTAATGGGCCATAAAAATCATTCTTTAAATTATATTGGGTCGCAAATCATCAAAATGGGCCCATGATATGGACTTAAGCACCAAAGGCCCAAAATCTTTTTCTTTCTTCCCTTTTCTCGGCCCAAGAGGGAAAAAAACTCATGAAATAAGGAGGGTTACCCACCTCCTTATTACACCATGGACTTCCAAGCAACATCTCATATCTCCAAGCAACCATCATTTCACATCTCTCTCTTCTCCTTCTCTTTTAATCACTCTCGGCCAAAGGGAAAAACACACACACACAGACAATTCACTTAAACATATCTCAAGAACTCATAATAACAACTCCTTTATCCATCAAAATTTCGAGAATTAAGAGCTCTTCAAGGAGGTTATTCCACCAAAAATCATCATCTTAGGTAAGTTGATGCTTGGATCCATAATCTAGACTCTTTGTTTTATCAAAAATCTCTTCTTAACTCATATAAACTCATGATCACCATCCTAGAAATCTCTAATATCAAAGTCAACCCAAGAAAAGCTTGCTAGGGCCGAAAATAACATCAAACTCTTCCATCTCTTCTTCAAATCGAAATCAACAAGAAAAGGTGAGTTCATACCCCTCTCTTTTCGGTTTTCACAAGTTTTATAGGGGAGAATACAAGTAAAATGTGTAGATCTATGTGTATGTGTATGCTGTGTGTGATTTCATGCATGTATGTGTGGTTTTATGTGGTTATGTGGTAAATATGCAAACAAAAAGAAAGAAATATCGATATCTATGGCACAAGAAGGAAAAAAACATGATCTAATACATATTACACTTAACAAGTTAATAAAAATTATCATCTAAGGTTAAAATAAGCATGTTACAACATAAAACCCATTTTTGGACTTAAATTCTCAAATAAACAAAAGTTGGGTTAAAAATCGTCATTCACGGTTTTTCTTAAGGATCAAAAAAGTCAAAATAGTTAAAATAAATGTTGCTATGAATATTATACTCTTCAAAGGACTAGAAATGTAATGTGTAGCTTAATGGGCCAATTTTTGGGCTATTCGGCCCATTGAGCTCAAAATTGCAAAAAAAACTTAATTTTCAAGGAACTGAAATGATAAAATCCTCAAAACAGGGGATAAAAAGGGTAAACAAAACCAATTTAGGGGTTAAAATGATTTATTTTCCAAATAAGGATAAAAAAATGTAAAGTTTTTGGATTTTGGGCCAAAATTGTAAAAATTGCGAAAAGCTTGGGTTTTAACTGAAACGTTCCTTACTGGAAGGGTTGAAACTGCCAAAGAGAAATTTTTGAACTAAAAATCATCATTTAAACAAGTCTATGGGTCAAAAATGTCAAGAACATGGTTTAAGTGCCTAAAATGTTTCTTTTTCAAAATAAGGGACTAAAATTGTCATTTTTATTAAAGAAATGGTGAAAAGGGTCAAACCAACATTTTAAACCAATTATTCTGATTTTAAGACATTCGAGTCAAAAATACCAAACTACAACACATGAAAATAGAAAGATGAATATATATATATATATATATATATATATATATATATATATATATATATATATATATATATATATATATATATATATATATATATATATATATATAACTCCAAATATCGTTATCAACAACCGACCGACCACGCGTCGATACGAAGATAACAATCGTTCAATCAAACTTTCCAACAACTATACTATACCTAAAACAAGTAAATATCCAAATAGTTGGGCTTGAAAGATTGTAATCATGCTTATTGGACCTTCGTGGCCCATTGACATGACTTTTGGGCCTAACATTAATAATAACGCGTGTCTATTGGGCCTCCTGTGACCCAATTACATGTTTAACGGACCCTTAATGGCTTATATGCGCTATTGGGGCTTGGTGGTCCATTAGCATTGCTAGTAAGGTCCAATTTAATCAAATATATAATGGGCCAATGTGTCCTTCGTATATCCAACAGCCTAAAATAACACACGAAATTTAGCAGGACTTTGTATTCCTCTTCTCCTCGTTTGTTAGGCTTATTTGTAATCAAATTAAACAAATTCAGGTTGTTAATCAATAGTAATCAATTTTGTTTGGATTAAGTGAGCAATAACGGGCGACACCTCTAAGGGTCGTTCGTAGTCTGTAGTTATAATCAAAGTCTCATGGAAGGAGATCGAGAGTTTGTGTATAGATCTATATGGGGGTGACTCCCCCACACCTCAGTTGTTCGCTACAATTAGACTCGGCCAGTATAGGGTGACAAAATCTTAAGATCAATCCCGGCGTACGTTAAGTTGCCAAGATAAATGAATTAGTCATTATTATGCATGGTTATAATGACTTACATAATTAATTAAATCCAATATCATCCGAGTAATCAAGGAAGAGTAATCAAGATCATTCGTTATGGCGGTATAGCAATTTGAAAAACAATTATATTTTATGTTATCGGAAAATATCGGGTTTTTCGAGGAAATCAACACCACTCACTTGTATTTATCTATAAATATAATACAAAACTCCCTTTTATACACGTTTTGAAATCACTCATGCATCAACTTATGGATCTTCACACTTTAGTAAACAATTGTCTTTTAAGAAAATATCGGATTTTCTGGGTTTTATAAACAAAACAAATCATTTTTAACACAATCCTGCTTATGAACTCACCAACATTTCATATGTTGACCGTTTTCAAAATAACTTGTATTCTCAGGTAACAGGTAAGCTGAAGGATAATACCAAGTATTTTAGGATGTTATGTTCTGAAAACTCTCAAACAATTTATGTTATGGATGTGTAATATTTAAAACAATGTATTGGACGTGAACAATATCAGTTGTAATGTATTGATGCATGGTGATGTTTATGTTATGATTCATGTATATTCATTGCGATGATATTCAATTTAAGTCATGCGAACCCTCGGACGTTTCCGCCGTCTGGTTTCGGGGGTGTGACATACGAATACTAAAACACATAATTATCTTGTTTTGTGATATGTTTACTAAAAACAATTTTAAAGATACAAGAAAAGAGTTTTCCCAATGTATAAAAACTCTTGCAACATCAAATTTTCCAATATTGACGGTGCCTCCTTAACACAAAAAACTTCCATAAGGCATGAAAATTTCAATATGGTTTATTTTCTCTATATCAATTATTTTTCAAGTCAGGGTCTACTTCTTGACCCTAGCTGTTGACGGGACTGCAAAACCCATGTCAGGGGTGATCCCTTGAAACCCCACCAACGGCGGTGTCCTAACACCTAATGTTCTCAAGTTTTATTGAGTTATCCGAGCTAATATAACCAAAGAATATTTGAATTTTCTTGAATTGAATCTTGTCTAACACTACCATAATTATGGGAACCATGATGTTTAATTAAAAATCTAAAAAAACAACATTATATATATATATATATATATATATATATATATATATATATATATATATATATATATATATAACGTAATAAATAAAAATTTCTATATGCCACACATTATTTTTTGGAGTCTATATTTAATTTTCAGTTTTATTAATAAGGTAAGAAATGACATCCTAATAGATTTTATTTTAATTATTCGGTTTTTATTTAACTATATTAATCATTTTCTAAAATTGTAAATTAATAGATTTAAGCTGCATCCCTTAGTTTTAGCCATGATTTCAATTACTTTTTAAATACAACTTATTCTATATTTTTTTAACTTTTTCTTATTGGCGGTCAATTTTATTATAAATCAAATAAATATCCTATGTAATTTAAGTTTTATTATAAACTAGGTGCAAAATCCGTGTATTATACGAGTTGATTAAAAAAAGATTAAATATAAGAATCTAAATAATAAATATTTTTAAAATAAAATTTTGAAATAAGAAATAAAAAACATATTAATTGCAATTTATTATTAAATTTATTACATTTAATACTTTAATATATAAGTATAATTATTATGTAATTTTAATTTTAAAATTTGAAAAAAATTTAGAAATTGACATGTGGATATTATTTTATTTTAAATAAATCACAAAATGACAAGTATCAAAACTTATAAGAGATTAATGTGACAAATTAATCTTCATTTATTAAAATAGATAATACGTGGCTTGTCGGCATAGATATAGACTTGGTGAAGATATTTATTGGGAAGAAAATTCAATAGACGATATGTATAATCGCAATTCAGATCCATATAAATAAATCTTTGGTTCCTGGTCGTTCCTTATTCTCCCACAATCTACCGACCTCATAATATCTATTACTTTCAAAATAATCAATTAACCCTTTCGACTTTCAAATTTATGTTTGCTTTATTGTACTTACATTATTATTACTAGGTTTAAACTCATGAAAATCACGATTGAGAAAGAAAAATAGTATTTATAATTCGAAATCTTAATGACTAATAAAAAGTTAAAAATTTTAGTAAAAAATGTTGATAACTATAAAATGATTAATTAAATTATTTAAAAAATGATTAAAAACTTAAAATATAAAATTTCAAGTATTTAAATTTTATTATTTTGACAAATTTAAAGTTGTACTTCGCGGATCGAAGGCAGAAGACCTATTAAAAAAACAGACAAGAGAAAAGATCAAGATTAGTACCAAATTCATACCAAAATCTTTGATTGTACTAGCTTAAAATCAAGACCACAATGAGAGACATTCAATCCGAGAATTATATCCCACCTCCAATGAGATGTTTTAAACATATACTTTTGTGGCATTTTGAATGAAACTAGAAAGAGTGGCACTTAGATCCTTAAAGGGAAATGACTTGGCTTCGTCTCCCACACCGGTTAGCAACCAGGATAAGAGTGAAACTAAAGCGGGAAGGAAATGAGGATACAGATTATATATTCCATTTTTTTCTTTAGTAATTCTTTTTATTATTTCATGAAATGCTCAGATAATTAACTTTTTCATAGGCTAATTTTTCAATAGTAAGTTTGAAATCTAATATTTTTTTTCACCTGATTTTATTATTTTTTCTATTCATTCATAAAATCTGTTTTTTGGTATCAATATGATAATAAAGGTAAAGATACATCATACGCAACATTTTATAAAAACTTTAATTTAAAACATAACCTTGAAATCAGTAACAATCATATACCAAACTTTAAAAATTATCAAATACATGTTAACACAGACAAGTTTCTTTTCAATTAAAACATAAATTTCAGATTTATTAAAAATCAAAAGATATTATGTTTATGGAAATGGAAAAAAAATATGATTTTATCTTTAAAAAAAGAGGCTTAACTCTAACAAAAAATAAAATGTATTAAATTTATGAAAATGAAAAAAATAACATGTATTAAGTTTACGAGTTACTAAAAAAACAAAGTAAAGAAATTAATGAGCATTAATTTGGAAGTTTTATTTTTTATAATATTATATTATGAAAACAATATTATTATTGTTTTTTATCTTAATAATAGAATTAGTTTAAAATTACTAATTACTAATATTAATAAAGTCAGTAATAAAAATGTAATTGTTAAAAAATTATAATGAACTAAAATATAAAAGTTAGTCAAATGATAATCATATGATAATTATAATCTCAAAAGTTAGGCTGAAATGATGTATGATAGTATATAGGGTGATCTCTTCCCTGATAAATGAAAATAATTTTGCCACATGTCACTCTCTCATTAACTTGGACACATGTCATTTTTTGGTATTTTTGATTAAATGTTATTTCCATTTGTCATTTTCATATATTTTTTTTTATTTTTTCTTAATTAATACATCATATTTACACATCAATTAATCATTGCTTTAATTGAAAATAACCAATAAATTACAATATTAGTATTCATATAATATTTATATGTTTCTTTTTAAATTTAAATTTTAAATTTCAAATCTAAAATTTCAAATTTAAACAAGTTTTAGTTTAAACTTTTATATTTAATTTTTGTTTTATCAAACCCGTATAACATACGGGTCTCACAACTAGTTTATATAATATGATCAATTTTTTTTTATAGTGTCCCAGTTGTACCCACTTTAGTGCAAGAATTTTTTAATTAACGACTTAAAGGTAGAAAATCACTAAGCTTTGTATTCTATTTGGATATGGAATGCAATCGAGGAATTTCAGGGATTTTTATATCATAAAATGATGGTTTAAATTTTGAAATCATTAATCATTACCTTTCACGTACTTTATCTCGTATAAATATAATTCTCCACCCCGATTCCTTTTCTCTCTAATCAATTACAACCACACAAAAAATATAAGAAATGTAACATCTATTCTTTCTTTTCTTCTTGGTGCGAGCTTACAGAGGTGGTTGACTGGTGGTGGTTCTTGGGTTTTTGGTAAAGCATATGTTAATGGTGGTTATCAGTGATTCATGCAGTACTTTTAAAGTCTCATTTATTAAAGTACAATATTGTCTTATATTGACAATCACATATCAATATAGTTTAGTATTTAATTTTAAATATATATATATATATATATATATATATATATATATATATATATATATATATATATATATATATATATATATATATACACACACCACATAGTTAGGTTCATATATAACATTTAAGTATTATATGAATGTATAACCAATTATTAACCCAACAAGATATAAGGGAAATTTCGATATTTTCTTTACAACTATTTTAATAAACAAAAATAAATCTTATATTTATAAATATTTCCATTAAATCACGGATAAGTTATAAAATATATAAATAAACATCTTTTAAAATCTAAACCGTACTGATCTGAAACAGTCACTTAATCATCACCAATTCACGTTCCCAATTCTCTGGTTCAATACCACTATACACGCCATCATCGTAATCTTAAAATCAACCAACATCACCACGGACTGGTTCATCTCCATCGGCACACGATCTACAACAAAGAACGACATTATCACCACCAGATTCATGTAAGAGATCGATGCATAAAGAGAGAGAAAGAGAGAGAGAGAGAGAGAGAGAGAGAGAGAGAGAGAGAGAGAGTTGATGCTCTACAATTGCTTAAACCTTCCCCTTTTCTATAACGACTTAGAAATTTTCCCATGGAATGCCTAAAAAAATTGGTCAAATTTTCTTTTTGAGATTCTCATGCACTTAATGTCACAACCTCAAATCAATGGTGGCGCTAAACATATTTAGGTTAGTCTGTAAAAAAAAGCACAAGTCTCTATAAAAAAAATTGCTACTTTGCTTCTCTTACCAACGATTTCAACATCAAATTCATTTTTCATTTCTATCTATGTTAATCCAAGGAGAAGCATGTGAGATACATAGGATTTGAGGTGAGATTTTTGATCGATATACTTTATTTTTCATATGTTAGCTTATAGAATCCACTGATTGAATGATCTAATCAAGAGGAAACCATGGTTCTCATCATCCAAATTGGTTGTGAAACCCAACTTGTTTGGAAAATGTGTGAAAAGTAGAATTGCTTCCCTACATCTTGATTTGCCCACAATTGGGATAAAGTATGTGAACACCTCATTATCGCATCACTACTTAACTTAAGCATGCTGTAACAATGATTAAACTTGTTCGAACAAAGGGTTCTTAAAGAACACGCATTTACTGTCTTTGTACGGTTAAAAAAAAGCATCAGAGGATTCGTTCTCTGAGAATCTGTGAGTGTTTCCAAGGATGTTCTGGTACCTTAGGAATCAAATTTTTTTGACTGAGTAAAGCAAAACATCAATTTTTGGATTTATTTATTGAGGCTTAGGTCTTGTTCCTTTTCTTCTCGGCATTTCTTGGCTCTACAATTCTACTAGATCCGGTAAAGTTTTCATCGATTACGTTTGTAGTGTTTATGATAGCCTAAATGTTAGTTTCTGTCTCTACTTCACTATCTAGTTTATAGACGATAGAGTTAACACATGTTGATTTCATTATGCTTTCAATTTGTACATATTAATGAAAAATCATTGGAACTTCATACCCATTGATTGAAATCTATCCATGTTTGGGATTTGAATATACAACTAATCTGATTCAAATTGAGATTGGTACAACTGTACTGACTTTTTCAATCAGGTGCTTAAAATAATTATTTGTTATAGGAAAGATGTTGATTTTTCATAGGAGTTTTACCATCATGTTCTTTTCTAAGTTATATATATATATATATATATATATATATATATATATATATATATAACTATCACATATCTATATTGCTGAAAAGCTTCTCTTTATACAATTCCATTAGTTACATAAGCAAGACCTCTATATGGTATTATACAAACTTGTTATTCTGGACAATGATTTGTGAAACATGCATATATATATATATATATATATATATATATATATATATATATATATATATATGCATGTTTCACAAATCATTGTCCAGAATAACAAGTTTGTATAATACCATATAAAGGTCTTGCTTATGCAACTAATGAAATTGTATAAAGAGAAGCTTTTCAACAATATAGATATGTGATAGGTGATAAAAACATTTATCAAGAAAGGTTGTGTATCAAAAAGAATAAAAGCATCTATCAACAAGGGTCATTTTTCAAAAAGAATCAAGAATATCAATGTATTATTTCAAGAATGAGGCATGTTTTAGTTTTTACATTAAAAGAATGGAGTTGCAAATCGACCCTATGTACATCAAAAATGTTTCATGTAGTTGTATTTTTTTTAGTTTCATGTATTCTTTTAGAATCATCTAAAAAGTTTCTTTCGCTAATGTGGGCATCTTTAACTATAGAATTGTTTGCCATTTTCTCTCATTTTTATTCTTTCTTATGTATTATTACTCATTATCAGACTCAACTATTCTGTAAAAATTGATATTGTTAAAGAATGCATGAATATATATATTATGTGAGAATTATCATATTCTCAAGAAAGCGTTGCGCTTTGTGAAATTCTTATTTGTGTTACTTTTTACATATTTTTTAGAAGATGTGTCAACGTTGCAATAAGTATATGATTATTTTGTTGATGAAATTCTTAATTATTGAGAATATATGTAAATGTATTCTTTGAGAATATTAATTTTTAAAAAAAATAACTTGAATAAAGTCGTTCTATAATAATTAAAAGAAAATATGAGTTCATCATATTATAATATATATTTGCTTTTTGATAAAAAAATATATTCATGATTAATTTTATAAAATAAGATATATAAAAATTAAATAAAAATCCCATCAAATTAGGATATAAATAATGTATTTCTCTTTTTAAATAAAATTTTATTAACTAGGTGTATAATAGAGTACATGTTATCCTTTTTTAATAACATGTACACTCAAATCATAGTCATTCACTTCTTTTAATCAAATAGACAAAAAATGGTCATACATTCACATAATATTTATAGTTCACATTTAATCATAACCATATATATATGTATATATATATATATATATATATATATATATATATATATATATATATGTAGGTAGAGGTTCATTTGAGACCACCTATATTTTGTGAGAAATGGGGATCAAATCTACAGTCGAAGTTCTTAATCGAGCTCTTCTGAGGTGTTAAAGTTTAATCATTCGACAACGTTTGAGCCATTCCTGTGTTCTTTAGATTACTATTCTTGTTTTTCTATTTAGAATCTATCGATCATACTAGAACTTTGCTCTAACAATTGGTATCAGAGCAGGAGACTGTGTAACTGATACGCATTCCTTCTGTTTGAAGAACTCTTTAGGGTTTCCGCTTTTATCGAATATATAGAAGTCGACTTCTTCCTGTCTGTCACACCCCAAAACCAAGAACGGCGGAAACGTTCTGGGGCGGAGGACGTCATGTAGGTAATTCACAACACAGTTAATATAAATAGGCAAACAACATCATCCATTGCATTATATAAAGTTTTAATACATGCGTGTTCTGTACAATTTTTAGACACCAAAAATATAACGTAAATCAAAATAACAAAATGATGAGTCTTAGAACACTCCATCTTCTCAAAAGCTGGCATCGGTACCTGTCTACTGATGACCTGAGAATACAAGTTATTTTGAAAGAGTTTATCAGCATTAAGCTGGTGAGTTCATAAGTATTTTAGTGTCAATGTTCATTGTCAAAAACGTTGAACTTGTCCCAATGTATAAGTTTGTAAAAATGTAAATAAATGTTTAAAAGTATTTGCAAAAGTTTGAATCTCTCAGAAAATCCTATATTTTCTATAAAAGTAACCTTCTACCAAGGCTTAACTGTTTTGTAAACTCGTCTGTTGTAAAAGTGTGTGATTACCCAAGTATAACTATCATTTGATAAAATATAGTTTGTACATTAATGCTTAAGTGAGATTATCACCAAAATATGTAATGGGTAAATCATTGTAGTACTGTAGTTTTGTATAATAAGAACTACTGTTGTACTAATTACTACTACCTTAAACCGGATTTATATTAAGGTATAATGTGATAATTGCACCATACTATCGACTTATAACAACGACATAAAGAACGGTCGTAATAACGGAATGACGTTTGGCACCCGCAAACCTGCAGGTCCGGCTGTAGCTAGCAGACTCAACGCTCTCCCTCCAAGAGAATTCTGGCTACAACTCGGGCCATGACATTTAAGGCATGCTCCGATACAGTGGATCACATTTGTTATCGTATTCTTGCATGTGTGATGAAATGTTTCTTGCTCTAGTATAGTTGTATATGTTCTCGTAGTATAGTTGTATATATTCTCTTCCTAGTATAGACTCATGAATGAACTGACTCATTGATCTAGCAGTTGTAATAGTATGATTCTGTGTTACCCTGATGGTAACTTGTTAACAGTGCGTTTAGTACATATGATTATGGAAGTACTTTCATGTCTATATATGTATATTTGATATATAATTAATATGGAAACGACCTTCGGATGGTCACCCAAAATCCTATCAGACCACATCCAAATCGAGGAAAAGGAAACAAGGTGGATAGCCTTCCTAAGTCCTTTAAACATTATTTATACGTCTATACATATATGGGCATGCAATTTGTAATATAAAAGCATAAATAAGTATTTATAAGGCATTTGAAACATAAGTATTATTTTTAAAGAAAGATTGACTTGATGTCAATCTATAAAACCATTTGAAGGTGTAGATTTGATTAAAACAGTTTAAGTATAAGGAACATTTGCTTAAATCACAGTTGCAGTGTAAATTCGAAAAGTAAATGGGTTTGGAAAACATTTAGAAGTAAAACAGTTTGATAGATAGTTTGAATAGTGATAAAACCACTGATTTCCCTAGTTATTAATCACATGTGATTAGTACAATCACATGTGATTGAAACAATAACTATAAGTATTTAACTTGTATTCCCCCCTTTTGAAAGCATATAAAAGCATTTAGAATATTTAACAGGTTGATTAAGGGGTATGAAACTCACTTGATTGATTGAAGAAAGCGAGATGGAAAACCGGGCAGAGTTTCGTCTCGGAAAACGGATTTTTTTCTCGGGATTCTCGGGAATCTCGGGAGTAAAATCGACCCTCGGGACCTGAGCAAAAAGACCAGAGCTTCGGGTTATAACGGGCACGGAAAACGAGACAAAGTTGTGAGAGAGAGGAGAGAAATGAGCAACATTTTCGGAAAGCCTCGCATCCTATTTATAGGAAGGCTGAACCGCCTCCGAACGCGGGGCGTACGCTCGTACGCAGCGCGTACGCGTACGTCATGCATGACCGAAGCCTCGACTGCCTCGGTTCGGATGGGACGGGTTGCTGGGTACGCGGGTCGGATGGGACGGCGGGTCGGACGGGACAGCGGGTCGGACGGGTCGGAGCTTCGGACGGGTCGGACGGGTTAGATCTCTTCGGATAGTGCGACGTGGACGATCCGAGACCCTCGATCTCAGTACGCGGGGCGTACGAAGGTACGCAGGGCGTACTTCGGTCCAATCCGATGACTCCCCTTCGGATATTACCGGGAATTTATAATTAAATTTATATTTATTATAAATAAACTTCAAAAATTCATATCTCCCTCATACGAACTCCGTTTTTGACGTTCTTTATATTCACGCGAAGGTGAGACCATGATCTACGACTTTCGTTTAGATTCCGTTGGCTAATTCCGAAATTATTTTTATTATTTATTTATTAAAATGACGTGATTAAGGAATTTCTTCAAAATTTCATAACTTCCTCATCCGAGGTCAGATTTGGACGTTCTTTTTATGTACGCAAACCTTGATATGATTCCTACTACTTTCTTTAATCCGAACAAGATTTTAGGAAGGTTACATTTTGACCTAAATTTGATCGGTTTTACATTACATTGACTCGAAATATCGGGTTGTCACATCATCCCCCCGTTAGAAGGAATTTCGTCCCGAAATTAGAATTTTAAGCAAGTTAGAAATTACGAATAACTAAGCAAAAAGGTGAGGGTATTTCAGTTTCATCTGATCCTCACGTTCCCAAGTGAATTCCGGTCCTCGCTTAGCATTCCAGCGAACCTTCACGATAGGGATACGGCTTTGCTTTGTCTGCTTGACCTCACGGTCCATGATCTCTACAGGTTCTTCCACGAAGTTGAGGCTCTCGTTGATTTCGATCTCGTCGAGTGGGATTACAAGAGTCTCGTCGGATAGACACTTTTTCAAGTTAGATACGTGGAATGTAGAATGTACGTTACGAAGTGCGTCTGGTAGTTCGAGTTTGTAAGCTACGGGGCCGACTCTTGCAAGAATCTCGAAAGGCCCTATGTACCTCGGATTAAGCTTCCCACGCTTGCCGAAGCGTATCAAGCCCTTCCAGGGTGAGACTTTGAGGAGGACTCGGTCTCCCACCTGAAATTCCAAAGGTTTCCTTCGTTTATCAGCGTAGCTCTTCTGTCGGTCTCTGGAGGCTTTCAATCGTTCACGGATCTGAACGATTTTCTCTGTTGTTTCCCGAATGATCTCCGGACCGGTGAGAGTACTGTCGGAAGTTTGCCCCCTGGCTAATTGGGTATCACCCACCTCAGCCCAGCACAGAGGGGATCTGCACTTACGGCCGTAGAGAGCTTCAAATGGAGCAGCCTTGATGCTCGTGTGATAACTGTTATTATAGGAAAACTCGACAAGGGGTAAATGAGTATCCCATGCCTTCCCAAAGTCAATCACGCAGGCTCGCAACATATCTTCCAGAGTTTGGATGGTCCTCTCACTTTGTCCGTCGGTCTGAGGATGGTAGGCTATGCTCATGTCCAGCCTTGTTCCTAGAGAATGTTGTAGTGATTGCCAAAATCTTGAGGTGAACCTACTATCTCTATCGGAGATAATGGACATAGGTACACCATGTAGCCGTACGATTTCCCTAATGTATGTTCTCGTAAGCTTCTCCATCTTGTCGGTTTCTTTGATAGGCAGGAAGTGTGCAGACTTGGTCAATCTATCAACGATGACCCATATGGTGTCAAGTCCACCCGTTGTCTTGGGCAACTTGGTTATGAAATCCATAGTGATCCGCTCCCACTTCCATTCCGGGATCTCTGGTTGCTGCAATAAACCAGAGGGCTTCTGGTACTCGACCTTAACCTTTGCGCAAGTAAGGCATTTACTTACGAAGGTAGCAATCTCTGCTTTCATATTAGGCCACCAGTATAGCTTCTTAAGATCCAGATACATCTTATCTGAACCTGGGTGGACGGAATACCGAGTGTTGTGCGCCTCGGTCATGACCAAGTCTCGGAAGCCACCATGTTTCGGTGTCCAGATCCGGTTCATGAAATATAAAGCTCCGTCACCCTTGGCTTCTAAATTCTTGTCCATTCCTCTAAGGGATTCACTTGACACATTTTCAGATTTCATGGCCTCAAGTTGAGCCGCCTGAATTTGCTTAGTCAGGTGTGAATGGATGGTTATCGATAATGACTTGACTTTGCGACCAGAATATTCCTTCCGACTTAGGGCGTCTGCTACTACGTTGGCTTTACCCGGATGATAACGAATATCGCATTCGTAATCACTGAGTAGCTCGACCCATCGTCGTTGTCTCATGTTGAGCTCCTTCTGATCGAAAATGTGTTGTAAACTCTTGTGGTCGGTAAAGATAGTGCTCTTCGTTCCATACAAGTAATGTCTCCAGATCTTCAGAGCAAACACTACTGCTCCTAGTTCAAGATCGTGGGTTGTGTAGTTAACCTCGTGTGTCTTCAATTGTCTTGAGGCGTAGGCGATGACCTTACCTCGCTGCATCAGAACACATCCGAGTCCTTGGTTTGATGCATCGCAATAAACTACGAAGTCTTCTATTCCTTCGGGAAGGGATAGTATTGGTGCGGTGCACAAGGCTCGTTTGAGCGTTTGGAACGCTCTTTCTTGTTTCTCTTCCCAGTCAAAGGCCACGCCTTTCTGGGTTAGTGTTGTAAGAGGCTTCGCTATTCGTGAGAAGTTCTGAATGAACCTGCGGTAGTAGCCAGCGAGACCTAGAAATTGACGAATTTCTGTAGGAGTCTTCGGTGCTGACCAGTTCTCAATGGCCTTAATTTTGGATGGGTCCACGTGGATTCCCTCTTCGCTTACCACGTGTCCTAAGAATTCGACTCTTCGGATCCAAAATTCGCATTTCGAGAACTTCGCATAAAGTTTCTCTTTTCGTAATGTCCCTAGAACTTGTCGCAGATGATCGCCATGTTCTTTCTTACTTCGGGAGTAGATTAGGATGTCGTCAATGAAAACGATGACGAACTGATCCAAGTAGGGTCGGCATACTCTATTCATCAGATCCATGAATACTGCGGGCGCATTGGTCAATCCGAATGGCATCACCACGAACTCGTAATGTCCGTAACGAGTTCGGAAGGCGGTCTTCGGCACATCCTCCTCTAGCACTCGTAACTGGTGATACCCGGATCTCAGATCAATCTTAGAAAAATAGTTCGCCCCTTGCAGTTGGTCGAATAGATCATCTATGCGTGGCAGAGGGTAACGATTCTTGACCGTCAGTTTGTTGAGTTCTCTGTAGTCAATACACATACGGAAGGATCCGTCCTTCTTCTTAACAAACAAGACCGGTGCTCCCCAAGGTGAGAAACTTGGCCTTATAAAGCCCTTGCTGAGCAGTTCGTTAAGTTGACCAGAGAGTTCTTGCATCTCGGCTGGTGCTAAACGGTAGGGCGACTTGGCTACTGGGGTAGCTCCTGGGACTAAGTCGATTCTGAACTCGACTTGTCGTTGCGGAGGTAATCCGGGTAGTTCTTCTGGGAAAATGTCGGGGAAGTCGCTCACTACTGGGAGGTTCTTTAGTTCTTTCGTTTCTAGGTTCGTGTCGACGACGTGAGCAAGGAATGCGTGGTATTCCTTACGCAGGTATTTCTGTGCTTGAATACTTGATATGATGCGAAGACTTGCACCGGGTTTGTCGCCATAGACTATAAGAGTTTCGTTAGACGGAAGGTTTAGACGGACTGCTTTCTCGAAGCACATGATGTCGGCACGATGAAGGCTTAACCAGTCCATGCCAATGATGACGTCGAAACTTTTTATTGAGACTGGCATGAGGTCGATTGGAAATGAATGGTTGTCTAGGGTTAGGGTACAACCTAAGTATATGCTACTCGTATTTTCAGTTTTTCCATTAGCCATTTCTACTGTAAATAGTTCTTTGAGTGCGTGCGGTGGTTGGTTAAGCATGCGAGCAAATTTATGGTTTACGAAGCTTCGCTCCGCTCCACTATCGAATAGAATGCATGCATAGGAGTTATCGAGGAGGAACGTACCGGTTACTACTGTCGGGTCAGCAACTGCTTCCCCGTGGCCAATAGCTAGTACCCTCCCTGCTCCTCCAGCATTCCTCGCTTTGGGGCAGTCCCTCTTAAAGTGGCCTGCTTCGCCACATCCATAGCAGGTCGGGCTCGCGCCAGAGCCAGGGACTTGGTTGATAGGTTGTGCCGGGAACTTACAGAATCGGACGGTGTGTCCTTTCTTGTTGCAGTTAGAGCACTGCAATTCACGGCAGGGGCCGTTGTGGTGGTAGCTGCATTTGTTGCACTTGGGCGAACTTCCAGCATACCGACTAACCGGGGCAGTAGTAGCAGCAGTAGGGGTTACTGCGGCATGAATTGCCACCAATTGCTGCTTTTTGGCAGCCTGATGCTTCTTCCTTTCATCCTAGAATTTCCGCTTAGTATCGGTGGGTTTGGAGGGTTCCGGGATGGCTAGGGTGGTTGTGGTTGCAGGGGTTTTGACTCCATGGTCAATGAGTCGTTGTGCCAATCGTTTGGCACTGTCGAAGGTAGCGGGGTTTGACGCTAGCACATTCCCCTGATACGGAGGCACTAGCCCCCATATGTACCTCTCGATCTTCTTCCCCTCGGTGCGAACCATATTGGGGCAGAGGGCCACCAGCTCGCTGAATCGGGCAGTATAAGCGACCACATTGGTGCCCTTCATTGACAGGTTCCAGAGTTCCTGCTCCAGTTTCTGGATCTCGCCCCTCGGGCAGTATTCCTCAGTCATGAGGTCTTTCATCGTTTCCCAGCCCATGTCGTTGGCTACGACGAGAGTTAGGGCTTTGACGTGGCCGTTCCACCACGTTAGGGCTTTACCCTCAAAGGTGCAGGCGGCATATTTCACCTTGCACGCAGCAGGGCATGAACAGATTTCGAAGACTGATTCAGTCTTCTCGAACCACTGCGAGAGAGCAATGACTCCGCCGGTGCCATAGAAAGGCTTCGGCTTGCAGTTTGTAAAATCCTTGTAAGAGCACTCCCTTGAGCGCACAGGGATTTCGATCGGAATAGATTCCACAGGGGTTCCACCTCTGCTGGCATCAGAAGAGTGATACTGAGCCATGGCAGTTGCCACTGCTGCAGCTACGACAGCATTCAGGGCTACAGTATCGATGACCGGAGGCGGAGGAGGTGGTGGAGGTGCAGGATTATTCCTATTCCTGGGAGACTTGCGAGGAGGCATCCTTCAGTTTAATTAAAAGACGGAGCTGTACTAGACATCAACCAACGGCGATGGGAAAATCCCGGGCGAGTACTGCGGTCGGATACTTGACGAAACACCTCTTGAATGGGTCGATCCTGAGTCCTCTGACGAGCTCGAAGTTCCAATATTTCAGCTCGTGAGGCAGCCAACTGCTATTGCAGGGTTTTATTTGTCCTCCGGGTCCGTTCCATGTCTTCTTCAAGACGGCGGATGCTGACTGTGTTGACACCTGAGTCGGCATCAATCTCTATGACCCGGTCGACGGCTGCTCCACCTTGCTCGACAATACGAGCTATTCTGCGGATAATGACAGGCAGAGCTCGGTCAGTAGAGCCACCATCGCTGACGTTGTAAAAGGTTCGGTCCCCAAAGTATGGTAAGGGTTGACCCTGATCATCACTCCAGCGGTTCAGGTTGTTTGCCCACATGGGTGTAGGACCTAGAAACGCTGGTCGAGGGTTGTTGTTCGGGGCTTGACCTACAATCGGTAGGTTGTTGACTTCAGGCTCGGAGTCGGATCCATCTGAAAAGCCTTCTGCGAGGTGATCATCCAAAGGGATTGGATGATCAACTTCGGGCTCTTCATCGATCCACCCGGCATTGCCTTCATTAGGAAAGTACGGGTCGCCATGATGGATATCTAGCCATCAAGATCTACGCGAGAATAGAGGTATAAGAATATAGTATACGTGTAACTAGTAGCGCAAAATACTCCTATAGTATTTTAAGTTTAAGTTCTATTGATCTTCTTGTGGTATTGTTGGTAAGTTTTTAGACATGTTAACCTATCACAACCATTCTAAGGCATGTGCTAATCACTCCTAGGATCAGCATAGTTGATCAGGCTATGCCATTCCCAGGACTGACCATACATCCCCGAGCTCACTTGTGATATTTAACAATCGTAATACTTTTGTTCTTGTCATTGTGACACTTATTTTAGTATGAATGCAGACTAGTATACTTAGTTAAATATTTTATTATTTTAAGTATAGACTCTTGGTCAGAGTTTAATCCCCAATGGGTTTATAGTTTAGTATATCTTTTATGGGTTGATATACTCAATTCACTATAAACAATGCTCTGATACCAATCTGTCACACCCCAAAACCAAGAACGGCGGAAACGTTCTGGGGCGGAGGACGTCATGTAGGTAATTCACAACACAGTTAATATAAATAGGCAAACAACATCATCCATTGCATTATATAAAGTTTTAATACATGCGTGTTCTGTACAATTTTTAGACACCAAAAATATAACGTAAATCAAAATAACAAAATGATGAGTCTTAGAACACTCCATCTTCTCAAAAGCTGGCATCGGTACCTGTCTACTGATGACCTGAGAATACAAGTTATTTTGAAAGAGTTTATCAGCATTAAGCTGGTGAGTTCATAAGTATTTTAGTGTCAATGTTCATTGTCAAAAACGTTGAACTTGTCCCAGTGTATAAGTTTGTAAAAATGTAAATAAATGTTTAAAAGTATTTGCAAAAGTTTGAATCTCTCAGAAAATCCTATATTTTCTATAAAAGTAACCTTCTACCAAGGCTTAACTGTTTTGTAAACTCGTCTGTTGTAAAAGTGTGTGATTACCCAAGTATAACTATCATTTGATAAAATATAGTTTGTACATTAATGCTTAAGTGAGATTATCACCAAAATATGTAATGGGTAAATCATTGTAGTACTGTAGTTTTGTATAATAAGAACTACTGTTGTACTAATTACTACTACCTTAAACCGGATTTATATTAAGGTATAATGTGATAATTGCACCATACTATCGACTTATAACAACGACATAAAGAACGGTCGTAATAACGGAATGACGTTTGGCACCCGCAGACCTGCAGGTCCGGCTGTAGCTAGCAGCAAGGTGTAGGATAGTCAATCCAGTATAGATCTATACGCAAACTCAACGCTCTCCCTCCAAGAGAATTCTGGCTACAACTCGGGCCATGACATTTAAGGCATGCTCCGATACAGTGGATCACATTTGTTATCGTATTCTTGCATGTGTGATGAAATGTTTCTTGTTCTAGTATAGTTGTATATGTTCTCGTAGTATAGTTGTATATATTCTCTTCCTAGTATAGACTCATGAATGAACTGACTCATTGATCTAGCAGTTGTAATAGTATGATTCTGTGTTACCCTGATGGTAACTTGTTAACAGTGCGTTTAGTACATATGATTATGGAAGTACTTTCATGTCTATATATGTATATTTGATATATAATTAATATGGAAACGACCTTCGGATGGTCACCCAAAATCCTATCAGACCACATCCAAATCGAGGAAAAGGAAACAAGGTGGATAGCCTTCCTAAGTCCTTTAAACATTATTTATACGTCTATACATATATGGGCATGCAATTTGTAATATAAAAGCATAAATAAGTATTTATAAGGCATTTGAAACATAAGTATTATTTTTAAAGAAAGATTGACTTGATGTCAATCTATAAAACCATTTGAAGGTGTAGATTTGATTAAAACAGTTTAAGTATAAGGAACATTTGCTTAAATCACAGTTGCAGTGTAAATTCGAAAAGTAAATGGGTTTGGAAAACATTTAGAAGTAAAACAGTTTGATAGATAGTTTGAATAGTGATAAAACCACTGATTTCCCTAGTTATTAATCACATGTGATTAGTACAATCACATGTGATTGAAACAATAACTATAAGTATTTAACTTGTATTCCCCCCTTTTGAAAGCATATAAAAGCATTTAGAATATTTAACAGGTTGATTAAGGGGTATGAAACTCACTTGATTGATTGAAGAAAGCGAGATGGAAAACCGGGCAGAGTTTCGTCTCGGAAAACGGATTTTTTTCTCGGGATTCTCGGGAATCTCGGGAGTAAAATCGACCCTCGGGACCTGAGCAAAAAGACCAGAGCTTCGGGTTATAACGGGCACGGAAAACGAGACAAAGTTGTGAGAGAGAGGAGAGAAATGAGCAACATTTTCGGAAAGCCTCGCATCCTATTTATAGGAAGGCTGAACCGCCTCCGAACGCGGGGCGTACGCTCGTACGCAGCGCGTACGCGTACGTCATGCATGACCGAAGCCTCGACTGCCTCGGTTCGGATGGGACGGGTTGCTGGGTACGCGGGTCGGATGGGACGGCGGGTCGGACGGGACAGCGGGTCGGACGGGTCGGAGCTTCGGACGGGTCGGACGGGTTAGATCTCTTCGGATAGTGCGACGTGGACGATCCGAGACCCTCGATCTCAGTACGCGGGGCGTACGAAGGTACGCAGGGCGTACTTCGGTCCAATCCGATGACTCCCCTTCGGATATTACCGGGAATTTATAATTAAATTTATATTTATTATAAATAAACTTCAAAAATTCATATCTCCCTCATACGAACTCCGTTTTTGACGTTCTTTATATTCACGCGAAGGTGAGACCATGATCTACGACTTTCGTTTAGATTCCGTTGGCTAATTCCGAAATTATTTTTATTATTTATTTATTAAAATGACGTGATTAAGGAATTTCTTCAAAATTTCATAACTTCCTCATCCGAGGTCAGATTTGGACGTTCTTTTTATGTACGCAAACCTTGATATGATTCCTACTACTTTCTTTAATCCGAACAAGATTTTAGGAAGGTTACATTTTGACCTAAATTTGATCGGTTTTACATTACATTGACTCGAAATATCGGGTTGTCACACTGTCGACGGTAACTCTTGTGTTTGATAAAACCCTAATCTCAAGTTTACAGGTCTGATTTTAGTAGTATCAAGGAAAGGCTCATCATGTCTCACGAAGAATCTCAAACTAATCCCATCTCCAACAGCATTGGATCCACTACAAGGATTCCCATTCTTTACACTCAAGACTATGAATTTTGGGCGCATCACTTTGAAGATTACGTAGTTGGATCTGAAGAAAATGGTTATCTCATCTGGGAAGCAATCACTTTGGGTCCGTTTGTTCACTCTGGAACGAATAGAATAGTAAAGACTCAAAAAAAAGTATAATAAACTCCTCGTGGACGTGGAGAAGATCCCTCAAAATGAGAAAGACAAGCTGTTATGCAATGTTAAAGCTTTAAGAATGATCAGATTTACCTTACAAGCTGACACTTTTCGTCTGGTAAGTTTGTGCACTACCGCTAAAGAGATATGGGACAGCTTGAAAGAACTGTATTCAACCGATGAGGATCTAGAGCACTCGATCGAAACCTTACTACTCTCTGAGTTTGGAGCTTTTGCACAAAAAACTGAAGAGAAACTACTTCAGACATGTCACACCCCCGAACCAAACGGCGGAAACGTCCGAGGGATCGCGTGACTTTAATTGATTATCATCACAATGAATATACATGAATCATAACATAAACGTCACCATGCATCAATATATTACAACCGAAATTGTTCACATCAAGTATATTCTTTTAACATTTCACATTCGTAACATAAATTGTTTGAGTGCTTTTAACAAGATAACATCTAAGATTACTTCATATTACTCTTCCGCTTACCTGTTACATGAGAATACAAGTTATTTTGGAAAAACATCAACATATGAAATGTTGGTGAGTTCATAAGCAATGTTGTGATAAAATGATTTGTATAGTTTGTAAAACCCAGAAAATCCGATATTTTCTGAAAAGACTTTTGTTTATCAAATTGTGAAGATCCATAAGTTTATGCATGAGTGATTTCAAAAAAACATATATATGAAGGGTATTTTGTATTATAGTTATAAAATTTCAAGCGAGTAGTATTGAATTCCCTGGAAAACCTGATGTTTTCCGATGTTGAAATGTATTCATGATTACTGATTTTTGTATTGTCTTAATGAATGAATATTGATTAACCCACATTGTATATCATCCTAATTTTGTCTACTTTGATTTCTCGTAAGCCTTAACGAACGAAGAGAAGGGGAGCATTATCTCCCACTACTACCGTAAGTACCTTAGGCTGTCGTGGATGCGAAAGGCACGATTATCCATCTCGCATTTGATTACTGTGACCTTACTAGCTTTTCTAACGGGACACTTTGGCCCACTAGCACATAAAAGCTACTGAAAGTCCTTTTGGAAAATATTGGGTCATTGAAGGCCCAATAACATATAAGCGTTATCCCTTTCGGCCCAAAGATCATGTTGGTGGGCTTGCAAGGCCCAACAAGCATGATTTGAAACTCACAAGCCCAAAGTTTGTAGATTTACTCATTATAGTCATCACGTGTCTATTGAAGTGTTTTGATTTAACGATTATTGTTTTGTATTGATTCGAGACCGAATCAATTCGTTTATAACGATATTTGGTGTTGAATGCGTATTCATTTTCCGTTTCGTCGGTAGTCGTGGATCTTGTATTTTATATTATTGAGTTAATTTGTTTAAAAGTAGGATTTGACCTTTTCACTACCTTTCTTTTATAAAAATAACACTTTTAGTCCTTTATATAAAAGAATTTCATTTTTAGTCCTTAAAACATTTTCTTGATACTTTTGTATCATAACTTGTTGAAAAGACAGTTTTAACCCAAAATTTATTTAGTAAACAGCTTTAGTCCTTCCAGAATGGAGCTTCTCGGTTAGAACCCCATATTTCGCAACTTTTACATTTTTCACCCAAAATATAAAAATGTTTACATTTTTTATCCTTTTTGGAATTGAAAAGCATTTTTTAGCTTTGAAATAGTTTTATTTCACTTCTTATCCCATGTTTTGCAGAATGTTACATTTCAGCCCCTTTAAACTTCAAATTTCGCAATTATGGGCTGATTGGGCCGAAAAGCCCAAAGTTAGCCCATTAAGCTAAATTTTTGCATTTCTTTGAAAATTCTAATTTTCAAAAAAATGATTATAGAAACTATTTTGACTCTTTTGACCCTCAAGAAACCGTGACTTGACAATTTTTAACCCAAGTTTTGTATTTTTGACAATTTAAGCCCTAAAATGGGTTTTATGTTAGAATATGTTTCTCATAACCTTGTAAGCTATTTTTTCTTGACTTGTTTAGTGTAAAATCAATTAGATTATGTTTTTTTCCTTTCTCAAGTCATAGATCTAGAGTTAACACCCCTTTTGGTTACATAATTATCACAAAAACACATAAAATCACACACATACATACATAAAATCACACATAGCATACACATACACATAGATCTAAACATTTTCTTGTATTATCCCCCATAAAACATATGAAAATCGAAAAGAGAGGGGTATGAAGCTCACCTTGAGTTGTAGTTTCGGTTTTGAAGAGAGAAAAGAAGAAAATTTCGATCCTAGCAAGTCATCTTGGTAGATCTCGAGTTTAGTGGCTTCTAAGGTGCAAGATCACAAGTTGGAATAGATTTAGAAGTGATTTTTGATGAAATGAAGTAGCTAGATCATGGATTTAACTTCAACTTACCTTAGATGATGTGTTTGTGGGAAAAATCTCCTTGAAAGCTTCCTAATTCTCGAAAACTTGATTAATGAGTGTAAGGATGTTCTAGTGAGAGTTTGAGAGAATGGAAATGAATTTTGTGAGTGTGTGTTGTGTACGGCCGAGAGAAGAAGAGAGAAGAGAAGAGAGAAGGTTGATGAGATGGTTGCATGGAAATATGGGAGAATGCATGGAAGACCATTAAGTAACAATGAGGTGGCACATACAAAGTCAACTCCTCCTTCTTTGTGGGCTTGGGCCGAGAATGGAGAAGGAAAAGAGAAAGAATTGGGTCTTGAGTGCTTAGCCCATATTATGACTCACTTTAGATGATGTTTGGGCCCAAATAAATCAAAGTGTAATTTTTATGACCTATTAGGGCTAAATTAAGTTGGTTGTGACCCATTAAGGCCCATTAAAGTTAACCTAGTATATTTTGGGCTCATAAGGCCCAAAAGTATTATGTTTCATGTATATGGGTCCAACTAGGGCCCATTTGAGAGTTCTAAGTTCCAGATTGACAAATTGGAGATATATTAGTCCATTAGGCCCAATAAGGAAATCCTAGTCCAAAATAGACTTAAATCGTGATTTCAAAGGTTTCCAATTCTTTATTGACCATTTGTAGTGCTAGAATGAAGTATTTGATGAAGTTTTGTTGTCATAGAATAAGCATCATGCATGCTTTTCATGTTATTGATTTATAGTTGTTATAAGTGTTGTAGTTACAAGGCCTCAAAATTCCTAGTTGTGATATCATCCCCCCGTTAGAGGGAATTTCGTCCCGAAATTCTTTTGAAAGCTAGATTTGAGAATGCAATAATATATGAGGGTACTTCTGCTTCCTTTGATCTTCTCGTTCCCATGTGAATTCTGGTCCGCGTCTTGCGTTCCATCGAACTTTCACAATTGGAATGCGGCTCTGCTTGGTACGCTTCACCTCTCGGTCCATGATTTCAACTGGCTCTTCGATGAACAGAAGGTTCTCATTGATTTCGATTTCCTCTAATGGAATGAAGAGAGTCTCATCGGATAAGCACTTCTTCAAGTTGGAGACGTGGAACATAGGGTGTACACTGCTGAGCTCGGCGGGTAGTTGCAATCTATAAGCCACTGGACCGATTCGGGCAAGAATCTTGAAGGGTCCAATGTATCGAGGGTTTAGTTTGCCCCGCTTCCCAAAACGAATCACTCCTTTCGAAGGAGAGACTTTTAGTAACACCCTATCTCCAACTTCGAATTCCAAGGGCTCTCTTTGTTTATCGGTGTAGCTCTTTTGTCTGTCTCGTGACGATTGCAGTCGTGCTCTGATCTGAATTATCTTCTCGGTCGTCTCGCGTATGATTTCCGGTCCCTTTAAGGCATTGTTTGGCGTTTGCCCTCTCGCTAGCTGGGTGTCTCCTACCTCAGCCCAGCACAATGGTGATCTACATTTACGCCCGCATAATGCTTCGAAAGGAGCAACTTTGATACTCGAGTGATAACTGTTGTTATACGAGAACTCGATCAAAGGCAAGTGGGTATCCCACGATTTTCCAAAGTCTATTACGCACGCACGAAGCATATCTTCTAGCGTTTGGATGGTTCGCTCGCTTTGGCCATCCGTTTGTGGGTGGTAGGCAGTGCTCATGTCGATTTGTGCTCCCATAGCTTTCTAAAGCGATTGCCAAAAGTGGGATGTAAACCTACTATCTCTATCTGAGATGATAGATACAGGTATTCCGTAGAGTCTCACGATTTCCTTGATGTAGATTCTTGTCAGGTGCTCCATCTTGTAGGATTCTTTTATTGGCAAGAAATGGGCGGACTTTGTTAGTCTATCAACTATTACCCAGATTGTGTCCAAACCATCCGTCGACTTGGGTAGTTTGGTCATAAAATCCATGATAATCCTTTCCCATTTCCACTCGGGAATTACTAGCTGCTGTAGTAATCCAGAGGGCTTCTGATATTCCACCTTTACTTTAGCACAAGTGAGGCACTTGCTCACGTAAGTGGCAATCTTTGCCTTCATATTTGGCCACCAATAATTTTGCTTAACATCCAAGTACATTTTGTCTGAACCCGGATGGATGGAGTATCGCGTCTTGTGGGCTTTGTTCATGACTACTTCTCTGAATCCCCCAAGTTTAGTGACCGATATGCGGTTCATGAAGTAATATGTGATGGGTTTTGAGCATTCTAACACTTCCTAAGTGTACATGCAACCCTAATAACCTTGGATCTATGTTTGTCTAATTATCATGCAAAGTTGAATTCCAAGGTTATATTCCTATCTAGCATACATGGAGAACAATTTTAACTTGAATGACAGATAGAATAACTTACCTTGTTGTTGCTTATGTTCCTTGAAACCTTGTGAGCCTAGCACCCCAAGTGTGATGCCTCAAATGCTTCACACAACACCAAATACTCTTGGAAAGACTTTTGAGAGAACACACACTTCTAAAAATCGGCCTAGCCCTCTTGTTTCATATGTGTAGTCGATTTTGGTGGAGAATAGGATTCTTATATAGTGTTGACACATCTAGGGTTACACCATGTAAACCCTAATGTGTCATGACTCTTCATTTCCATGACCCATGGATTTGTAACTCCCATGGAGCATCCTATGGGTGGAACCCAACTTGATAATCCATGGAGCCTCTTAGCCCACTATACAAGATATGGATGATTTACATAATCAACCCATATATTTAACTAGTTATCTTTTGATCACTTAATTAATTCTAAATTAATTCTTGATCAAACTAATTAAATAATATTATTAATATATTAGAACTTATAATATATTAATAATCTCCAAGTGTTATTTCTTTCATTTAGTTTATCCAATTGCATGGTGCCATGCAACCCAAATGGACCATGTCGGGTCGGGTCAAGTACTTACCAGAAATAGTTATGGACTTTGACACCTTATCCAACAGTCTCCCACTTGGATAAGTCTAATAACTATATCTGCAGTACTTCAGGAACCGATCGACAATCGTAGCTCTTTCAAGGTCTCTCGGAACTGAGAAGATGATGATACGCCATTTAAGATAAGTGATCATATAATCCTCTGTTCTAGATATCAGCCGGACAAATACATGGAACAATGTCTTACTTATTGTCTAGCAGTTTGTTTCCCGATTTCCGACTTGTTTGACAAAGAACTTAATTGAACACATCAACTTAGTTCTGACCGGGCCCGATACATAGGTCAAAGCAAAATCATCGAGGGGACCAGATATCAGCTTTTAATCCAAGAAGGAACAGATAAACTTCGACTCATATGTTTGTTCTACCACTCATTGAATTATACACAAAACCACGTTTCATAACATCGAGTTACCAATGCGTTTTCGTATAATCAATGCATAACCAACTCGTAGGTAACAAATCATATCTCTAGGTTTGAAGACTTATATGATATTACCATCTCACGATCACTCAAGATAAATTCCATGAAGTGATTCCAGTGAGTGTGGGTTGAATCCAATGCTCAGAACTTATGAGCACTGATGAATATTGTAGCCATGTCCAACACCTTAGACCTCTACAACCAATCATGAAAATCTTGATTCATACCTACTTCCAACATATGACCGACTGTGGAGGTTTGAATAATATGATATACCAAACATAATTATTCTGGAAGTCAAAACATGCAAAAGAAATATAGTAAATGATCGCCAAGAGATAGCAACACTTTACTCAGAAATAAAACACCTTTTATTCATCATCTAATGTCAGTTACACTTTACAAATTTCGAGGTTATCTAACTACTAAATCTAATATCATCCTTCAGCCCTATGCTCTGAGTATGCTGGAGATGCTTAACCCGAGTCAGTCCCTTCGTGAGGGGATCTACTGGATTCTCATCCGATGATATCCTCTTTGCCACGAGGAGTCCTTCTATTCGATGTCTGATAAATTGGTATTTTCTGTCGATGTGTCTGGATCTCCCATGATCCCTTAGTTCCTTGGCTAAGGCAACATCTCTTTCACTATCACAGAAAATTTCCATTGGCTCTTTAATAGCTGGTACAACTCCAAGGTCTCCAATGAAGTTCTTCAGCCATATCACCTCCTTTGCTGCCTCGCTAGCTGCAATATACTCTGATTCACAAGTAGAATCAGCCACTGTCTCTTGCTTGGAACTCTTCCAAGAAATTGCTCCTCCGTTTAGAGTAAAGACCCATCCTAACTGAGAGCGGAAATTATCCCTATCAGTCTGAAAGCTAGCATCACTATACCCTACAACTCTCAAGTCATCACTCCCACCGAGAGTAAGGACCCAGTCCTTAGTCCTCCGTAGGTAATTGAGGATATTCTTTACAGCAGTCCAGTGTGCCTTGCCAGGGTTCCCCTGACACCTGCTAACCATGCTTAAGGAAAAGGCTACATCAGCTCAAGTACACGTCATAGCATACATGACCGATCCTACAGCCGAAGCATAAGGTATTCGACTCATTTCTGCTATCTCAGCCTCAATACTAGGACTTTGTGTCTTACTCAATCTGGCGTTACTCTGGATGGGTAACTCTCCTTTCTTGGAGTCCTGCATGCTGAATATCTTGAGCACCTTATCCAAGTAGGTACTCTGACTAAGTCCAATTAGTCTTATACTCCGGTCTCTCAAGATCCTTATCCCTAGAATATAGGCAGCTTCTCCTAGGTCCTTCAGAGAGAAACACTTCCCAAGCCAGGACTTAACTTCCTGCAGAGTTGGGATGTCATTTCCTATGAGTAGTATGTCATCCACATACAATACCAAAAAGCTAACTATACTCCCACTAGCCTTGACATATACACAAGATTCATCTTCACTCCTAGAAAATCCAAATTCCTTGACTTTCTCATCAAAGCAAAGATTCCATCTGCGAGGTGCTTGCTTTAACCCATAAATGGATTTCTCAAGCTTACACACTCTATTAAGGTACTCTGTATTGATAAAACCCTTTGGCTGACTCATGTAGACATCCTCAGCCAACTTTCCATTAAGGAAAGCGGTTTTAACATCCATTTTCCATATTTCATAGTCATGAAATGCGGCTATGGCTAACAGAACCCTAGTAGACTTAATCTTGGCCACTGGAGAAAAGGTCTCATCATAATCAACTCCGGGAGTTTGTGAGAAACCCTTTGCAACCAGTCGTGCCTTATAAGTGCGTACTTTACCATCCATGTCGGTCTTCTTCTTGAAGATCCATTTGCACCCCACAGTCTTACGACCTGGTACATTCTCAACCAAGTTCCAAACTTGATTGTCATACATGGATTGTATCTCGCTGTCCATTGCCTCTTTCCACTTGGCTGACTCAGGGCCTGCCATGGCTCCTGCGTAACTGTTAGGTTCATCCAGACCTATCAGTGTCTCATCACTGATAAGTGTATCACCTTCTGCAGTAATATGGAATCCATAGTAATGCTCAGGTGCATTCCTAACCCTTGTGGAACGCCTCAGAGGTACAGACTTGTCAATTGGCTCAATAGGAGTTTCCTCCTCAAGTTGAGTGCTAGGGTTTGAAGTTCCTTCACTGCTTGACTTTTGAATTTCTTCAAGATCAACTTGCCTCCCACTGTTTCCTAGGCTTATGAACTCTCTCTCTCTAAAGAAAACCCTCCTAGCTACAAAGACCACATTTTTCACTAGGTCTGTAGAAGAAGTAACCAAAGGATTATTGTGGGTAGCCGATTAAAATACACCTCTCGCTTCGAGGTTCGAGTTTATCATGAGTCTCGCGTCTCACGAAAGCCTCGCAACCCCAAATCTTGATGTGGTCTAGTTTGGGTACTTTGCCAGTCCACATCTCATGAGGAGTTTTGGCAACTTTCTTTGTAGGGACTAGATTAAGGATATGGGCGGCAGTCTCTAAGGCATACCCCCAAAATGAGATTGGTAGCGAAGCTCGACTCATCATGGAACGAACCATATCTAACAAGGTTCGATTATGCCTCTCAGCCACACCATTCAACACCGGTGTCCTGGGAGGTGTCAATTGTGAGACAATCCCACATTCCCTAAGATAGTCAAGGAACTCTGAACTAAGATACTCACCACCTCGATCGGATCGAAGCATCTTAATGTTCCTGCCCAATTGATTCTCGACATCTTGTTTAAATTCCTTAAACTTTTCGAAAGTCTCCGACTTATGCTTGATTAAGTAGACATATCCATATGTATTGTAATCATCAGTAAAATTCAGATAATAACGATTAGCATCCCTTGTGGCATGTTTGAAGGGTCCATACACATCTATGTGTACAAGATCCAACAAACATTCACCCCTCTCACAACACCTGTGAAGGGTGACTTTGTCATTTTTCCAAGTAAGCATGATTCGCAACTATCATCTGACCTGAGGTCAAATGACTCCAAGACTCCATCCTTTTGGAGTTGGCCTATGCATTTCTTGCTTATATGTACAAGACGACAATGCCATAATGATGCTTTATCCAAATTATTAACAAAATCAATACACAACACATTATTTCCTAAGTTATCAACCATAGATACTGTTTCATACACGCCATCACAAGGTAATGCTTTAAAATAAAGAACATTATTAAAGAAAGCATTAATAGAACCAACTTCATTATCAAATGAAAAGGTGAAACCTTGTTTATACAATGCATGAAAGGAAATAATATTTCTTGCCACTTCTGGCGAATAACAACACTTATTCAAATCTAAACTAAACCCACTACTTAGCGATAAAGTATAAACTCCAATCTCGGTGACAGGTAAAGCTTTCCTATTCCCCATGATTTAGTTTATTCTTCCTTGCTCCACATTCTCACTTCTTCTTAGTCCCTGCAAATTAGAACATATATGAATACGACAACCGTTATCAAGGACCCAAGAGTTAGAATGGGGTGAGTTATTAGATAAGATAGTGTAAATACCTGCATGGTTGGGTTTAACTTTCCCATCCTTCACATCTTGCTGGTATTTTGGGCAGTTCTGCTTCCAATGTGATTTTTCATGGAAATAGAAGCATTCAGTCTCTTTTAGGTCAGAAGAAAGAGTGAAGAAACCTTTCTTGGTTCCACTTGAAGAAGAGCCATCAAGGGTCCGAGCCTTGGTACCCTTTGACGAGCTCTTTCTCTTCTTCCCTCAACTTTTTCCGATTGCCAAAACCGGGGCGGAGTTTGGGGTAGGAGTGTTAACAACCGACTTCCCCTTAAGACCTGTTTCTGCGGTTTTGAGAAGACCCTGAAGTTTGTTGAGTGTGACCTCTTCGTTATTCATGTGATATGTCATGCGGAATTGATCATAGCACAATGGTAAGGAGCGCAAAATGATATCTATTGCAAGCTCCTCTGGGAAGTTCACATTAAGCTTCAGCAACCGATCCACATACCTTTGCATTTTCTGCATGTGGCTCATGACGGATTCCCCATCCTTCATCATGGTTGTTATCATGGAGCAGATGATTTCATACCTCTCTTGTCGTGCACTTTGATGGTATCTTTCTATCAGATCTTAGTGCATTTCCAAAGGGTAGAAGTCCTCATAGGACTTTTAGAGTTCCGTTGTCATCGTGGCCATCATGATGCATGCCACTTTGGTAGCATCCCTTTCATGTGCCTGAAAGTTAGCGATCTCCTGGGGAGTTGCAGTGGTCTCATCAATCTCCTTAATCTCCTTGTCGAGGACATATTCTTTGTCCTCGTAGCGGGTAAACATCCTGATGTTTCTGATCCATTCATTGAAGTTGGATCCATCAAAAGTGACTTTCCCACACAAGTTCATAAGGGTAAAGGAGCCATTAGGATTCGAGCCAGAAGCAACATTGTTTGAAGACATCTGAAGGAAGAGGACAAGATTAGTTTAGATACTAAGAGAGTCCTTAATAAAACACCCAAATGTAATATTAAGGCTAGGATCCAATCACAATATTATAACTTAGAAGTGGTATGCTGTAATCCAAGCTATAACATATTTGAAAGGTAGGTGAATGACGATTCACCAATTTCCACCATGAAAAACGAAATAATAAATATTAGGTTTTTTGATTGGTTCTTAGAAATTCCTAGATTCTTTTGAGATTCAATGAACTTTTCAAAGGCATGTTTCAATCTCGAGTGTGCCCTCCAAGTTTTGTGACTGGGATATTGAGGATCACAAAACGAGGTGTGAAGTAACCATGCAAATCACTTGGTACCCTTAAAGTTTATCACTCAACTGATGTGCCGGTAAACCACACACGCTCCACCGATACTATGATAAACCTTAAGTCACCCTTTACCTACCTTGTTAAGTCCAAGTTAGTGTGCTGGTTAAACACACACGCTCCACCAACGACTTAAACAAAGTGTAAAGTGTAATTTCATGGATTAGCACCTTATTCACATTTTTCCTAAAGTAACTAAGAGTGGGAATTTAATAAAAGCATTTAGTTACTTTATAATATTCATCATACTTTTAATGAGAATTTATAAGTCCTAGTCTTACCCGTTCAGCTAACGACCCTCCACCGATCAAGGAAGCGGTGGGTGATAGTGGACACCCATTAAGTTGCCATTTTATAGGCAACAACCTTATACCCCCCTTATAGACCGGCTTCATGAATGAGGCATACTAGCGGTAAGACGACTTGCTCTTATACATATATATATATATATATATATATATATATATATATATATATATATATATTAACTTATAATATTATAAAGTATAAGGTTTGAATATTAACTTTTAAAATTCTAAAGGTTGGAACTAAAGTTTTTTATCAAGACTTTATTTGTTCCAAAACATGAGGGCAAGTTTTGCAAACTTTCAAAACTTTTCATTTCTTGTAACTTATGAGTTAATTAGAGTATTAAAAATGAAGACTCTTAATTTTTATAACCCATGTGTTCTTTTAATGGTTTTAAAACAAAGTGACTTTTGGTTTTCCATAACTTGAGGACAAGTTATGGACTCCATTAAAACACATAGTGATCATGAATTAATCTACCACATACGTTACAAACAATTCCTATGATCATCTAAACATCATAAGATCAAGAACATGAATATGAACACTTTCATGAATCAAAAATTACACTTAAAACTTCGTATTTTTGATAATTGTCATTGTAAATTGATTAACATGAACATTACACCATCTAAAACAAGTTTTCAAGTACCAAAACAGTTTAGGATAATGTTTCTAGTCCATTTCCAGCAGCAAAAGTCGAAAATCTGCATTCTGAGGCTCCTACTCGCCGAGTGCACGAACCTACTCGGCGAGTAGGATGAATTTACACATGAACTCGGCGAGTCCCCCAATGAACTCGGTGAGTAGGATGAATTTACACACGAACCTACTCGGCGAGTTCATCAGGCAGATTGCACAATATCGACTTTTTCCAACAATTTTGCACAAATAACAAACAAACAAGCCTAGGCTCTGATACCACTGATGGGTTTTGAGCATTCTAACACTTCCTAAGTGTACATGCAACCCTAATAACCTTGGATCTATGTTTGTCTAATTATCATGCAAAGTTGAATTCCAAGGTTATATTCCTATCTAGCATACATGGGGAACAATTTTAACTTGAATGAAAGATAGAATAACTTACCTTGTTGCTTATTTTCCTTGAAACCTTGTGAGCCTAGCACCCCAAGTGTGATGCCTCAAATGCTTCACACAACACCAAATTGTCTTGGAAAGACTTTTGAGAGAACACACACTTCTTAAAACCAGCCTAGCCCTCTTGTTTCATATGTGTAGCCGATTTTGGTGGAGAATGGGATTCTTATATAGTGTTGACACATCTAGGGTTACACCATGTAAACCCTAATGTGTCATGACTCTTCATTTCCATGACCCATGGATTTGTAACTCCCATGGAGCATCCTATGGGTGGAACCCAACTTGATAATCCATGGAGTCTCTTAGCCCACTATACAAAATATGGATGATTTACATAATCAACCCATATATTTAATTAGTTATCTTTTGATCACTTAATTAATTCTAAATTAATTCTTCATCAAACTAATTAAATAATATTATTAATATATTAGAACTTATAATATATTAATAATCTCCACGTGTTATTTCTCTCATTTAGTCTATCCAATTGCATGGTGCCATGGAACCCAAATGGACCATGTCAGGTCGGGTCAAGTACTTACCAGAAATAGTTATGGACTTAGACACCTTATCCAACAATATGTTCCATCTTCCTTCACTTCCAAGTTCTTCTCCATTCCACGTAGCGCTTCACTTGTTTTGTTTTCCGCCTTCATGGCATCTGACTGGGCTGTTCTGATTTGTGAGATCAGGTGGGATTGGATGGTTATCGAGAGAGTTTTCACACGACGATTTGAGTATTCTTTTCGACTCAAGGCATCGGCTACCACGTTAGCCTTTCCTGGGTGGTACTTGATTTTGCACTCGTAGTCTTTTAGCAGTTCGACCCATCTTCGTTGCCTCATGTTTAGCTCTTTTTGATTCAAGATGTGCTGGAGACTCTTGTGGTCAGTGAAGATAGTGCACTTGGTACCGTAAAGGTAGTGTCTCCAAATCTTCAGAGCGAAGACCACTGATCCCAGCTCCAGATTGTGGGTCGTGTAATTCACTTCGTGAGTCTTTAGTTGTCGGGACGCATAAGCTATCACTTTTCTTCGCTGCATGAGTACACAGCCTAAACCCTGATTTGACGCATCGCAATAGACAATAAAGTCTTCCGTTCCTTCAGGTAGCGATAGCACCGGCGCACTGCAAAGTGCTTGCTTCAGAGATCGAAACGCGGCTTCCTGTTTGTCCGTCCATATGAAGGGTACGCCCTTTTGTGTGAGCATGGTAAGCGGTTTGGCTGCCTTAGAGAAGTTTTGGATGAATCTAGAAATTGGCGAATTTTTTTGGGTGATTTTGGAATTGCCCATCCTTTGATAGCTTGGATTTTAGAAGGATCCACATGAATTCCTTCCTGACTAACAACATGTCCCAAAAATTTCATGCTTCGGAGCCAAAACTCGGACTTGGAGAGTTTTGCGTATAACTTTTCGGTTCGCAGGGTTTCCAGGATTTGTCGAAGATGTTGGTCGTGTTCCTCTTCGCTCCGAGAATATACGAGGATATCATCGATGAAAACGATTATGAAGTTATCAAGAAAAGTTCGGCAGATTCGATTCATTAGATCCATGAATGCGGCAAGAGCATTCGTTAGACCGAAGGGCATTACGACAAATTCATAATGTCCGTAACGAGTTCGGATGGCGGTTTTTGGAATATCCTCCTCCCAGACCTTGAGTTGGTGGTATCCAGATCGTAGATCTATCTTTGAGAAGTGACTAGCTTCTTGGAGCTGGTCGAATAGGTCGTCGATTCGTGGAAGTGGATATCGGTTTTTGATAGTGAGCTTGTTAAGTTCTTTGTAGTCGATGCACATCCTGAATGTATCGTCTTTCTTCTTGACAAAGAGAACTGGAGCTCCCCAAGGTGAGAAACTGGGTCGGATCAATCCTTATCCAAAAGCTCACTGAGTTGACGGGTCAACTCTTGCATCTCCGCAGGAGCCAATCTGTAGGGCGCTTTGGCGATTGGGGTAGCTCCTAGTACAAGGTCAATTCGAAACTCGACTTGTCTTTCTGGGGGTATCCCCGGAAGATCATTAGGAAAGACATCTGGGAATTCACAAGCTATTGGAATGTCTTGAATGTTGACCTCTTTCTTGGATTTGTCTACTATGTGAGCCAAGAACGTCAAGCCCTTCTTTCGTAAGTACTTCTGTGCTTTAATGCACGAGATTCTGGCGGGGTTTCCGACTGGTGGTGTTCATTGCGTGCCTCCTCTACGCCCTTTTCTTCGTCTGGCTCCTGGTCCAGCTCATCATAATCGAAATCAACTATTACGTATTCGTCCTGTTCCTCTTCAGGTTCAATGTCGTGTGCCCCTCCTTGACCTACCTCTGACTCATCCTTGATCCTCCTGTGGGTTACTAGGACTTGATGAAACTGAGGGCCCTGGTGTTCTCCTTCCATGTCGACTTGAGAAGGGGAATGCGAGTAACTATCATTACACCTATGACGCTTCTATTATTGTATAGATTAAGTTGTTGTTCTCTTTTTGGTGATAAAAGGGGTATGTTTTTTTTAGGTTTTCCTACCATCGCGATTTCCTCGGGACACGTGATAGTTGCACCTTGGAGGAAATGTAGTTGATAAGGCCACATCCTCTCCTTGATACAACCATGTACAGTCCCGACTTAGTCGAGATGATAGCATTATCTTTTTTGGTTTGGCATTATATTTTGTTTCCTAATTCACACAGGCAAAGATGTTTTATAGTTGTGTTTTTATTTGTTTTGTTTTGTTCAGAGTTGGGTTAGCCCCTTTTTGGTTTATAGTTGCATATCAATGTGTGGTTAGATATGCTAGTTCACTATAATCAATGCTCTGATACCAACCTGTCAGACCCCCGAACCAGACGGCGGAAACGTCCGAGGGATCGCGTGACTTTAATTGATTATCATCACAATGAATATACATGAATCATAGCATAAACGTCACCATGCATCAATATATTACAACTGGAATTGTTCACATCAAGTAAATTGTTTTAACATTTCACATTCATAACATAAATTGTTTGAGTGCTTTTAACAACATAACATCTAACATTACTTCATATTACTCTTCCGCTTACCTGTTACCTAAGAATACAAGTTATTTTGGAAAAACGTCAACATATGAAATGTTGGTGAGTTCATAAGCAATGTTGTGATAAAATGATTTGTATAGTTTGTAAAACCCAGAAAATCTGATATTTTCTGAAAAGACTTTTGTTTATCAAAGTGTGAAGATCCATAAGTTGATGCATGAGTGATTGCAAAAAAACATATATATGAAGGGTATTTTGTATTATAGTTATAAAATTTCGAGCGAGTAGTATTGAATTCCCCGGAAAACCCGATGTTTTCCGATGTTGAAATGTATTCATGGTTATTGATTTTTGTATTGTCTTAACGAATGAATATTGATTAACCCACATTGTATATCATCCTAGTTTTGTCTACTTTGATTTCTCGTAAGCCTTAACGAACGAAGAGAAGGGGAGCATTATGTCCTACTACTACCGTAAGTACCTTAGGCAGTCGTGGATGCAAAAGACACGATGGTCGAACTCGCATTTGATTACTGTGACGTCATTAGCTTTTCTAATGGGACACTTTGGCCCACTAGCACATAAAAGCAATTTGAAGTTCTTTTATAAAATATTGGGTCATTGAAGGCCCAATAACATATAAGCGTTATCCTTTTGGTCCCAAAGATCATGTTGGTGGTCTTGCAAGGCCCAACAAGTATGATTTGAAACTCACAAGCCCAAAGTTTGTAGATTTACTCATTGTAGTCCTCACGTGTCTATTGAAGTGTTTTGATTTAACGATTGTTGTTTTGTATTGATTCGAGACCGAATCAATTCGTTTATAACGATATTTGGTGTTGAATGTGTATTTGTTTTCCGTTTTGTCGGTAGTCGTGGATCTTGTATTTTATCTTAATGAGTTAATTTGTTTAAAATTGGGATTTGACCTTTTCACTACCTTTCTTTTATAAAAATAACACTTTTAGTCCTTTATATAAAAGAATTTCATTTTTAGTCCTTAAAACATTTTCTTGTCACTTTTGTATCATAAACTTCTTGAAAAGACAGTTTTAACCCAAAATTTATTTAGTAAACAACTTTAGTCCTTCCAGAATGGAGCTTCTCGGTTAGAACCCCATATTTCGCAACTTTTACATTTTTGACCCAAAATATAAAAAGTTTACATTCTTGATCCTTTTTGGAATTGAAAAGCATCTTTGACCTTTGAAATAGTTTTATTTCACTTCTTATCCCCTGTTTTGCAGAATGTTACATTTCAGCCCCTTTAAACTTCAAATTTCGCAATTATGGGCTTATTGGGCCGAAAAGCCCAAATTTAGCCCATTAAGCTAATTTTTTGCATTTCTTTGAAAATTCTAATTTTCAAAAAAATGATTATAGAAACTGTTTTGACTCTAGAAACCGTGACTTGACAGTTTTTAACCCAAGTTTTGTATTTTTGACAATTTAAGCCCTAAAATGGGTTTTATGTTAGAATATGTTTCTCATAACCTTGTAAGCTATTTTTTCTTGACTTGTTTAGTGTAAAATAATTTAGATTATGTTTGTTTCATTTCTTAAGTCATAGATCTAGAGTTAACACCTCTTTTCTTTACATATTTATCAAAAAACACATAAAATCACACACATACATGCATAAAATCACACATAGCATACACATACACATAGATCTACTCATTTTCTTGTATTCTCCCCCATAAAACATATGAAAACCGAAAAGAGAGGGGTATGAAGCTCACCTTGAGTTGTAGTTTCGGTTTTGAAGAGAGAAAAAGAAAATTTCGATCCTAGCAAGTCCTCTTGGTAGATCTCGAGTTTAGTGGCTTCTAAGGTGCAAGATCACAAGTTGGAATAGATTTAGAAGAGATTTTTGATGAAATGAAGTAGCTTGATCATGGATTTAACATCAACTTACCTTAGATGATGTGTTTGTGTGAAAAATCTCCTTGAAAGCTTCCTAATTATCGAAAGCTTGATGAATGAGTGTAAGGATGTTCTAGGGAGAGTTTGAGAGAATGGAAATGAATTTTGTGAGTGTGTGTGTGTGTGTTGTGTACGGCCAAGAGAAGAAGAGAGGAGAGAAGAGAGAAGGTTGATGACATGGTTGCATGGAAATATGGGAGAATGCATGGAAGACCATTAAGTAAAAATGAGGTGGCACACACAAAGTCAACTCCTTCTTCTTTGTGGGCTTGGGCCGAGAATGGAGAAGGAAAAGAGAAAGAATTGGGTCTTGAGTGCTTAGCCTATATTATGACTCACTTTTGATGATGTCTGGCCCAAATAAATCATAGTGTAATTTTTATGACCTATTAGGGATGAATTAAGTTGGTTGTGACCCATTAAGGCCAACTAAAGTTAACCTTGTATATTTTGGGCTCATAAGGCCCAAAAGTATTAAGTTTCATGTATATGGGTCCAACTAGGGTCCATTTGAGAATTCTAGGTTCCAGATTGACAAATTGGAGATTTATTAGTCCATTAGGCCCAATAAGGAAATCCTAGTCCAAAATGGACTTAAATCGTGTTTTCAAAGGTTTCCAATTCTTTGTTGACCATTTGTAGTGCTAGAATGAAGTATTTGATGAAGTTTTGTTGTTATAGAATAAGCATCATGCAGGCTTTCATGTTATTGATTTATAGTTGTTATAAGTGTTGTAGTTACAAGGCCTCAAAATTCCTAGTTGTGACAAGACGTTAAACCGTTACAATCATCTGCTTAGCAAGATGATGAAGCATGGTCTTGAAAGAAAAGGGACTGAACAGAAAGTTACGTTCATGAATGGCCTGAGACCCGAGTGGATGGCAGTGGTCTCAACTGTGAAGGCTCATGAACAATTTAAAACATATTTACTGGCGAAACTAATGGGTATTTTAAAATCTCATGAAAGCATGGTGACAAAAGAAGCGAAGGTAGTTTCGGGTGTGGGATCATTGGCTTTTGTTTCGAAGAGAAAAAAATGTGGCAGACGAAGAGGAAGAATCTGACATGTTAGAATGTGATCTAACCAGTGAAGAATACGCAATGATGGTCACAAACCCAAAGAAGTTTTCTCTAAGGAAATTCCCTGTCAATAAGAACCAAAACTGGCAAGGAAGCTATAGTTCGGAGAAGGTGAAAGAAGAGACAAAGAACACTTCTCAGAAGGATGATGAAAAGAAGGATAACAAGATTGTAGGAGACTCAGGGTACGATTGCAACTATTGTCATGTCAAGAACCACATTGCTAGGATTGTATGCTGAGGAAGATGGCTGAGAAAAGGGATGGGGAAGATGACGAAGCATACTACATGCGAAATCTTGAAGAAATAAAGAAAAAGAAAGCAGCTAACAGTCCTATGAACGCCTTGATTGTATACGAAAACGTTGATGAAAATGAGTTCGGTGGTGTCGAAGTTTGGTCCACAGATTCTGAGGATGCGGATGTGAGAAAACCTACACATGGAAGAGCTTTTGTGGCACGAGAGGAGGATGTTAAGTCGGATGGGAAATACTTGATGGTGACTGCTGAAATTTCAACCGAAGGTAAGCGTGAGGAACCGAACATGTATGAAGATAAATGTTTTGCAGCCAAGTCCGTCAGTGAAAGGATCAACAACTGTGATCGGTTGATCTAAAATGTACAATCCATCCTTGAATCTCTTAAAATTCCGGTAACAGATTGTGAAAAAGAATTAAATGAATTAAAATTCAAATTCTCTAACTTAAGCGGTAGTTTCATGCAAACTCACCTAGCAAATTCTAACCTAACTGACCAACTCAGCAGAGAGTCTTCCAAGAGTGAGGAGAGGAGGATGTGGATACAGCTGAAGGAACAAGAGTTAGTTAGGGCTAGGGACGAACTTATTTATTTACAACGAGAAAATTGAAAGTTTTTAAGCAACGAAATGTTTTTTGTTTAATTGCAAAACGGTTATATATGAATATTACTCAGTTGCACTTAGATTGTGAAATAGGGAAAAAGGTTCATTAAGATGATTTTACCCTTCCTTGAATTCAAGGAGGATGAAGTCATTGAAGAATTTGAATCAATAATCTCCTCAGTTGAGATTTCGGTCACTTACAAATATGGACTAGACAAGATTGAGACCTTCATTGACTCCAAGGAACGCAAATGCATGCTTAAGTATCTTTTGGATGAAAATAATAGGTTAAAAATTAAGTCCAAGACCATACAAACATTTGACTCGTCAAATGCCATATTAAGTTCAGAACATAAAATGAATGTAGAAAACACATATGAATTTGATGAGGAAAGTGAGATGAGCGAGATCTCGGTGGATGATGTGGTTGATTGTTCTGAATATCTGAAGAACGAAACCGAGAATGAAAAACCCCTCATATCTGAAAACTCGGTTGAATATGCTCGCCTGTTAAAGGACAAATTAAAGAAGCTCCAAGAAAAGGCGCTTGTCTATCAAAAAGTTCAAACAATGCCAAATCAAGTATATGTTGTTGAAGGAGTTACCAAGAAACAAACGGCAGAGTTGAAAACCTTGGTCGACAAAGATAACACTGAAGGGTGCGACAATTACTTCTAGTCCACCCCTATCGATAATGCAGACAAAACCGTCGGCATATCGGAGCGAACCTCATGGAGGGTAAAGGGTAAATATGTTGCCAAACCCATTAACAATCCCTCAAGTTTTGACAAACCAAGCTCGAGTGGATCAAAAGAGATACCAAAAAAATCAAGGAAGGCATCAAGTGTATCTTCCAAGACAACCGAAGCTCATAAGGAGAAACCGAAACGAAGATTCAATATTCATAAGTCTCAAGAGTAACTGGAGAACAAAAACGCCAAAGGAACCGGAGATACATGAAGAACCTAATGAGCGAAAACAGTTTTGACAGTCACAAAATCCTGACTTTGTCCCAACCAAGAAAAAGACTAATGTCAAATCGTGTGACAAGACCGGATTCTAATCTCCTTCACACAATCACCACAAACCTTCAAATGAACCAAAAGGGAAATTTTGGTCCCAACTCAAAAGTACAGAACCGAAAGCCCAGTTTCGGTCCCAACTCTTTCTACTCTCAGAACCGAAAGCCTAGTTTCGGTCCTAACTCCAAAGTTCAGAACCGAAAGCCCAGTCTCGGTCCCAAAGACAAAGTTCAAAACCGAATGTCTGGTTTCGGTCATAAAACCCATTTTCCTCACTCTCAACCAAAGAGTAACTCTGAGAAAGATATCAAAGGAAAGAGAAATATGGTCTCGAACTCTCAAGTCAATGATAAGAAAAGTGAACTAACCCTAGGACTCATAAGAAAACATCACCTGAAAAAGCATCTAACAAGAAACCATCTGATACACCACAACTAAAACAAGATAAAAATAAAATCAATGTTTATACAATCAAAAGAAAACACAAAACCAATTTGATTAAACGAACATATTTGGTTGATCTTTCTGTTGCTATTCCCTTTTGTGTAAAAGACTCACCAGGGCCTAAGAGACTTTGGGTTCCTAAATCTGCTTGAATTTACAGGTGATTAGTGACGAGCAGTTCGACGACGAATGGTACATAGACAGTGGCTGCTCTCGTCACATGACAGGAAGGAGGGAAGAATTAAGGGAGTTTTGGTCCCTTAAAGATGGTGGTTGTGTCAAGTATGGAAATAACTCTTATGGAATGATCAAAGGGAATGGAATGATTACCAACGGATAATTCTCAATAAGAAAATTAGCTTACATGGAAGGATTGTAGCACAACCTCATCAGTGTTTCTCAACTAGTTGTGGGAACCGGTTTGAAAGTTTTATTCAATGATGAGGGCTCGAAGATAATTGAAAAGAAAAAGAAAAAGGTTATGTTAAAGTCTGAACGCAAGGGAGAGATGTATCCTCTCAATCTCAACCCAATTCGGGGTAAACCAGCCATATGTCTGCTGACGAAGGCGAAATCTGACGAAAGCTGGTTGTGGCACCGACGACTTTCGCACCTGAACTTCAAATACATTAATAAACTTATGCTTGGTGATCATGTTCGAGGTCTTCCTCTTCTCATGTTTGATAAGGAACACTTATGTGTAGCATGTGAGATGGGCAAGCAAAGCAGAAAGAGCCATCCTACTCGTATCAACACAAAGATCATCGAAGCGCTTGAACTTCTGCATATCGACTTATGTGGGCCTTCAGCTATCAAAAGCATCGGTGGTAGTAAGTTCATTCTTGTAATAGTAGATGAATTTTCATGCTTCACTTGGGTTTTCTTTCTTAAACAGAAATCAGAGGCAACTCCCAAGTTGGAAGCATTCATCAAGCAAGTGGAACTGCAACTGCGAAAGGTGGTGAGGAACATAAGAAGCGACAATGGGCTTGAGTTCAAGAATAAAGAGTTTGACGACTTTCTGGCTGAAAAGGGAGTAACTCACAATTTTTCTGCTCCCTATACTCCACAACAGAATGGGATCGTTGAAAGGCGAAACCGTTCCTTATGTGAAGCAGCCTGAACCATGTTGAGCTTCGCTTCTCTTCCGCTTTATTTCTGGGCTGATGTCATTGCATTTGCATGCTACACTCAGAACCGATCTTTCCTCAACAAGTGATTCTCAACAACTCCATACGAGATACTGAACAATCATAAGCCCTTTTTTCCACGTGTTCGGTTCAAGATGTTTTATTCTCAACTCCTAAGAGAACCGAAACAAGTTCGACGTCAAAGCAGACGAGGGGATATTTCTTGGTTATTTGCTTACATCGATGACATATAGGGTTTTGAATAAACGCTCTAGGAAGATTGAAGAAACTTACTATGTGACTTTTGATGATAATTATATGAGGAAGATTCAAACAAGCGAAGGTACTGTAGAACACATCTTTCCTGAATCAGGTCAAGTCTCGGTTCCAATCTCCAATATGTTTGAAGAGTATATGCTACTCTTTGATGAACCAGAGAAGGCAATACACTCAAAAGCGAAAGTAGCAGAAAACAACATCGACAACTTGAAAAATATCATCGATGATGCTACAAAGGAAATGGAAAGTGATCATCCCACACCAACCGAAACCAACCCAAAAATGACCCTCCAAGTGATTGTTCTACATTAAAAGGGGAGGGTTCATCTGTTTCTAAAACAACCGAATTACCTTTCGAGGGTGAGAATCCAACTCCTAACCCAACCAATGATGGTCCAACCAAGGGGGAGAGTCCTGAACCCGATATGGAATACGCTTCGCCATTTGAGTGGGCGAATGAAAATGCAAATGACAAAGGCGATCAATCAAAACTTGAAGAAGAAGTAAATGCTGAGTTGGATCCTGTTTATGACCCGAACTACCCTCCTCTTACGAAATGGACAAAGGATCATCCTAAAATACAAATAATTGGTGAATCATCTGAGCGGGTTCTAACACTCTCCCAACTTAAAGTGAAACAAACTGCTCTATTCTCACAAGTTGAATATTGCATGTTTAATTCGTTTGTCTCCAAGACTGAACCGAAAACGGTCAATGCTGCCCATGATCACTCTGATTGGGTACAAGCGATGCAAGACGAACTCCATGAGTTTTAACGTAATCGTGTTTGGAGGTTGATTCCCACACCAAAGGATGCATTGGTGGTTGGTTTGAAATGGGTCTTCAGGAATTAGCTGGATAAAGAGGGAAACGTCATTGGCAATAAAGAGAGACTAGTAGTGAAAGGATATTGTCAGGAAGAAAGGATAGATTATGAGGAGACCTTCGCTCCTATAGCACGGTTGGAATCTGTAAGAACTTTTCTGGCATACGTTGCACATAAAAACTTCAAAGTTTTCCAAATGGATGTAAAATGCGCTTTCTTCAATGGAGAACTAGAAGAAACGGTGTATGTTGAGCAACCACCTGGGTTTGTGAACGAGAAGTATCCTGATCATTGTTATGTTCTGATAAAGCAGTATATGGTCTGAAGCAAGCACCGAGAGCTTGGTATGAAACTCTAAATCGCTTTCTCAAAATGTCGAAATTTAAGCAAGGTTCGGTTGACCCAACCTTCTTTCGCAAGAAAGAAGCCGAACACTTAACGATAGTTCAAATTTATGTCGATGACATCATCTTTGGCTCCATGAATCCTAGCTTAATAGCTAAATTCAGGAAGTTGATGGAGACTAAGTTTGAAATGAGCGTAATGGGTCCAATTAACTTTTTCCTTGGACTGAATATTAGACACGGACCAGAAGCATATTTATTAACCAGGAGGCTTATACCAAGACCTTGTTGGCGACGTTTGGCATGTTGGGGGATTCTAAAGTGAAG